>NC_064860.1:97620814-97935814 GCF_024139225.1 Suncus etruscus | reverse complement strand
CCAGCTAGGAAGCCTGGAAAAGCAGCTGCAAGGGAGACAGAGGCCAAGAGAGCCAGAAGCTGTATCCACAACCACATTTCCCAGCACCCACTGGGCCAGTCACTCCACAGACCACGGCCACATTTCCCTGCATTTACCGGTTGCTACTTCCTAGGCCATGTCCACAGCCACATTTCCCAGCAATCATCTGTCTGGCCACTCTACGGGCCACAGGCCACAGGCCAGGGCCATGGCCATGTTTCCCAGCATGCACTGGGCCAGCCACGGCTATGGCCACGTTTCCCAGCCCACCACACTCCAAGGGAGCTGTGGTTCCACCCTGGTTTCCAGCCACTCGATAGCCATGGTCAGGTTGGGTTACAGCCTCGGTGTGCTGCCGGGACGGGGCTGAGCGACTGGGTGGACAGAAGCAGCCCCGCTGGAATCCCACCGCCCTGGTTCCAGGATGATCGGGGACATGCCTGGTGCTGGGCAGGATGGAGGGTCCTGAAGTGGTGAGTCAAGGGGGGCAGAGCTTGGGAAGTGCTGAATCTGCCTCAGTCTTTTCAGGGCAGCAGTGCCCTGTCCGGCTGAACGGACCCCCTGTCCATGGGTACCCCCATTTCTGCTGACCCTTAACTGCCGCTCCAGGATGAATGAAAGTGAGACTGAAACTAAGAGCTGGAGGTGCAGATTCATCCCCAGGGGCTGCAAGGCAGAAACGTGAGAAGCCTCAGCACCTAGCTCTTGGGCCTCAGATAGTGGGGAGCCCCACAATTAGGGGCTTGCAAATTTTGCCCCAAGAGTGAAGTGACAGGGACTGAGGTCTCAGGATTTCAAAGAACCCCCCCCCCCCAAAAAAAAAAAAAAGCTCTCACTCTTTGAGGAAGCAGTGTTCATCTGATGCCTGGGCCAGGAGGCTGAAACATTCCTCCGGCTCTCCACCCGCCCTGTGGGGACACTTCCAGGACCTCTGACCTTTTGGAACCAGAGCCCAGTGTTGGGGGGGGGGAAGCCCCGCCCTTCGGCCACCGTCCTAAGTAGGTCATGCCTATGGGCACGGGTAGAGGCTGCCCCTTCTGCGGCCGGGAGCTTCCTGCCCGCACCATCACCCTTTGGAGGCAGGGACATTATGTGAGTAGGAGCGTGGGTGTGGGGTGCCGTGTGCGTCCACCAGACGGTGAATTCGGGGAACAGGGGCTCAGGGCAGAGGGCGGGCCAGGCTGGGGCAGCAGTGCTTGGAACCTGGTATTGCTCTGAGCATGAACCCTTGGATGTTTTTGGGGTGGCAGAGAGAACCTCAGCAAGGGGTGAGAACCACGCCTGACTCAGGGGCTAACTGGGGTTCTCCTCCCCGCCCTGGGCAGCTGCTGAGAGCTTAGACATGGGGCAGGCATATGGGGGAGTTGGGGTGCTGGGATATCGACTGAGGTCACTGGGTGGATGTGCTCTGTTCTTCTGGGAAGGAGGTGCAGGAGGAGGCGGACACGCATCTCCGAGGTCCTGAAGTTGTCACCATGGGCGAGAACGACCCTCCGGCTGCCGAAGCCCCCTTCTCCTTCCGGTCCCTCTTTGGGCTGGATGATCTGAAGATCAGTCCTATGGCCCCAGGTAGGTGGGAGAGGGCGGGCAGGTCTTGGCAGTACCCCCCACTGGGAGGTGCCAGACCCCAGAAAAAGAGTTGCCCTGGAAGTATTTGGTACTCTGGTGAGACTTTCACATTAGCTGGAGTTGCTCTGGGCAGCAGGGAGAGAGGTAACATCCTGAGTTAGCCCCTGGACACTCTTAGAACAGCAAGCCCGGAAGGTCCATCCATCTGGGGGTCTCTTGGCCTGGCCCCCTAACACTCTCACAGGGGGCGGCTGAGGGTCCTGCCATTCACCTCCCATGGCTGGCTTGCCTGGTGGCACCTCACAGAAGCTTATAGAGCTTCTGGAAAGATCAGAAGGAGTGGGGAGATGGGACAGCAGGTTGGACATTTGCCTTGTGTGGGCCATGCCAAGTGTGGCCCCAAACCCAAATGAACATACAAATAGAAAGGACGGGGCAGCATCCCTGGAAATTCCTTTGCCTTTTTTTTGGGGGTCACACCCGGTGTTGCTCAGGGGTTCCTCCTGACTCTGTGCTCAGAAATCATTCCTGGCAGGCTCGAGGGGCCATATGGGATGCTGGGATTTGAATCCGGCTGCAGGCAAGGCAAATGCCTTACCACTGTGCTATCTCTCCAGCCCATTCTTGCCATTTATTTTTAATTTTTTGGCACATCTGGTGGTGTTCAGGGTTACTCCTGGTTCTTGACTCATAAATCACTCCTGTCAGTTCCAGGAATCAGGGATCGAATCCAGTTTGGCCACATGCAAAGCAAATGCCTTACCCACTATTGCTCTGGCCCTGTTTTTGTTTCTTTGTTTGGGCCACACCTGGCTCTGAGCTCAGGAATCATTCCTGGCAGTACTCTGGGGACCCTATGGAATGGCAGGGATCAAACCCTGGTAGTCTGCATGCAATCAAACACCCTCCCTACTGTGCTATTGCTCTGACCCTCCTACACTTATTTTTGGTTTTCTTTTTGAGTCATAAAAAACATATCTGGATTTTATTTATTTTTGGGGTGGGGACCCGCACCCAGCAGTGTTCAGGGGTTACTCCTGGCTCTGCATTAAGGGATCACTCCTGGCAGTGCTTAGGGGATCATATAGGATGCCAGGGATAGAACCTGGGTTGGCTGCTTGTAAGGCAAGAGCCCTTCCCGCTGTGCTATTGCTCTGGCCCCAAGGTGTCTGTGTTTATCCATAAAGTTTTATTGTAATACAAATTGTTCATCAATGCCTGGCTTTATGCAGACTTGAGCAAACCTCAAGTTTAAAGCCAGCCCCTAGCGTTTGAAGGAGAAAGCCTGTGTGTACCTTTGCATTTTGCTCCTGGTTCTCTCTGTGATATTACAGAGACCTATTTCTTGAAGCATCCCCTGGATGAGATTTTTTTTTTAAATTTTTTTTTTTTTTTGGTTTTTGGGCCACACCCGGGGGTGCTCAGGGGTTACTTCTGGCTAAGTGCTCAGAAATTGCCCCTGGCTTGGGGGGACCATATGGGATGTCGGGGGATGGAACTGTGGTCCTTCCTTGGCTAGCGCTTGCAAGGCAGACACCTTACCTCTAGCGCCACCTCACCAGCCCCTGGATGAGATTTTTGAGGTTATAGATGAGTCCCTAGAAGTGGAATTATTGGGTCTGACCTCTCTTCCATGTTTGAAACTTTGGAGCCTTTGAGATATGAGAACTGTGACTCACTTCCGGGGATGGCAGAGAGCTGATCTGTGCTCACCTCTCATTGGTGGTTTTTTTTTTTTTTTTTTTGTATTTCTAGAAAGGTGGAGGTTTTCTGTGCTTATTATTCTGCATTTCTTTGTTACAGAACATTTGCTGTGCATTTGAGGAGTTTACCCTGAGTATGTCTTCAAAGACAGAATGGGGATGGGGGTTGGGATCACGAGAACCCCCTTCTTAGGGTGCAGGGTGGGGTAAAGGAGAGTAAAATGTGGTACAAAGTACGTGAGTATTACAAAGGTTCTCACTGGACAACAATCTTTGAATCTACAGTTGAGACTCACTTTTTAAGTCTGATTCTAAAATACAGAGCTGTAAATAGCTGAATGTCATCTTACATAGAACAATTGGAGTAAGGAGGTATTTGTGGGGCTTCTGTAAATAGAGTGATATATTCACAGAAGAGGAGGTTTCTGGAGAGTGAGAAGCAATATTTGTCTCTGCTAATTCAGGACCAAATTGTGTGTACTGAGAGACACGGTCTTTGATTCTGAGATAATACAATGCTCGTTATTATAATGTTATCCGTCCATATGCCTGCTTTTCTATTCATCCATCTACTCACTATCTATTATTTGCCTATCTGTCAGTTTGTCCATCCATCCATTATCCATCCACCATTCCATCTATCCATCTGTCTGTCCATCCATCCAATCATCTGCCTCTTTATCCATCCATCCATCCATTCATCCATTCATCTTGCTATGCATCCAGCCATCTGTTGGTCCACCCATCATCCATCCATCCATCCATCCATCCATCCATCCATCCATCCATCCATCCATCCATCCATCCAGTTTGTCCATTCATTCATCTATATTTCTGTCCTACCATCCATCTATTCTATTGGTCCAGCCATCTACCCATTCATTTGCCTGTTTGTTCATCCATTCATCCACTCCTTATCTATGCATCCACCTATCCAGACACTCATTTGTCATCTACTGACTCACCCACGCATCTCTGCCCACTCATCCATTATTGCCTCTTCCACCTACCTCCCCACCCTCACCCACATCCATCTGTCTGTACATCTGTCCATTCATTCACCTACTCACCTTTTCACCTCACTGCCCACCTGTCCATCCATACAGTCATCCCTCCTTCTTTCCTTCCTTCCTTCCAGGGCTGGGGCACAAAGGATGGTGCATGTGCTTCATGTGCCAGGGGATCTCTGGCACTGCAGGGCCCTAGAGAACCACAGGAAGTGATTCCAGCTAAAAGCCTGCACATTAGCATCCATTCCTCCATCCTTTAGCACTGTAAAGTGCCTGTTATTCAGATCAGGGTCTCGAGTCACACAGGGTCCCTGCTGGAGTGGATGGCAGAGGTCCCTGGTGCATGCCCTGTGCTCCCTCTCTCTCCTCTCCCTTTTCCTCCCTCTCTCTGCTCCCCAGACGCAGACGCTGTGGCTGCCCAGATCCTGTCTCTACTGCCTCTGAAGTTCTTTCCGATCATCGTTATCGGGGTCATTGCTCTGATCGTGGCGCTGGCTGTCGGCCTGGGCAGTGAGTTCGATTCATTATTTAGCACCTTCTCAAGTGTCCGGTGGCCGCTCAGCATCTCCTGAGCTAAAACTTCTGCATGCTGGGGCCCCTCAGTCTTAATTCCTGGAGCAAACATCCTTGGGGGGTCTGCCCTGCATGGATACGAGACCATCCAGGGCTCTCCAGTGGTTGCGGGCCACGCTCGGCTCTCTCGGTTGACAGTGCCGGCGGCAGTGGGTGAAACCAAATCCGAGGGCAGGAGGGGGCAGAAGACAAGGGAGCCTTTCACGAAGGCTGCCTGGGGTGGCTCTGGGGAGAGTTGCCCAGTCCCAGGGGCGACTCAGTTTCTCCCACTCTCTCAAGTAACCTGTGCTCCTGGGAGGTGCCTCACCTCTCATTTCCTGCCCAGGTCAGGGAAGAGGCTTCAGGAGGGTTTGGGGACATTTCCCCAGCTGGTCACTAGCAGCCTGCATTGGCCCCAACTTCAGAGCATTTCAGAGTCGGGCAAAAAGTGAGAGGGGGCAGAGTCCTCAGGAATTTCGAGTGGAGATGAGCTGAGAGGATGGGCAGGGCCGAGCTCTCCCTGTGGCTACCTTATGGGACAAGCACACAGCCACAGAGAGCCAGGCTCTGGGGACCCCCTATCATGCCCCATGATGCTCCCTATGACACCCTCATGTACCTGTGATGCCTCTAGGTAGCCCATCACGACAGCCCCGACACCCCAGGGCCCCTTTAGTTTCCTCGTCCAATTCCCCCGTAACTTTGTGTTCTGCTATGACCCCATGTTTCCCTTCCTGTGTCCCCATGACCTGATGCCTCCTGCCCTGTGCCCTTTGCCCAGTCCACTTCGACTGCTCAGGCAAGTACCGCTGCCGATCTTCCTTCAAGTGCATCGAGCTGGCGGCTCGCTGTGACGGCAGCTGGGACTGCAAGGCGGGCGAGGACGAGTTCCGCTGCGGTGAGTCCTGCGGGGTGTGGGCCCCACTAGGCTGGGGGGAGACTGGCAGGGACACGAGGCTAGGTGCCACCCACTGACTCTGACCCCGGTTGGTCCCGGCTGGCCAGTCCGCGTGAGTGGCCAGCACGGCGCCCTGCAGGTGTTCACTGCTGCTGCCTGGAGGACCCTGTGCTCCGACGACTGGAAGGGCCACCACGCCGATGTGGCCTGCAGCCAGCTGGGCTTCCCCAGGTGAGGGAAAGGCAGGGGTCACTGTTGGGTGCATGGGGGCACTGCCGTCGGGCTGTCAGGAAACACCAGGGGGTGCTGCCATCTGCCGGGGCATTGACCCACCTGTTGCTGCCTTGCTCCTGGGGTGCCCAGCCAGCCCAGTGGTGTTGTGACTAGCTTGGAAGACCTAGGAGGTGGGGTGTTTAAGGTGTGGTGCCAGAATGCTCTTGGGTGTCCCTCACAGCAGTGGGGATTAGAGCCCCCTGAAAGTCTGTTCCCTGGGACCAGCAGAGGAGGTGGGGGGGGCTTCAGTACACCTGCATGCAGAGTGGGCCCCATTTCTGTCCTTGGACCCTGTCTCTGTCCTGAGACCGTCTCATCTCTGTCCTGGGATTGTCCCATCTCTGTGCCCCCTACAGCTCAGTGAGCTCAGCATCCCTCCGGGTGGAGACCCTGGAGGAGCGTTTCAGGGGGGACTTTGCATCTATCAATCACCTCCTGCCTGATGAAAAGGTCACTGCGTTGCAGCATGCGGTCTATGCCAGGTGAGAATATGTGTGTGTGTGTGTGTGTGTGTGTGTTTGCGTGATGGTCTTCACCAAGTGAGGCATGGGGGGGCAGTCTACACCAGGTGAGGTGCAAGACAAGACAGGCCACCTGGTCCAGTGAATGCTCCAGGTAGCTAAGTCATACTTTGCACCTGTTACTGCACCAAGAGAGTCTTTAGATGGGGAAGGGTCTGTGGGTCTCCAAAACAGCAGGTATCAGATGGGTAGGGCAAACAGAAGAGAGAGGGAAGGCGGAGAAAGAAATAAGTGAGAGGGAGAGAGAGGGAAAGAGAGAGAAGGGTGAGAAGATGAAGTAGGAGAAGGGAGCGAGGGAGAAGAGTGAGGGGGAGAGGGGCTCAGAGGGAGAGGAGGGGCATGGCAGAGGAGTGGGACCACCTATCCAATGGGTGTCAAGAGCACCTAGTTCATGCAAACTTCCGGTTCCGCTCCTGCTGCTGCCCCAGGGTGTCAGGGGCTGTGTCTCATGTCTGCACACGAGTGCAGCACCCAGCCGTGACTGGGCATCCCACAGCGTCTTGGGACCAGCTTCTCAGTTTTTCTCTAAAGTACAACCGCTGCTTCTGACAGCGACTTCTTTCCCTGCAGAGGGAGGAGGAACTTTGTGTGGAGTCTGTGCCCGTGTCCCTGTGAGCCTGTGTTCTCATGTTTCCATGTGGTGTGCGTCTGCATCTCTGTGTGCCCATATGCCCACTTCCCTACATCCCGCCTGCCCACACCATTGTCTCTTATTCACTCCAGGGAGGACTGTCCCTCGGGCCGTGTGGTCACGCTGGTGTGCACAGGTAGGATTGGTGTGTACAGGACCCAGGGTGAGGGGACCCCAGCCATAGGCTCCATCTCTTGCTGACTATGATCCCCAAGCAGATGACTTCTATTCCTAGCCCCTTGTCCCTCATCCTGGAAGTTGGGGATCCTAGCATGGGGGGAGGATCTGACAAGTCACCTCCACTTTCAAAAGCCCTGGGTTTTCAGGACTTCGCCCCACATTTCTGCTCTGTGGGGGTGGGGCTTGCTCGACTCTCTGTGAGCTCTGGGAAGTCCTGGCTGGTGTGTGTGTGTGTGTGTGTGTGTGTGTGTGTGTGTGTGTGTGTGTGTGTGTGTGTGTGTGTGTGTGTGTAGTCTTGCGGGGGCCTGTGCAGGGTCCCATCCCAGCCCAGCCCAGCCCATCCCACCTCTCCTCTTCTCTCCTCTCCTGCAGCCTGTGGTGTGCGCTCCGGTGGCCGCGGACGCATCGTGGGCGGAAACGTGTCCTTGCTGGCTCAGTGGCCCTGGCAGGCCAGTCTCCAGTTCCAGGGCCATCATCTGTGCGGGGGCTCAGTCATCACGCCCGTATGGGTGCTCACAGCAGCGCACTGCGTGTACGAGTGAGTTGGGGGAATGGCTCCTTGGGGAGTGGGGCACAGGTGGCAGCTTCTGGGGTCACGAGTCATGGTTTCAGGGTGCTGAAGCGGGTTGGAGGGACGGGACAGAGTAGAGCTCGAGAAGCCAGGAGGGGGGGTTGCCTGTGTCCTGTGGGGCCCACCAGGACTCCCCATCAAGGCTGGGCTCCCCTCTTCCACCCTCAGCCTGTATGAGCCCAGGTCCTGGACCGTGCAGGTGGGGCTGGTGGCCCTGGACAGCCCGGCGCCGTCCATCCTGGTGGACAAGATCATCTACCACAGCAAGTACAAGCCCAAGCGCCTGGGGAACGACATCGCCCTCATGAAACTGGCCACCCCGCTCAGCTTCAATGGTGCGTTGGGTCGTTGGGCACTGTTGCTGTTGTGGTGGGCCTCGTGGGACCCTTATGGGTGGGGCGAGTGGTCTTGCGTCTGAACTTGAGGCTGTGATGTGAGGCTGTCTCTCTCCCTGCCAAGCTGGACTCTGCTTTTCCTGTTGTATGCAGAGTCTAGGGTTCTCTCCCACTCATCTACTGTGCTGGAATATTCAGAGGCACCTTCTCCCTGCTGTGACCCCCCGGTGAAGGGCACTGACCCACTCAGGCTGCCTTGTGGCCTCTGGCTAGGGGAGACCAGGCTTTGTCTTGACCTGTGCATGTTTTGGGAAAGCCCTTGTTGGCTGAGACAGAGTCCATGTCCCAGGCCCACCTTAGCTGGATGTGGGGAGTCCTGGACCTCTGGCTGGACCAGAGGTGGAGGGAGAACACAGCAGATTTCTTTCCCCAGAAGTGACCAAGTCTGTCCACGTTATGCCTTGTCTGCTGGAGGCCAAGAGAGCCCAGAACAGCCATGCAGGCTGGTAGCTGCCACAGCCATAGACATGAGCGAAGCCTTAGGATCCTGACCTGGGCAAGGGGGTGTCAGGGAACACAGACTAGGGAACCCGCCAAGAAGGGCTGCTCTGGCCTGCAACCAAGGTTGTTCGCATCACCCAAGCACAGTCTAGATAGGGAGTGGCTTCCCCGTTGGGGTCACAATGCCTGAGTGTCCCCTCTGCACCCCACATGGACACTGTCCCTGCCATGCACTGCTCTGTCAGCATGTCTCAGGGCCTCAGCGGGCCACACTAGCAGATGCCTCTGAGGTGGCAGGACTAGCACGAAGATGGTGTTTGTTTTGTTTCATTTTGTTTTGGGCCACATCTGGCAGTGTTTAGCTGTTATTGCTGGCTTTGTGCTTAGAAATTACTCCTGACAGACTCAGGGAACCCTATGGGATGCCAGGGATTGAACCTGGGTTGGCCGCCTGCAAGGCAAATGCCTTCCCCTCTGTGCTACTTCTTCAGTCCCCAGAGGTGGTGTTTGGAAAAGATGAGGTTGGGTGGTGGAGACAGTGCCTCCATTCCCTCCACCCTCCACTCTTGGGTCCTTTGTAGCCTCTCAGGCACCCAGTGCTGTGATTCAGGGATGCTGGGTGAAGGAGGGCTCCTGGCCACAGGGCAGAAGATAGAGATGGTGGTGCCAAGCAGCTACCCATAGACTGGCGACATCTGTCCTCTTGCAGCCCTGATCCAGCCGGTGTGCCTGCCCAATGCAGAAGAGGAATTTCCTGAAGGAAAGTTGTGCTGGACATCAGGGTGGGGGGCCACAGAGGACGGAGGTCAGTGCTGATGCTCCCAGGGTCCCTGTCTGTTCCCAGGGTCTCTGTCTGTTCCCAGGATGTCTGTTCCTGGGACATGCACCCTAATCTGAACGTTGTGCTGTGTCCTCCCGGCACACATAAGGGGTCTGAATACTGCAGATCCATGATGCCCTACCATACATGCTCTTGCCTCTAACACCCAAAAAAAGGTGTAACCACCACAGGGCAGTGCCCACGGGTCAAGGCTGCCTGCTGCCCCTGCAGGGGCTATGACATGCCTCCAATGCAGTGGCTTGGAGCTGGGCTAAATGGCCAACTTGGAGCTGTGCCTGAGATACTTCATCACACCCCGGGGAGGGGCATGGGGTGCCTATTTTCAGAGCTGCTCTATGCTGTCTTCTCTGGAGATTTTTAAAACTTCTCCAAGCTGTATCTTCTCTGGAGTTTTCTAGAATTTCCCCAGACTGTATCTTCTCTTGACCTTTTCTAGAACTTCCCAGACTCCATCTTTTTTGGAATTTCTAAAACTTCCTAGATTCTGTCTTCCCTGGAGATTTTGTAGAACTTTCCCACATTATGTCTTCTCTAGAAACTCTCAGAATCTTCCACCCCCTTATCCTGGGTCTCCAAAGCATCCTTTCTCAGCCCTTACCTCACCTCAGCCCCTTTAGATCTTACTCTGCTTTGTACCCAGCTCTGTCCTACCAGTTGACCTGCCTTGTACCATGGTTTCCCTGATGCAGTAAAATATCCCGGGGAGCCAGTGGACCAGAAGTGGGTCCAGCCTGTGTCCCACTTCCAGAGCAGCTGGCCCGGGCCTGGCCCCTCTGTCAGCTCAGCACTGGCTCTGCTTTCCCGTCTCCTTCCTTGTATCCCAGACTGCCTAGATGAGACTCTTGGGCGTCCTCTCTCCTACCTCCTCCACCCAAATGCTGCTGAGAAGTCCCAGGAGCCTCAGTTTATCTCTTGTGTCTAGGACATAGTCATATCTAGCCTAGTTGGCATTTGTCGATGACCTCAAGCCCCTTGGAAGGGAAGTGCATGATCAGGGGTGTCTGTCAGACCTGCCAACCCCCCTGGCCCTGCTGCAGGTGATGCGTCCCCTATCCTGAACCATGCGGCTGTACCACTGCTGGCCAACAAGGTGTGCAACCACCGGGAAGTGTACGGAGGCATCATCTCTCCGTCCATGCTCTGTGCCGGCTACCTGCAGGGTGGCGTGGACAGCTGCCAGGTGGGTCAGGCCACACCCGGGTGCTGGCATGTTTGCCCAAGAAAGTGCCACCCAGCTAGAGATCCTATCCCTGTGGGCCACAAGGGGGCCCTCAAATCTGCTGGGGGGGGGGGCTCATAAGAAGAGAATCCTTCCTGGTAGAGGTTTCCAGAGTGTCTGGAGCTTGGGTAGAAGCAGGCAGGCAGGAACCTCTCCTGGCTGTGTCCATTCCAGAAAGTTCCATGAGCCTGAATCCAGGATCTTCAGGGATGGAGCAAATGGCGGATGTACTGGAGTTGGGACTGTGTCATCAGTGTTTCCCTCCCCATGTAGGGGGACAGTGGGGGCCCTCTGGTGTGCCAGGAGAGGAGAGTGTGGAAGCTGGTGGGGGCCACGAGCTTCGGCATCGGATGTGCCGAGGTGAACAAGCCCGGCGTCTACACCCGAGTCACCTCCTTCCTGGACTGGATTCACGAGCAGATGGAGGTGGGGCTCACATGGTTTGGGTATTGGGTGGGGGCCCTGTGGGTCAGTCCTGTGGCACCCGTGGGTGGGGCTGGGTCAGGCCAAAAGGGTACATGACGATACCAGGCAGGGTGGGCACTTGGTACATGGGGGGGTGCAGAGTTGAGGGGGGTTGTGGGGTGGGAAAGGGGCAGAGTGGGCGTAACAAGGATCCCTGGCAGCCAGTTCAGGGCTGGCGTCCCTGCAGGCTGTAATCTGGACCAGGAGAGGTGGCGTGGCCAGGGAGAGGTGTTACCTCAGGGTGCCAGAGGCTGAGCTGTGCCCGTGATAGCCACACCTCGTGGGCATTTGGCAAATATTTGCCCGCGTGAGCTTGTTTCCGGCTCGCAGAGCCCTGCCTGGTTCCGTCTCAGAGGACTTTGGGGTTTGCTGGGGGAGGTGTGACTGGTCCTATGGAGAAGCCAGAACCCAGCACCACCATTCCCTGTTCGCAGAAGCTCTGCTCCCCAAAGGGCAATGTTCCCCAGAGGGAAGAGCATGTGGGGTGAGGCCTGGGGTCTCCTTGCTGCTTCTGCCCACATTCGCTGTAGGTCTGGTAGAGGGTCCTTTGCTTTATCATCCTTTGAGATGACAGAGCCCAGAGGGGTCCCTGGAGATGGATCCCAACCTGGACATGGTCTCCCAAGATACCCCTGACTCTGGCTCTATGAGGCTGTATCCTCCTGTTGGCTTCTGATCCCCCTGTGTTGGTTAGGACCCAATTTCCATAGGGGGTCCTGAGTCCTCCCCTGGGGTCCCTAAGTCCTGGAGGCTCCAAATCCTGACCCAATTCCTGTCCTAGGGGTACTTTAAGTCCTATCCCGGGGGTACCCCAGCCCCATCCTGTGTCAGTGCCTGACCACAGCCCAGCTCTCCATCCCACATGGTGGTTCTGACTCATCCTGCTGGTCCTCAGGAAGCTGCAACTCGGGGTTCAGGATAACATGCAGATTGTGGGGCCATGTTCCTCCCCTCAGGTAATACTTTGGGGCCTCACATCATTCTCTACTTCCAGAGAGACCTGAAGACATGAGGAGGGGCCATTTCTGCCGGCACCCTCAATTCCTGCACAGCTGAGACCTCCTGCCTGGCAGGTCAGGGTGACTCCCAGCTGCCCACACCCGGAGTCGAACGAAGGACCCTCCTCACCGTCCTCCTGGTCCTCCTGGTCCTGGCTGCATCCTCCTCATCCTCCCTGTGCCTTCTGTCTCCTCCACCTGGAAATGATCTTCAGGGGACCTCCACTAAAGCAGACAAGGGACCACTTACAGAGTGCCCCACCCCTTGCACTTGTTTCTTCTCTGTCCACCCCAATTCATCCTTGTAGCTGCCCCCACTCCTTCTGGATGTTTCCTTTTGTCCAGACTTCACTCTGCCCTGGGACTGGCCGCATGTGGCTGACTTTGGTGTCCTGGTGCCTGTTTGGATTCCCGGGTGCTTGCTGGTGCCCCTCCTGGGTCCAAGACACCTGTCTAGGGCCCACTGATGGCCGAATGACATAGCAGATTCTGCCCAGGCACTCTGGGGGTGACTTTCCTGTTAGAATGGGATTCCTGGCAGACCAGAATGAGCTCCTATTCTACCATAGGACAGACGGCAAAGTGGAGAATCTGACTAAGACAGGACCCCTAAACCCACACAGAGGGGCCCCAAGTGACTGGTCAGGGGGCCAGTGCCTGGTCTTCATTGCTGCAGGTTCAGGGGCCCCACCACTGCCATTTGTGCCCAGGACAGAGAAGAGTCTAGGGATGCCTGTTTGTCCCGATGCTGTCCTTCCACCGAAGACCAGGGTGGAAATGTGGGTGAGGATCAGAGAGGGCCCAGGGCCCCCCAGAAAGTGTCTGAGGAGTGAAGAAATGGGGGCCCTGAGAGCCATGGCCCCTGAGTTGGGTGTGTATCGAAGACAATGCTCCACCTGCCACCCAGCACAGACCATGCCTCCCTGTGGCCGTCGTCTCCTGAGCCCATGTCCAGGGGCCCGGGCATGATGCAGTCCTGCATCTCCATGTCCACACTGGCCGTTGTTGGGCAAATGTTGGAGGCGGGAGAGAGGGTGGCTATGGCAAAGACTTGTCCCTTCCTCCCAATAGTGACCTAGGGCTACTGTGAGGACACAGACCGGGATCAGGAACCTTCCCAACCACCTCATGCCTGATCCATGGTGGTAGCAGAGAGGGAAGTGGGTGCCTGGACTAGGGATCCCTCTCTGAGCTCTCCCCAACTGAAATCTCTCATGAGAGAGACACTCCCAGCCCAGAATCAGGGTCTCTGGGGGGCTGCTGACTGGAGCTTGTTCCTCTGGGCTCTGCTTCCTGGGGTGCTACAGATGGGGTGTGTGTGTGTGTGTGTGTGTGTGTGTGTGAGTGACCAGAGTGAAGGTGCTACAGGAGCTGTCCAAAGAGGCCAGAAAAACTGTCCAAGGAGGGCCCAGGACCCCCAGAAGCAACTGTGGGGTTTCCAGGTTCTGAACCTTCAATGGGTCCTGGGCAGCAGCTGGGGAGACCCTTCTCTGGCAGGGCAGGTTAAAAGGGCCACGAAGGATTGGAGAGGGCAATAGGGAGATACAAGACAGTGGGGGAGGGCATTTGCTTTGCACACTGCCGGCCCAGGCTCCATCCCCAGTACCATATTTGTTCCCTCAGCACATCCAAGAAGGAACCCTAAGTGCTGCCAGGAGCGATCACTGTGTACAGTTCCAGAAATGAGCCCTGAGCACAGAGACAGGAGTGAGCCCCGAGCCCTGCAGATGTGACCCTGAAACAAACCAACAAACAAAACCCCACAAGAATGGGGCTATAGATGCCTCAAAGGGCTGTGGCACATACACGTGCCCATCTGTTCCCTGACCCCAGCAAACAGGACATAGCTCTGTGCATTGTGCTCCCATGTGAGCTCACCTGCCTGTTTCCAGGTAGAGGCTGCTCCAGGCCCAGCTGGGCTAGGCACCGGTGGGCCTAGTGGGTAGTGACAAGGAGGGAGGTCAGAGGTTTCTGCCGTGGGTCACAAATGACACTAGCCTCAAACCAGGGGACACTCACCCATGGGCCAGTCCCTCAGGCCCTGCAAAGGGAAGGGAAATATGACTCTCTGGGATCTGGGACCCCACTGTGAAGGGAACTGAGTGTCCCTGGTCCTTGGGCCAGGAGGAGCTCTGTGCATCTCACCAATGGTCCGAGAGCCCTACAACACAGGAACCTGAAATGGGGGAGTCTCCCAGGAGGACATGTGCCTCCCAGACTGCTTAGGACCACGGGGTAGGAGGAATGGATATAGAGAAAAGAGCCCCACGCAGCCACTGGCACCCCACAGTGGGGAAAACAGTCACACACAGCCTCCTGGAACCCCAAATCTCGCCCTGCTCACCACACCATATCTTTGGGCAAAGACTCCTTTGGGCATCAGAGATCATAGTGGGGAGGATCTTGGGCTCCCTACATTCCCTCTTGGAGAGGTGCTTGGTTCACCTCTGGGTCCCCAAATGTTGTGACAATGGCTCCCTGTGGAAGGAAGTCTGGTTCCTGGAAGGTGGGGAGTAGGAACATACAGGGTCCCCCATCTTCCCAAATCCCATGTGTCGGGGCAACTGAATTTCCTCCCTCTCTGTGCCCAGTGGCCAGTGGTGGTGGATCTGGACTCATATCGGAGCCTGGCCAGCTGGTAGTATCTACACTACAGGTTCAGCCCAGAACCACACACGAGAACTGGCCCTTCAAGAACCTTCTCCCAAAAAACCTGGACAACTCCGACTGGCTCCCTGGTGGATCCTGGGGAGGTGGTAGCCTCCTAGAAAGCTGCAGGGAAGTGGGCATCTCCGGAGTGACCCAGGGCTGGGCTCCCTGAGCAGAGAGATTCCAAGTGCAGGTGGGGGTATGCACCCCATCCTTCCAGCACGTAGACCTCCTGCTTTAATTCTCTCCTTTCCTCTGGTTTGAGAGCCACACTTGGCGGTGCTCAGGGCTTATTTCTGGAGGCACTCGGGGGACCCTATGGGATGCTAGGATCAAACCCTGGTTGGCTGTGTGCAAGGCAAACACCCTTCCCGCTGTGCTATCACTCCATTCCCTTTACACTTCCTTTTTAAACTTGCTTTCGAGCTATGGCTTCTTTTAAATTGAGTGATTAAATTGTACTATTGTTTCAAAGATTTTCTGATTTCCTCCTTGTGCAGGGGCCATACTAATCTTCTCTGTATCATTCCAATTTTAGTATATGTGCTGCCGAAACGAGCACAAGAGAATTTTCTGATTTCAGATATCAATTTCTCCTATGTGGCTCCTTTTCTTTTTTTACTACTAAATAAAAAAAAAAAACTGTAGTTTACAAAGTTGTTCATTATACGATTGTTTTAGACATTCACTGTTCCAACATCAATCTCACCGCTAGTGCGACCTTCCCTACACCATTGTTCCCAATTCCCAGCCCGTCCCCCAAACCTGTCCCTTTGGCAGGCACAAAATATTGTATTTTGTATTGCTTGTTAGAATTGAATGGCTAATGGAATTATGGAAAAATACTTCAATAGCAAAAATATTGTGACAATTGTCCTATTGCTAGGGTCCTAGTAGACTGCCTGAATCAGTACTGAGAGTCAGAGTCCACCTCCAATAATGCAAGATGCTAAAGGAGGTTTATTGGGCTAGCCGAGGTCCCAGCACCATTCAACCAGTGGAGGTGACTAGGGCCTTAACATTGTCTCACAACGGGTCATTAAAATCATTGTCTGAGGGTCTACCTGGCTGCTTGTTGCTACCTAAGCCTCTGTGTTATCCTTGAGCTCAGTTGGCTTTGATGTTTCTTCCCCATCTAATTTGCTGTGCTCCTACTGGGCTGTCTGAACTGTGGGATTTGGAGGCATGTTTTCTCCAGGAACCCCAGATCTGTAGAACAGGGCAGTTGAGTTTACATGACAGAGGCAATGGTTTGTGGGTGTGGCTTCCGGAGCTTCCGCAGTCTGGGGTGTGTGCATGTGGGCAGCCTACCCCCACCTCAAGTAAACCCCAGAGTTTTCAGTCTAAAATCTGGTGTACCTAGAATTTTAGGCTGGTGCTTTGATTGTTTCAGATTCATTAAGGGTTATCTATTTATTATAAAAATATTTTACATGGGCCAGAGTGATAGAATAGTGGGGAGGGCATTTGCTTTGCTTGTGGCTGACTCAGGTTCCATCCCCAGCATCTATTCCCTAGGCCGCCTCACTGGGGTCTCCTGAGCCTGCCAGGAGTGATTTCTCTGTGACCTCTGAGCGCTACTGGGTGTAACCCAAAATCCACAAAATATTTTTTAAATTGAATCACCTTGAGATACACAGTTACAAGGTTATTATTCATGATTGAATTTCAGTCATACAATGGTCCAACCCATACTTTCACCAGTGGATATTTCCAGCCATCAATGACCTTAGTTTACCTCCATCCCTACCCCAGCCAGTATTCTCTCTCTCTCTCTCTCTCTCTCTCTCTCTCTCTCTCTCTCTCTCTCTCTCTCTCTCTCCTTCCTTTTAGACACTGGATTGCACTATTGTTCCTGAAGGGGTACCATGCCTACCCCTCCTTTCAGCACCCAGTTCCTGTCCAAAGTGATCATGCCCAACTCTCATTGTCACAGGGCTCCCTTCTCTGCCCTCACTGCACTCCCCCATTTCTATTGTCTTTGAGGATTATTCTCATACTAGGGTTATTTTTTTTTTGGTGGTATATAAAAACCCAACAACATAGGCTCCCTCTGGGGTTTCTCCTGTGACTCCCCGTGGAATGTGTCCACTCTGGCCTCTCCACTCTGAGCCCCACAAACTCTCTTGAGCTCTTGACTCTCTTGCACAAATAGACTCACGTCACTTTGCTGCTTTTGTCCTTCCTGAAACCCTTCTCTCTGTGAGGGCAGGCAACAGACAGACCACAGAGAAGAGTCTTGGGGAGGAGGCAGCTGTTCCCTTTCCTGTTTCCTTCTTGCAAGGAGCAGCTTCCTCACTGTACATACCACTCCCTGAAAAATTGGGGGAAAGATTCCTGCACCATGAAGATAGAGGGGGCACAGGAGCAGCTGGTTAGCCACTTGTGGTGCTCAAGGACATCCATGCAGATGCTGAACATAGGGGATGGAGAAGGAGGACAGGAAGTGGCCTCTCCCTTTTCCAGGTCCCCCCACTTTGCACAAGTTGTCTGTGAGCATTGGCCCTGAGAATGTGTCCTGAGCCAACTGGTGCATGTTCAGAGAAGCTCGATTTGGCTGTGAAACAAAAAATCCCCTTCTGGGATGAGACCACCTCTAGGGCCCCCTCAGACCCTCCAATGACCCCAGAGTCCTTGGCTTGTCACCTCCATGTCTCCTCTTGGCCCTGCACTGTGGTACTGAGCTGTGGCTTCTAATTTTTCTCTTTGTGGGTGGCCCATACAGATGGTTTCTCTGGCTATGGAGTCAGGGTCTAGTTTTTCTTCTAATACATTCCATGTCACCAGTCACCATTGATAATCATGGCAGCATGACAAAGGTGCCACAGGGTGGTCAGTTTCTTGTGTACTGGGAGGAAATTTCTGGGGGTTGAAAACCAGAGGTGTCAGGCCGGCCTGAGAGTGGGATGGGGTGGGACCCCTTTTCTCAGGAAGCTGTGTGAGGGAGGCCTGTACACTCTCCCTTCTCAGCAGAGAAGGAACCACTCACCTGCCCATCAGCTGCATCTTGGGGTCCTGAGTGAGAAATGAGCTCTCGAACCCTCGTGTCTAGGCTGAAGGGGGGTCATGGATGGCAGTCGAGTGGCTTGAGTGTAGTTGTGGCCACAAGCAGGAGGGTACCCAGCACCAGTGGTTGGGGTGAGGCTATGGATCCCAGGAGGTGAGATTGGGCCTGTGGGGGAGGGAATAGGGTGTACTGAGAGAATAGGGAGTGCCCAATGCTCCTGGGAACCCTAGTCAGCAAGGAGGCTCAGAGTCCAGCAGAGTTGGGGACCCTGGGAGAGAACTCCAAGGGAAGCTCCTCAACTTTCTCCTTCTGCACCCAGATGTCAGCAGTTCCCTAGGGCTCTGGCTGGTACAACCCACGTCGACGTCTAGGACCTGTTGGGTGGTGCATCCCAATGGGAAGGGCATGAGCAACCTGAGGTGCTGGAATCTAAGAGATTATAGGCAGTTCATACCCCCTTGAAGTGTGTTTGCCTTCAGGGAAGGTGCTGGAAGCAGGTCATGGGGCATTGCGTCATGTGGCCTGGCCACGGGCACCCTCCAATGCCAAACACTTCCCTCCTGACTAGTCCCTGACTCACAGCTGGGGGAGGGTGGGTGAGGGAGAGAGCAAAACCTCTATTGTTCATGCTTTAATTAAAAAAAATTTCGAATGTGTGTGTTTTAGCCACTTCTGGCAGTGCTCAGGGCTTACTCCTGACTGTGATCAGGAATCATCCCTGATTGTGCTCAGTGGGTCACATAGGAAGCTGGGGAGGGAATCAGGTCTGCTATGTGCAAGGCAAGTGCCCTCCCTGCTGTGCTATGGCTCCAGCCTCAGCAACTCAAGTTTCTAATCTAAATGCAGAGTCTTGGCTGTTCGAATGAAATGGGCTGGCTGTGGACGTGGCCTTGGCTTCAGGAAGCAGAACCCCAGGAAGCAGGGCTCCCACCCCCCCCTAAGAATGCCATGATGGGCCAACTTTCAGCTCCTGTTTTGTTTTCTGGGTATGGCACTGTTTTAGATCCAATGATCGATCAAGGACATTGTGCAAACACCAACCCTTCATGGTCAAGAGTTTTGGGAACAGGCTGTGGGTGGGAAATATTCTCAGACATCTGGTCAACCACTTCAATAGCCCACTCCCCCATGGGCACAGCTGTGCCTCTCTAATAGCCCCTGGCAGCTCCAGAGCTGGTCTGAAAGCAAATTTGAGCACTTTAGCTTGAAAACCGTTGATGTTTCTCATCACACATTGATGACTCGTCAACGTTTTCATCTTTTCCATCACTGTCAGGCATCTACATTTATCCTCTGAGATTCTGGTGGTCATGTTTTTTTGTCTTTATTGAAGTGCAGGGTTATTTTTTCCCACCACTGCAGTGCTCAGAGATTTCTCCTGGTTCTGCACTCAGGAATTACTCTTGGCAGGCTTGGGGGGACCATATGGCATGCTGGGGATCGAACTTATGTGGGCTGCTCCAAGTCAAGCACCTTCATCACTGTCTATCGTGCTGGCTCCTGGGGTGTAGGGTTTTAAAATTCATTGTGGGTAAGATCACCATGTCTTATGAGCTTCCATCTCAGTGTGTCAGGTATGCTGGAACTTTGAGTTTAAGTCCTTATCTCTGAACCAGAAAATACCGATTGGTTGAAAGGCAGATGGGCAAAGAGGACAGACACATTTCTGATGATTCCTCTGGGCACTCCAGGCTCAGAAAACAGAATCCCCCCAGGAACCAAAGTCAACCCCATCTTTCTTTATTCAGCACAAACTCAGGGCCTACAGGACCTGGATGGTGGGCGGTGGGCCGTGGCAGGATTCCCTCCCCACTCAAGCTGCCAACACCTCAGAGATTCAGTTGCATGCAGCACCTCCTGGAAGGGGCCTTACTTAGGCTTGACAGCTGAGGACAGGAGTGCTTCCAGGTCATGACTTCCAGTGCAGATCCCATACTACAGCCACAGGGCAGGAGTGCTTCCAGGTCATGACTTCCAGTGCAGATCCCATACTACAGCCACAGGGCAGGAGTACTTCCTGGTCAGGACTTTCTCTGCAAACACTGTACAGCTTTACAGCTGCAGGGCAGGAATGCTTCTGGGTTAAGACTTCCTGGGCTGAACCCATTTCTCTAGTCTGGGTTTAGGTTTCTCTCGGTTATTATGATGGATCTTTCTAGTGCCTAGTCCTACCCTCACCTTCGTTTTCCTGTTCAGTGGCATGAAGACCTGATGTCCACCAAGACCATGGTTCTGGGTGGATGCCAGCCATTCTGGGGTATCAGCTCTCCTGCTAAGATCATGTTGTGGGTCCAGGGAGCAGGGCTCTGGCTGAAATAACTGCCTTCCTCTTGTAGGGAGCCCTGGACACTATGCTTGGTCCAGATTCACCCTTGTCTTTGGGATTCAAGAGGGGTCCTGGAGACTGAGCGAACAGCTGGTAGGAGACACAGGAGGAAAGAGCAGGGCATTTCCTTGCAACCCTGCTGTGTTGTGGGCACCCCATAGACTGGGCATACACTTTAAAAATTCCCTAGGGTAGTCTATCCAGAGCTGTGGTGTCTCAGGGCACAGTCAGGCTGGAGTGAAACCCCAACTTCCCTCCAGGTGGGAGGTATTACCTAATCCCAACTTTGGTTCTTCACACTCTGATGTTTGTCTTTTTATTTATTTTATTTTTGTGACTCAGTTCACTCAGCACCACTTCCTCCAATTCCACCCAAGTTGTAGCCAAGATTGTAAGAGGTGAAAGGGGATTCCGTGGAGAGAACATAGCCATGTTGTCCAACTGTCCATCTCACTGGAAGCAATATGTAAAGCCAGGGAAACCCTAGCAAGCTTCCAGGCAGGTCAGGGAAATTGCGTCAAAGGGTCAGAGCTCAAGTGTGGCATGCTGGAACCCCAGGTTCAAAACCAGGCACCCCATAGAAATAGATCCTGAGCAACAAGCTGGAGCTAACCTTAGAACCTTGCCAGCAATGGCATTTACATACACATATAATATATCTATTATTATATATGATATATGTTATATCCCTACAATTTATGTTTTTCTCCACTCTTTTTTTTTTTTTTTTTGATCACACAGGGGTTTCTCCTGGCTTTACGCTCAGAAGTCACTCCTGGCGGGCTTGGGGGACCATGTGGGATGCCAGGATTTGAATCACTGTCCTTCTGCATGCAAAGCAAATGACCTACCTCCATGCTATCTTTTTGGCCCCTTACCCCACTTTTTTTTTTTTAATATGGAACGCTTCACGAATTTGCGTGTCATCCTTGTGCAGGGGCCATTCTAATCTTCACTGTATCGTTCCAATTTTAGTATATGTGCTGCCGAATCGAGCACAACCCTTACCCCACTTTTAAAAAAGTCAAAGCACCATGATTTATAAAGATATTCATAGTTGAGTTTAAAGTTTGGTTCTCAGTGGTCGACTCCATGATTTAAATAACTAGCTCTATTTTTCTTGACCACCAATGTTCCCTGCCCCCTTATTTCTCATCTGTCTTCCTCCTCCTTCACTCTACTTCTTTCTTTCTCCCTAGACTCTGGGGCCAAGAGTGATCTAGGCCTCCCCACTTTGAACCATTGCATCCTCTCATGCAGTTATTCTAAATACTACATACAAGTGATGTCTGGTATTTATCCTTCTTCTGGCTTACTTCATTTGATCTTCCAGTTCCACCCATGTCGCAGTGAATTGCATGACTGCATCATTCCTTACAGCTATGTAGTATTCCATTGCATATATGTACCACAGCTTCACATTCCACTCGTCTATTGTTGGACATCTAAGTGGGTTCCAACTCTTAGCTGTTGTCCTGAGTGCTGTGATGAATAGTGGTGTGCATATGCCCTTTTGAATGAATATTTTTCTACTTTGGGGATAGACACCCTAAAGTGGAATTGCTAGGTCATATGGCAGCTTGATTCTGAATTTACTGAGAAAACTATTTTCATATTATTTCCATACTATTTTCCACAGGGATTGAACCAAACAACTTTCTCACAGGCTGTGGATGCATCATGTATTCTAAAATTTTGCTTTATTTATTTATTTATTTTTAGAAAGTTACTCCTATGCCATCCATCTGTAATCTCTATCAATGCCATTCTGATCCACTGCTTCCTCTCCCTTGGGCGTCATGTATGACAGATATACCATGTCTCTTAAATGTTGTAGCAGCCACATGCTCCCTCATTCCCATTCATCATTCTCTCTTCTCTTCTCTTCTCTTCTCTTCTCTTCTCTTCTCTTCTCTTCTCTTCTCTTCTCTTCTCTTCTCTTCTCTTCTCTTCTCTTCTCTTCTCTTCTCTTCTCTTCTCTTCTCTTCTCTTCTCTTCTCTTCTCTTCTCTTCTCTACTCTTATCTTCTCTCTTAAATAATTTATTTATTTAAGCTCAATGGCTACAAACGTCCTCGTAATTGGGTTTCAGCCATAAAATGCACACCTCCCTTCACCAATGCAACTTTCCCACCACCATTGTCCCCCATTTCCTACCTTTCTCCAACCCCTGCCTGTCTTTAAGACAGGCATTATATTTCTCTCTCTATCGTAGTCATGGTAGCTATTAGTGTTGTTATTTTTCTTTTTCTTTTTCTTTTTTTGTTTTTGTTTGTTTTTGGGTAATACCCAGTAATGCTCAGGGGTTACTCCTGACTCCACGCTTAGAAATTGCTCCTGGCAGGCTCAGGGGACCAGATGGGATGCCGGGATTCGAACCGATGACCTTCTGCATGAAGGCAAACGTCTTTCCTCCATGCTATCTCTCCAGCCCCAGTGTTGTTATTTTTCTAACTGCACTTCCCACTCCTTGTAACAAGCTTGTTATCATGAGCTGGTCCTTCCAGCTCTTTATGTCTATTGTCTCTGGGTGCTATTATTATACTATCTTTCATTTTTCTTAAATCCCACTATGAGTGAGACTATTCTATGATTATCTCTCTCCTTCTGACTTATTTGACTCAAAATAGTAGTCTCTAAATCCATCCATATATAAGCAAATTTCGTGACTTCATTTCTTCTAAATAAAAATTTCAAAAATATTCTTCTAATAAAAATTCTTCTAAATAAAATTTGCTTTAATACTAGAACCATCTTTATTATTATTATTATTATTATTATTATTATTATTATTATTATTATGTTATGCTCGGTAGTTCTCAGGGCTGAGTCTTAGCTCTGTGTTCAGGGATCACACCTGGCAGGGCTTGGGGGGATCATATGGGGTGTCAGGGATCGAATCTGTTGGCCACGTGCAAGGCAGGTACCCGACCTCCTGTCCTATCACTCTGGCTCTACTAAAGCAATTATGACAGCAGTTTTACATCATTCTCAGAGGTCAAGTGCATCACATGGGACTGGTAAAGTATTAATCACTACGATGAAAATACTTCTGAGGCTCACTGTAGGATTTCTATTACGAGAAAGAGACCCCATTCCTAAATTGCTAAAGGCGTAAGACTAGGAATACAAGGGAAGTCTGTTTACTAGTTTGTTTGCTAGTTTGTGCTAGTTCGAGACCCTTGTCGAGCTGGTGAAGGCAGTTGTGGTCCCTCCCGGGTCAGCAGAGCCCAGGAATGTGTGACTGTGATGCTGAGGTCCCTGCTTGGGGACGGCACCAGGGAGCTGCCTAGATATGGTGTGACAATTCTCCACTATAAAAAAGGGATTGGTCATTTCAGCAAAGAACAAAGAAACTCTAAGGGGCTGTGTGAAGTGAAAGGACTCAGGGGAGCAGGACCGGGTTGGATGATTTTCCTTCATGTGTGTAATAGGAGCAGAGACTCCATAAAATGGGGAATGGAGGTGCCCAGGGCAGGGCCACAGGGAGTCTCAGGCAAGGATGGGGAGGAACATTCCTCCTTCCCTCCCTCCTCCCATCTCTCTCCCTCCTTCCTTCCTCCCTCCTTCCCTGCTTTTCCTTCCTTCCCTGCTTTTCCTTCCTTCCTTCCTTCCTTCCTTCCTTCCTTCCTTCCTTCCTTCCTTCCTTCCTTCCTTCCTTCCTTCCTTCCTTCCTTCCTTCCTTCCTTCCTTCCTTCCTTCCTTCCTTCCTTCCTTCCTTCCTTCCTTCCTTCCTTCCTTCCTTCCTTCCTTCCTTCCTTCCTTCCTTCCTTCCTTCCTTCCTTCCTTCCATCCTTCCTCTCATCCATGCACCCTCTAATGAACAATCGGAGTGGAGTGAGATTGTCCACAGACCACAATGATCAGGGCACACGAGCCCCCAGAGAGGGTTCCCTCAGCCCCACTCTGCCTCTGTTAAGGACCCTGGTCCCGGGGACAAGACTTAGAAAGCTCGGAGAGGTGCCAGTCCCCAGAGCACCAGGCTGGGGCCTGCCTAGACTTTTCCAGCTTCTGTCCCTGTCCCAGGCCCAGCTGGAACTGGAGCCGACTGGGCCTCTGCTCCTCCCGTGTTGAGTCACCATGAATCAGTGCTCTGAATCAGTGCTCAGCTTTTGTTGACACTGGACAGAGTCGGGATAAGCATCACATCTCTCTCGGGGCAGTTTCTCTATCAGCCACCCTGTCCCTGTGGGAAACACCTTTAATCAGCAGCGACAGCCCCGCGGGGGACGGGGCCCTCCTTGGGCAAATGTCGGGGGCACTGCGAGCAAACAGGGCCGGATATCGGGGATAAAAGCCAGGGCGGGCGCAGCCTCGCATCCCTGCCAGACCCAAGGCCCCACCATGCAGTCCAAGGCGCTGTGTGTCCTGCTCTTGGTGTGCGCGCTGGTGCTGGGCTCCAGGGCCCAGGCCGCTGGCGGTAAGGTGGTAGTGGGGGGACTGACAAGGGACGGGGGACCCTCTGATGTTCTGCACCTCAAAATGCCTCATTTCGAGGTGGGGTGGAGCTCTGGTCCTGCGAGTGCCCAGGTGCTGTCTGAAGGGGTCTTTGGACAAGTGTGTCCATTCACTGGTCCTCATGGCTTGGGGTACAGGCAGGGGGACAGGAGCCCCAGAATTTTCCCCAGGCTTCTATGGCAGTGATGGGGGTATGGGCTGAGCATAGGGGGCTGGTGTAACTTTTTCTCTTCAGGGGCAGGGGGTTCCCCAGTGATGCTGGGCCTCATGGGAACAGGTTGGACCATTCGAACCTAGGCCTCCAGTCCAGTTCAGGACACCTCAGCTTCTGGGATGGGCCCAATGGCTGGGCCTGCTTGGATGACCCCTTGTCGGATCTCTGTCCCTCCCTCAGTCTCTGGGACTCAGAACCACCCAGAGAAGGTTCCAGAGACCGCAGGTCTAAGCAGCTGTGCCTGGCCTCCTGCCCCCTGACCCTGTGTCTCCAATTCTTCCCGAGGCCCCTTTGCTCTAGCCCCTTAGCTGCCTTAGCTGACTTGGGCCAGACCCAGAAGTGACAGAATCCTGAGCCCCCAAACCATCCCTGACAGTGACCCAGGTTGGGAACAGGGCTTGGGGACCCCTGCCAGGGTCTGTCCCCTGTGCGACCCCAGACCCTGCAGCGTCCCAGGGAGTCACCCACATGCCCACTCCCCATACCTCAGCTCAGGGTCAGGGCAGCTTTCAGACAGCTGGTTCTTTAGGGCCGCCCCCGGGTGCTGGGGACTGAGCCTGATGACCTTGTCCCAGGGTGCTGGGCCTGAGTGGGGTGACCACATGCTTGGCTACTCCTCACCCAGCGTTCTCTCCTCAGCATGCTCCTTGTGGCTCTCAGCCTCCTTCTTCACCGTGGGCCCTCGGACCCCGGCTTTGCCTCCTGTGCATTGCCCTGAATACCCTGCTTCTTATTACTAGGAGCACTCTTCGCTCCCTCCTTACTGGCTCACCGGCCTCCAGGAAGCCCTCCTGGCTTCGCCAGGCTCTCTTTCTCCTGCAGAGCACTGTGATCATCATCCGCTTTGTGCTCTTGGGGGCTCGCTCCCCTCCAGGGAGTGACCTGAGCTTGATCCTTGAGAAGGAGGCTGGGCCCTTGCGTTGCACCCCCACTGATCCCTTGTGCTCAGGGGAGCCCCACCCACCACACCCCTGCCCTTCCAGAGACCTGCACCATGGAGCCACGAAGCAGGATCAACTGCGGGCACCCGGGCGTCACCCAATTGCAGTGCCAGGAGAAGGGCTGTTGCTTCGACGACACGGTGCCCAACTACCCCTGGTGCTTCCATCCAGCTCCCATCGTGACCCCAGAGCCCGAGGACGGTATGGTTGGGCAGGTGGAGGGGGGGTCTTGAGCTGATGAGATGGGTTCTGGGCCTAGATGAGAGGAGAAATATTGGGTATAGGTGAGAGGGGAGGTCTTGGGGTACAGCTGAGAGGAAATATTAGGGTGCAGGTGAGAGGGAGGTCTTGGGGTGCAGGTGAGAGAAGAAATATTTGGGTACAGAAGGCAGGAAATAATTTGGGGGTACACATGAGAGGGGATATTGGGTACAGCTGAGATGAGAAAAATTGGGGTTCAGGTGAAAGGGGAGATACTTGGATACAGCTGAGAGGTGAAATATTGGGTTACTGAAGGCAGGAGATATTTTGGGGATTCACATGAGAGGGAGATCTTGGGCTATAGCTGAGAGGAGAAATAGGGTGCAGATGAGAGTGTCTTGACCTAACACTTCCTCTCTTCCAGATGGGTGTCTTTTCTAGACCAGTTTCCCGAGACCTGCCCTCACTCCACCCTTGCCCCCACCATGCACCCTTCCAGTCCTGCCCAGACCAGCTTTCTGTGTCCACCTGGCCCGGTCCAGATCAGCTCTGTACCCCGATGTTCCAGTTCCTTCTAGAAATTGGCCTGATTAAAATAATTGAACATTCTCAATGCTTTCTCATCCTTTTTAGTTTTGGGGCCCACACCCACCTGACAATGCTCAGGGGTTCCTCCTGGGTCTGCACTCAGGAATCACTCCTGGCAGGCTCGGGGGACCATATAGAATGCCGGGGATAGAACTCAGATTGGCCATGTGCAAGGCAAATGCCCTCCCCGCTGTACTATGGCTCTGGCCCCATCGCTTCTCGTTCTTTCCAGCATGAGGCATGGGCTAGGAGGCTGTCCTG
Organism: Suncus etruscus; assembly: GCF_024139225.1. Lineage (NCBI taxonomy): Eukaryota > Metazoa > Chordata > Mammalia > Eulipotyphla > Soricidae > Suncus > Suncus etruscus. The sequence goes on along the minus strand of NC_064860.1, from coordinate 97,908,882 downwards.
TGCTTGCCTGCAGGACTTAGTTTCATAGGGGTGCAGTGCAGGGGCAGTGTGGTACACTGGGCAGCAATGCTATTCCCCCCATTCCCACAGCAAAGTCTCATGGGTTGAGGGACAGGGCCATACTAACCTCCTCTGTCCCTCACTGGTCACTTTGGCTCCCATGATAGCCTGGGAAAGATCTGCGTGCCCACACGAGAAGTCATCAAACAGCCAAGGAGGGGGTCTGGTCTCCAGAGGGTGGGGAGACACCGAGTCCCTGCATCACTAGAACATGGGCACAGGCCAGCTGGAGCTACCCCTGGCACCCCGGGATTGAGCAGAGCTCTTGGAGTGTCTGTGCTGAGGATGCTCATAGGATGCTGTGACAGACAGACACAGCTTCTCCTACAGCTCATACCAGCCAGTGCACCCCCCTGCCACCCTTGCCAGGACCCCAAAACTTGTCCTTAGGATTTCAGGAGCAGAGCTGTTTGTGGCAGTGCATGAGGCATATGGGGCTCAGGCAGCCTTTTAGCTCTGTGAGGCGAAGCTCCTTTTCCGAAATCTTGTTGGAAGTAGAAACACCCTCGGGAGCCTGGGAAAGCTCAGTGTCAGGTGCTGCCTCACAAACTTGAGGCCTCAAGTTCAAGCCCTGTACTGCCTAAGGAATGCTGAACTCTGTTCCAGTGGCTGTGCTGGGACCCCACCTCGCCTGCCTCTCGGTGATACAGCCAAGCTTGAGACTGTCAGAGCATTCCTCTTCTGGGTGTCAGTGAGCAACTGAGATGTGAGACCCCTAGAGCGCTCAGAGGAGCTGTGGGGGGCCACAACCGAGGTACCTAAACCAGCGTGAGCCGGGCCCTGCTGGAGAAGGGCATGGAAAACTCAGCCACCTCCCTGCTTTCTCTCTGGAGCACTGTCTTTCAGGCACCCACACTGCTCCTGTGACAGTGCTCCTAGGGGGATTAGAATTCATCCACCTTCCCTGATGGGAAATCTACGGGCTCCAGCGCCCCGTTAATGAGAAAGGGGAATGCTTGGGCCCCCTTTGGGGTCACTGGCTTCTTCCTGTCCACACGGAGGGTGACTGGGCAGTTTTCAGGGGTCTAGCAGATCTGCTGCAGGGAAGGTGACCCTCAGACTGCCCAGGGCATCCATCCCCCACCATCCTGTGCCTATTTATTGGCATACCCACCATTCAATTTCTCCTGCTTCATCTCAGGAAGAGGCTTCTAGGGGCCCTCACTCCTTCCCTTCTTTGTTGTGGAATGGAAGCAGGATTTGTTGGGGCTATAGGAGGGATTCAAGACCACCCCAAGTTTCTCTAGAGTCTAGGGCCTCTCTCATGCCAGGACAGTGTCCAGAGCGGGGTCTTCACTGCTTGCTTGGAGTTGTGGGGGCTTCCTGGTGACCTGAGAACACGTCTGAGGGGAGCAACTGCCCGCAGTGGAGGCTCAGGTCTGGGGGTCTGGGGGCCTGGGCTGAGGGTGCAGGGTGACAGGACTGGTGCCTGTAGCAATGCCACCATAGTTGAAGCTGGCCAGCCACATCTTGGGGGACAGTGGTCACCCCCTCAGCACCCCCAGAAGTGACCCTCTCTGGGTCCAGCTCACACGGTGGGTTGGCCCCAGAGATGCAACCTACATGTTCTGGACTATTGGGGGTCCCCACACTCTGTACTGGGTGCTGGGCTCTGTAGCTGTGCAGAGGAACTGGGTGCCAAGGTCTCAGGGCCCTGAGTTCAAGGGTGTGTCCCCCAGGGCAGCATGAGCCACTCCCTCAGCACCTGCCTGATCTTGCAACTGATCCAGCACTCACCGGAACCCGGGTCAGCCCAGCCATAGCTCTATTCATTTGGGGTGACTGTCGCTGTGGTGGTTTCCCACACGGGGCAAGGTCAGGAGCTCAGTCCTGACACCGGTTGTGGGGGCAGGTTACAGGGGAAGAGTCACTAGGAAGGACATTTGCAGGTGAAGGAAACTCTCCGGCCACGTGTGTGTGTGTGTGTGTGTGTGTGTGTGTGAGTGTGTGTGTGTGTGTGTGTGTGTGTGTGTGTGTGTGTGAGTGTGTGTGTGTGTGTGTGTGTGTGTGTGTGTGTTACCTCCCATTTAAGGAAAGCACGCACCAGATGTGGTGCCTGGTGCAGTGCCTTCCTCCAAAAGAATTATTTGCCAAAAGGCTCGCTTAGCAAAGTCAATCATTTGACCCTTTGCGTGGATCATTGGTGGTAATTCCAACATGGCTGTAACATTACATTTTCTCTCTATTTGGCCACTATAGAAATCCAGCCTCAGCTCTCCTACAGACAAAGAAATGTCAGTACCAAAAGCCCGCCAAAAGTTCCCTGCTGGTTAGTTCGTATAACCTGGTGCCAACAGCTTGTTTTTCTGAGTCTAGCTCTATGATGGTAAACAATTATTTCCGTCCCCCCTAAAATCTATTTTCCGGCTACTACATAAACATCAAAAATATCTCTGTCTTTCTCCTCCTGGTTTCTTGAAAAACCTGCTTTTTGCTAAACCAAAAACATCTCTAGTTCTGGTTTCACTGCGCTCCAGCAGAATTCTTTCTCACCTGAAGAACGGTCTTTTAATATGTAAATTTAAGGCTTGTTTCCCCATTGTACTGCTCTCCTGCTCTTTCATGACACCTTGCATACCAGAGTCTGTGCTTATAAAAAGTCATCTGCTGAAAAGTAAATTTGTCTCTCATCCCTGCGACGAGGGTCCCCATACAATGCATTTTGTGTATGTGTGAATGTGTCAGAATACGTGTGAGTGTATGTGAAAAGGTCAGTGTGAGTCTGTGCATAAGAGTGTGTGTGTGCATGAGGCCAGCATGATAATATAGCAGGGAGCGCTTTTGCCTTGCATGCAACCAACTTGGGTTCGATCCCCAGCACCTCATAGAGTTCCCTGAGCCAGCCAAGAGTGACCCCTGAGTGCAGAGCTAGGGACAAACACTGAGCATCACCGGATGTGGCCTGCCCCCTCATGTGGGGTCCAGAATATGAGCAGAATTGAAGAGATGCCGTGTGCCAGCCCAGTGTGGCCTGAGGGAGTTGGGGACATTGGAGCAGTCGGGTGCAGGCTAAAGTGGAACTCAGTGCTCAGGGATGAGAAGGAACTGTGTGGGGCCTTGAGAAGGAAGGGCCGGCCAAGTGGGAGTCTTCTCTGTGGGCACAGAGAGGCAGGAGAGCTTGGGATGAGTCCCTCCACCCCATGCTCCCTGCATGAAGGCCACTTTCCGTGCTAGGTTTCAGCGCAGGTCCTGGCAGGAAGGATCTTACGAGCCCCCTCCAAGGACAGAGCTATAGGAAAGTGTCCCCCAAATGCTATGCATTAGGTGATGAGATGGGAAGGCAGAGGTGACCAGGAGCATTTTCTAGACAACATTCCCCCAATTTTGCTACAGTGGGCTGGGGCCAGAGTGACAGCATGGTGGGGAGGGTGTTTGCCTTGCACACGGCTGACCCATGTTTGATTCCTGGCATCCCACAGGGTCCCCTGAGCCTGCCAGAAGTGATTCCTGAGCACAGAGCCAGAAGTAGCCCCTGAGCATCTCTGGGTGTGGCTCTAACCCCCACCCCCAGTACTATGGTTGAGAAGGCAGGTTTTGGTGAAGGGCTGGCAAGTAAACAATTTAAGAATATGGGCCTCCAACTCTGTTCCTGTATTCAGCCTCATAGTTATAGCATGAAGGAACCATAGAGATTGTGTCAGTGAGTGAGCACAGTGATGTTCTAATAAAGTTTTATTTAAAGAAGAGAGATAATGGGGCATATGTATTCAAGGGTGTGCCCCATGTCCTGAATATCTCCCTTGGCTCCCGAGGGAACACCATTGCTCAGTCAGTTCCCTGAGAGCAGTAGAGCACTGAAGTTTGAGCAAATTTGACACTGTGGGGGAGGTGTCACCAGCATCCGAGGTGACTGGGTCTGCATTGAGGACACAGGTGGTGAGTTCAGGGATCATGGCAGCCGAGTGGACTTGGGGCCAGGATGGTGGGCAGTGAGCCAGGTTGGCTTTCACGGCCCGAGAACATGGGTTCTGGCATTGGGGGAGGCAGAAGGTGCCAGGTAGCCCAGCTATGGCTCAGGGCCTCCCATAGGGTCCACAGGCAGCTCATGGACACCCTGTGACTCCCTTCCTCGGGACTGGACTGGAGGAGTAGGGGCCCCGAGGGTCCGCACAGAAGCAGCGTCTAGGGAAGTTTCAGCCCCGATTGTGACACACATGAGCTGGGAAGAGGCTCGGTGTGGACTCTTGGTGGGTCCATGAACCAGAGAGTCCTGCGGGGCCGTGGAACAGGGAGAGGGGCAGGGGAAAATGGGGGGAAGGAGAGTCTGGGAGACCAAAGGCCTGGGGCTCTGAGGCTGGGGGTTGTCAGGGCTTCCCAGTGTGGATGAGAAAATGCTGGAAGTTTGGCTCAGCATCTGGCAGAAACTGGGGAGCATGGGGCCCCAATCTGTTGGCTCAGGGTCCAGCAGAAGCCGGGAGCATGGAGCCCTCATCCATGGATACCGGAGATGTGTGTGGACTCTGCTTTCCTCCATGTCCAGGACAGTGATACATGTGAAGCGCCTTTCTGCTCCTCATCCTTTCTCCCCTCAGCCCTCCCTCATCCCTTGTCCATCCTCCTGGGAGATCCGCTTGCTGAAAGGAGCATTTTTCTGAAAGTGGCTTTGCAGAACAAGCCCCGGGGGATGCAGAATTCCCAGGAAGGAGAAATGTCCAGTGTGGGGGTGCAGGGCCAGGATCAGCTCCCCAGGATAGAGACTGGCTGGGAGGGCCCCTATCTGCAGCCCTGGAAGAGGGTCCCCCTGAGATAATGAGGATCTCCCATCCTGGCAGGGGGGTCTAGTCTGTGCCTCCCTTAGCCTGTTCCCTTGTTTCTGCCTCACCACATCCTCGGGGGTGGTGGTGGTGGTGCGTGCAGTCTTGGCTTCCCCATTCCCAGATGTGGCCTAAAGGCCCAGTGCCTGATTCCACATGGTCTCTTCCCCATGTGGGCATCCTGGCCTCTGTCAGCTCCCTGCCCAGCACAGCGGGAGGAGGGAGCCTGGCCAGTGGGCAGGAGCCAACAGGGCCCGGAAGCCTCATAGCGTCCGCCTGGCCAGCATAGGCTACTCCCCCCTCCAGACCAGCTATCGCTGCCAACAAAAGCCCCACAGATATGGCACCTAGAGAGGTTATCGGAGTTGCCCTAGCAAACACCCAGCAGCCTATAAATTGGGTGCTGGGCAGAGGACACCCACAGGCGACCCTGGGTGCAGAGACGTGACATGGCATCTGGTGCGGCCCGGCTCCTATTGGTAGCTTTCCTGCTGGGGCTGTGTGCCCTGGCGGAGGCCCAGAAGCCTTGTAAGTAGCTCAGGGATGCCCAGGACTCCGGGACCTTTGGGCCTGACCTTGGGTAAATGGACTCTGGGGCCAGTGAGCCTGGTGTAGGGCTTTGGGGTCCCTAACCCACACACCGGGAGGAGGGAGGACTCCTGACATCTTCATACCTGCCTGTTCTGTCCTCGAGGAGGAAGGGGCAGAAGAAAGAGAGGGAGGGAATGAAGCTAAAGGCTATTTTGGTATTTGGGGTGTTGGCCACTCTCCTGTCATTGGGGAAGGGGACCCAGTGGAGAAAGTGGGGTGACTGCTGGCGATTAGGGGGGCTTGGCCTCTGCCGGGTCTATGCAGCTCCTCTGGGCAGACGGCGATTTGCTTTCTCATACCCTACAGCTGGGGGCGTCCTTGAGACCCTGGGCAGGGGAATGTGGGAACAGGGCATGCTCACCCCTCTTGCAGCCCCCTGCCAGTGCTCGCGGATGGACCCCGAGAAGCGAAAAAACTGTGGGTTTCCGGGCATCAGCAGTGACCAGTGTTTTGCCTCTGGCTGCTGCTTCAACACCTCCATCCCCAATGTGCCCTGGTGCTTTGACCCCCTCCCGAAGCAAGGTAACCCCTGGGGGGCACCCATCCATACCCTGGAACAGTCACCAGACTGGCACTGGGTGAGGGAAGAGGAAGTTCCTTGAAGGCCCAGGGAGGGGGCATCAGGAACCCCAAGCCTGCCATTTTGACAAATGCTTATAGGATCCCCCCTTTTTTGCAGTGTTCAAGGGTTACTCCTGGTTCTGCACCCAGAAATCACTCCTGACAGGCTCAGGGGACCATATGGGATGCTGGGGATCAAACGCGGGTTCGTCTGGGGCTGATTGCGTGCAAGGCAAACACCCTACTGCTATGTTATCTCTCTGGCCCCGTGACTCCCTTGTTTATACTGAACTAGGGAGAATTGCGGTGTTGGGAGGGTCTTTTACAGCTCTTTTAGGGGATCATCTCCAGCAGCATCAGGCTGACAATAAGGCAGGGATGGGAGCCGGAGCAATAGCACAGCGGTAAAGCATTTGCCTTGCATGCAGCCAACACAGGACGAATCCTGGTTCGAATCCTGACATCCCACATAGTCCCCCTAGCCTGCCAGGAGCGACTTCTGACTGCAGAGGCAGGAGTAACCCCTGAGGGCTGCCTGTGACCCCCTCAAAAAAGGGCCAGGATGGGGCAACATCAGGGGGCCTGGTGCTTGTGCTCAGAGCCATGTTAGGAAGTCCTTATGCTCTGGGTAACACACAAGGGGGTTCGTGTCCCCGTACATGGTGGTGGTGGGTCGGTGCCATCCACACCCCTTCCTGGCAATTAATTCCCTTGGGATTTCACTCTGTAGCCAACACCCCATTTCCTACTGACCTCTTACAGAATGACTCAGGCCACCTCACTTTCTGTAGGGGATCATTAGCAAAGCCACAGGAGAGTCAGAGGCCTGGCTCCAGGTTGTCAGAGAGAGGCTGCCTGAGTGGGTCCGGGGGTGGTCTGGCAGAGTCAGCATCTGCCCCGGGGTCGGGTCCCCGCAGAGTCGCAGGAGTGCGTGATGGAAGTGACCGCGCGCCGGAACTGCGGCTTCCCTGGGATCAGCCCAGAGGAGTGTGCAGCCAGAAAGTGCTGCTTCTCCGACGACATCCCAGACGTGCCCTGGTGTTTCTACTCCATCCCCGTCGAAGGTAAGTGGCCATGGGGTCCCCTGCTGTTGTAGAAGACAGCTGACCTCAGGGTGCTCAGGGTCAGGGTGCTCACCCCCTCTGGGCCCCATACACGCCCCTGCCCACATCCAGGGACACAGCCAGTCTGATGTGAGTGGCTTTATCAGAAGCAGTTCTAGAATGTTCTCTCCAGTGGCAGCTCCCTGACCCACTATTCAACACATCCAGCTTCCCCTCACCTCTCTTTTGCATAGGGCTAGGGAGGCCCCATCCTCAGCATTGTGTGCCCCCCCCCCCAGGGTGCTAGACTGGATACACACAGCACAGAAATCGGGGATCCCTCTTAGGTGGCTTCTCTGCTCTGCACCCTGAGTCTCAGCCCCCGGAACCCCAGCTCTGAGCTTGCTGAACAAAAGCCCGCTGACCCTTCTGGCTGTGGGTGCCCCACTGGCCTGGGGTGTGGCCAGTAGGAGCACCCTGAGCTCAGGCGTTGCTCACTAGTTGCTGCCAAGGTCCCCAGGAGACGTGGGTTATCTGGGAGGTCAGATCCGGTGTTGTGTTTCTTGAGTGGGGTGTCCCAAACTCACACAGACCCCCAGAACCACTGGCATAGTTCTCTGGTGTCTGCTAACACTGTCACCATCTTTTTCTAGATTGTCATTACTAGAGACCGTGGCTTCAGTAACCCGCCAGCTGCAAGAAACCAGACCTGCCATCTGTCTGGCTGCCTGTGTCCATGTGTCCGGGATCCATGTGGTGACCCACTTCCTATTCCCCATCCTTCCCACCAGCCCCACGCAGCTGCTTCCAATAAAGAAGTCCCCCAAAATATGCTCTCAGTGTTGTGACTTCTTTTACTCAGAGATGGAGCTGGTGTGTGTGTGTGTGTGTGTGTGTGTGTGTGTGTGTGTGTGTACATTTGCAGAGTGTGTTACTGCATGAACATGTAATTGCACATGCATGGAGAAAGGTGTTTTTGTGTATCTGTGTCTGTACAGAGTTTTTGGAAAATAGTTTAATGTGATAGCTCAGGTATTAGGACTGTTACAAGCATGAACTTGATTCCAGACAACCTAGCGGCTGTGCTGAGGGTCAAATCCACAAACACCATTTGCCTATTGGCAAGAAAGCTACTTGTTTGAAAACAAAAAGTAAGAAATAACTATACTAACAACTATCATGACAATGGTAATGAGTGAGAAAAGTAGAATGCCTGTCTCAAAGACAGGCAGGGGGTGGGGGAGGAGGGAGATGGGGGGGGCATTGGTGATGGGAAAGTTGCACTGGTGAAGGGGGTGTTGGTTTTTTTTTTTTTTGGTTTTGGTTTTTGGGCCACACCCAGCGGTGCTCAGGGGTTACTCCTGGCTGTCTGCTCAGAAATAGCTCCTGGCAGGCACGGGGGACCATATGGGACACCGGGATTTGAACCAACCACCTTTGGTCCTGGATCAGCTGCTTGCAAGGCAAACGCCGCTGTGCTATCTCTCCGGGCCCGGGGTGTTGTTTTTATGACTAAAACCCAACTACAAATTTGCTTCTAATCATGGTGCTTAAATACATATATTATTTAATTAAAAAACAAGCAAAAGAAAAATAAAATCACATCCAAACGCTGTTTGTTGTTTAGGTTAAGAAAAGTCTAACAGGGCCAGAGCGATAGTGTAGTGGTGGCTGACCCAGGACAGACCTTGGTTCGATCCCCCCCGCATTCCATATGGTCCCCCAAGCCAGGAGCGATTTTGAGCGTGTAGCCAGGAGTAACCCTTGAGTGTCACCAGGGGTTTATTTAAATAGTTATAAAGTTAAAATGGCCGAACTGGTTCCCACAGACATTTTGACAGACATTTGTGATTCAGATTCTACTACTGATATGAAGAGTCTACACACACTTGATCAGAGGGAAAAAAAGCTTTATTTTTCTCCTGGTTTCCCACTAGTGACAGTGTAGTTAGGAACCCACAGGGTCAAGTTCTAATGTTTAAAATGACTCAAACAGGGAGGGAAGAAAATAAATGTCACCCTCCCCAGATTTCTTGGTTGTGTGTGTGTGTGTGTGTGTGTGTGTGTGTGTGTGTACGAGGGTGAGTGTGAGAATGTGTGAATATGAGTGCTAGTGTGTCTGAGAGTTTGTGTCTGATTGTGTGTTGTGGGGATACTACCTGGAAGAGCTTTTGCACAAACCTTTGCTGAGAAACACACAGGCTTCCTCAAAAGGGCCTCAACGCGGCGTCTTCGAGCACCTGCAGTGAGCACGGCGTTTTGGGGGTCACGTCAGACTGTCTGTGTGAGGCCCAGGTGGTTCGGGCACCCAGGGGTCTGCAGGAAATTTGTTCACCTCTGCCCACACCCAGTACCCGATGCAGCATGCGACTGCTCCAGTCGGACACTAGGGGACGCTCTCTCTCCAGGGATTTTTCAAGCCAGTATTCTCCCGGCTTGGTGCAGTCAGGGAGCCGTGCTCTGATGCAGAGCACCTGTACCCCTGCTCCCTTCACCCCTGTTCTGCCACCACAGCTCAGTGGGCTTGAGCCCATATGAAGGGCAGGAGGGGTTCTGTGGTAGCTGTAAGCACAATTCCATTTGATCCTTTCTCTTCCCTTTACCTTCCTTTCTCTTCCTTTCCCTCTCCCTTTCCCTTCCCCTTCCCCTTCCCCTTTCCGTTTCCCTTCCCCTCCCTTCCCTTCCCCACCCTTCCCTTCCCCTCCCTTTCCTTCCCCCCTTCCCTTCCCTTCCCTTCCCCACTCTTCCCCTCCCTTTCCTTCCCCCCTTCCCTTCCCTTCCCTTCCCTTCCCTTCCCTTCCCTTCCCTTCCCTTCCCTTCCCTTCCCTTCCCTTCCCTTCCCTTCCCTTCCCTTCCCTTCCCTTCCCTTCCCTTCCCTTCCCTTCCCTTCCCTTCCCTTCCCTTCCCTTCCCTTTTCATCTTTCATCATCTTTTGGATCACACCTGATGATTTCCAGGAGTAATTCCCAAGTGCAGAGCCAGAAGTAACCCCTTAGTACTGCTGGGTGTGACCACCCAAACCCAAAACATTCATAGCCTCTTCAATTGCGAGCTTCATACTACCAACATCTTCTTCCATTTAACCCAAACATCAATCACCACAATGATCTCGTGCTTCCCTTTAAGTTTTGCTGTTGTTAAAGTTGCTTATTCCAGTGGTGCCTGCCATAGTCACATCCATCAAACCCACTTGGGCTCCAACCTCGCTGTCCAGAGACGAGGCTTTGTCACAGATATCAGTTTGTACCCAGCCCCAATGGAAGGCACTGCAGGGCTCCCATCTGGGCACTTCACGATCACCTGAAGCCACAATTTCCCCTCATTCCCCTTTCTTATGGTTTCTGTTCAAAAGAACTTTGTAGAAAAACAGAAGAGGGGCCAAAATTATAGCACAGAGGGTAGGGTGTTTGTCTTGTACCTGGCCAAATTAAGTTTGATCCTCTGCATCCTCTGATCCAGCTGAATCTGGCAAGTAATCACTCTGAGCACAGAGCCAGGAGGAACCCCTGAGTACTGCCAGATGTGGCCCCAAAACAGACTTAGCTTTGCCTCAGATCCACTCACCAGAAGCTCTGTTACGTGCCATTTCAGCCTCTTGCTGTTGGCTGGCTGGTCTCTGGGTGTGTTGCCTGCTGCCGTGTGGGGACCAGCATCTTGGTCTCCAGGATCCCGTGCTGCACTGCTCAGGCTGCCCCTGGGGGTCCTTAAAAGCCTCTGTGGGGCTGGGCTAGAGCAGAGTCAGCTGCACACAGGATTCATCTTAGCCCCTACACAAACCTCAGGGCCCTTTGCCCTGCTCCCCTCCCCCTTAGCAGCTCATTCCACTTATTCCCCCTCTTTTTTTGGGTCACAACCAGCAGTGCCAGGGATGAGTCTTGAATCTGCATTCCAGGATCATTCCTGGTGGGCTCAGGGGGCTGTATGGGGTGCAGAGATCAAACGTGAGTCTGCCATGCATGAAGCAAATGACATCCATTTTCTTCTCTCTCTCTCTCTCTCTCTCTCTCTCTCTCTCTCTCTCTCTCTCTCTCTCTCTCTCTCTCTCTCTCTCTCTCATTTTCCTTGTCATCATGTGTGTTTCCCTCCTGCCCTGTCAGTAGGGAATGTCTGGCACTGGCAGTGGTTGAAGCCTCACATTAGTTCTCAAGGGACCTGCAGATATTTCCCTCTCTTCAAATGCGACTTTTTCAGGACCGGGGTCTTAAGAAATCCTCCAGGTTGGAAGCAGATGAGGACATCACTCACCTGCAGTTGTGAGCTTCTGGGTTTGAGACACACACACATAAACACACACTCACACAACTCCAAACCTCTAATTTGAGCTTAATTTTTTGCCATGGCTGCTTAATGGAGGAAACTTAAATTTTCTCATAAAGTGCCCCAATTTTGTGGTTTTATCAAATCTATTCTAGAGTGAGCAAAACTTTTTTTTTTGTGTGTGTGTGTTTTGGGTCACACCTTCTAGCAATGCTCAGGGGTTCCTTCTGGCTCTGTGCTCAGAAATTACTCTGGCAGTGCTCAGGGAACTCTATGGGATCCCAGGGATTGAGCCTTGGGTTGGCTGCATTCAAGGCAAATGCCCTCACAGCTGTGCTATCTCTCCAGTTCTTAGCAATATATATATATATATATATATATATATATATATATATATATATATATATATATATATATATATTGGTTTTTGGGTCACACCCAGCAGTGCTCAGGGACTCCTCCCTGCTTCTGCACTCAGAAATTGCTCCTGGCAGGCTTGGGGGACCCTATGGGATGCTGGGATTCGAACCAATGACCTTCTGCATGAAAGGCAAACAAATGCCTTACCTCCATGCTATCTCTCCGGCCCCAGAAAAATATTTTGAATGAAGGAATAGAGAAGAGCCTGACTTGAAGGTGACAAGAACAGGATTATGGTTTGTGAATATTTCAACCACAGTTTACAAGGACTGTCAGGAACCCAAGTTTTACATGCCTAGTTATTGTTATGAATAGAGTTGATATCTATGGTCATCTGCTACCACATATATGAGTTCTGGGTTCTAGATACTCTCTGTACCCCAAACTCAACTTGGTTTACTGAGTCAACCAAGCCTCTGGTTGCACTTTGTGTTGTTATTTGGGCCATACCTGGTGATACTCAGGGGCTCAGGACTGACCAGGCCATACTGGGGATGGTGAGGTACAAAGCAAGCTCCCTATTCACTGGACTACCTCTCTGGTCCTCTAACCTCTTCCTACTTCAAGACTTTTCTGAGAGCCAGTATGAGTCTCCTGTACACAGCTGCAGGTCTCACCTAGCCCTATTCCCTGTACCGGAAGTCTCTGCCTGGCCCCTCAGTAAAAGTCCAGGCTCATGCATCTGAGGACAGTAGCCCTAATGGGGAGAGTTAAGGTCCTGAATGCTGTATGGTTCAGAGTCTACATTTGAAAAATATGTCTATTTAATTTTGACCACAATGATCATGGAATGCAAAAGGATACCTGTTGGATGTCCCTGGGATGCTGTTTCCAGAACTGCCTGACAGTAGGACAACTGTTCTGGGGCACCCCATAGAGCAATTACTCTGGGACTCTCCTTGAGGCAAAAGTTTTGGAGACAGTGCTCCAGAGATGAGGAAGGACGGCACAAAGAGGGGCACCATCTCCCCATGATCAGTGGTTACTCTCAGGCTTGACTATAGATTGTTCCTCCTCCCACACAGAGAGCTCTGGTTAAAGGAGATAACAGGTCTTCATTGCCCACTGGGTAGACCCCGAGATATTCCAATGCTTGTTTATCTTCTCCTTGGTTTTTCACTCCACCCTGGCTATGTTTCTGTTATGTCCTCGGTCCTGCCACCCTGCATGTATCCCAGATCCTCTTATCCTATATAAGCATTATTGGAGGGGAATAAAGTGTTTCTGGACATCAGACTGGGACCCATTCTTTTGCAGTCATCAGTTGGGACAAATGTACTCAATCTTGAACAGTTCTGGGAGATAGAAGTTGATCCTTGCTGGCTGTCAGGGTCAACACACACACACACACACACACACACACACACACACACACACACACACACACACACACACGGAGAATGCTACTAAAATCAGTATCGGGGGCTGGAGAGATAGCAAAGCAGCATTTGCCTTGCAAGCAGCTGACCCAGGACCTAAGGTGGTTGGTTCGAATCCCGGTGTCCCATATGGTCCCCCGTGCCTGCCAGGAGCTATTTCTGAGCAGACAGCCAGGAGTAATCCCTGAGCACCACCAGGTGTGGCCCAAAAACAAACAAACAAACAAACAAACAAACAAAAAACAGTATCAGGAACTTCTTCCAATCTTCAACATTTCCCTTCCCTGATGAAGTCACTCAGACAATTCATAAGTGTGCAAAAGTCAAAATAATGCAAAGTGTAACTATAGTAGAGGCTACAGTATTAAAAAAGAAAAGAGGGCTGGTGAGGTGGCGCTAGAGGTAAGGTGTCTGCCTTGCAAGGGCTAGCCAAAGAAAGATCATGACCGTGATTCTATCCCTGGGCATCCCATATGGTCCCCCCAAGCCAGGGGCAATTTCTGAGGCTTAGCTAGGAGTAACCCCTGAGCATCAATGGGTGTGGCCCGAAAAACAAAAACAAAAAACAAACAAAAAAAAAAAAAGAAAGAAAGAAAGAAAAGAAAAGAACCATAGACTCAATATGACCCAAGTCACAGACTCATGTCACCCTGTACCATATGACGTGGCTGCAATAGGGACTTGGAATCTCTCAAGGGTACTGCCAGGTTTCCTTGGTCAAGCTGGGGTCTGAGGCCAGAACGGAGCTCACTGTTTCTGCAGACGTGGCTGCCTGGCCTTCTAATAAGCCCAGGGGTTACTGATTGGACCCTGAGTCCCGGAACTCCCTGTTTTATGGCCCCTTATTCTGCATCATGTACCTTGGCCCAAGGATCACATTAAACCAGGACCCAGATGAGCCTCATTACAACAAACAGAGCAGAGCAGGCCGCACCTGGCCGCTTCCCAGCGTGATTAGGAGGGCAAGTTCCGCCTTCTGCGCTGGCAGCCCTTGGGTGCTAACCCCGAGCCCCACAGTTTGCTGGAGAGCTCCCTTGTGATGTGAAATCAGAGCATTGTGGGGCACCCATCCTCAGCTGTCAGCAGTTGGGGCCTCCCTGGTATCTGCCCCATGTCCACAAGCATCCATGGGAGGCCATAGTCTGCTCGGACTGGACCCTGGCTTTAATGGAAGCTGGGTGGGTGCAGACAGTGGGTCACCACTCAGGGAACTCTGGGAGGACGCCCAATGTGATGCATATAGCAGGCAGTCTGCACTGTCTCCCCAGTCTGCATGAGCCACCCATGAAGCTGGACCTTACAAACTTCAACAGTCTCTGTGGTTGGTGGAAGAAGTCACAACCCCTACAAAGAAGGGGTTTTGGGGGGGGGCTTAGGTCACCTTCCCATTTCTCCCACCTCAGTCTCCCTATAAGGGCCTGGGGGTGGCAGGTCAGAATGGGGGCTCCTGCCACAGACTCCCACACAGTGGACACTCACATCTCTCGGACCATCCTGGGAAGTCACTTGCTCTTCAGAGAGGGAATATAGTCCCTACATTCATTCCTGGGGAGCAGGGAATGGAGAGTTACTTCTCTTCTCTGCCTCATTCCTGGAACTTCAACTCCCCACTCTGCCCTCAGACCAAAGAAAGTCAGAAAGATGAAGAATGAAGAGACTTTTATTGGGAAAACTTGAGGGGAGCTGCAGAAGGGGGCTTTTTCGATGGGAGGGAGAGGCCAGAGCGCACAAGAAGGTGAGATGCAGGCATTCTGCCAATTGGGAGAAGTGTTTTCCAAATCAAGGTGCAGAAGACCCCTCAAAATATGGAGTGCACCTTGATAGCCCCTTGAATGCCAAGGGTTCTTCTAAACTTTCCATGTGTTGTTTTCCACCTGGTTGAGTGTCTATTGTTCAAGGTACCAAGGGGATGCTGGGCAGTCTTGGACATACTTGGTGCTAAAGTTTCTTCCCTCCTGGGGGGGTATTCATCCTGCTTGGGGTCTTCCTCTCTGCATCTTCTGGGCTGTCATGCAATTAGGCTGGTGCCCAGGTAACCTGTTGAATCCACATTCCTTGTCCCCGACTGCCTGTCCATCTTGTAGCACATTTCTGTGGCTCCACTGTGAGCTTCTGCCCTGGGAAGTGAGTGGACACAGCCCCTGTCCTCAGGGTCGAGCTTCTCTTGGGATCCGGGAGAAACACCTCCTCAGGCCACACTCACCATCCTGTCTCGCATAACTATGATATCTGTGAATTTCTTTTGGAAGTCAGTGTGTTCAACCACCTCCTCCCATCCTCGTTGAGAGGGGGCTTGGCCGCACCCTAGCATGGTTTGCATGGACGCAGTCTACCTTATTACCAGGACCCCGTGGCCACTCTTCCCTGCACCCCCTGCAACCCCGGGCCGAAGGCTGTGTACATGAGACGCTAGGTCAATATTGACCATCGTACCTGCTTCAATAATACTTCCCCTCTCATAAGCTCAGCAAATATTAATACCTTGTTTGATCCCTCCCCACAGTCATTTAGAAGCAGGATATTAGGGGCCTTGCCTGCATGAATAATCTCTTAATGAGCCTTTGGTATTGAGCTGTTTGCTATTTGATATGCCAAGCAGGGCTATTAGGGGGCTGGAGAACTTTGGGGCTCCTTCCTGACCGGCACTACGGGTGGAGGGCAGAGGGGGAGTGCGTTCCATGCATGGTTGGTAGTTCCATTCCCTTTATCACCCACTTGACTTGGAGTTCCTGAGGGATTAACTGGTTCATGAGATAAACACAGGACAACACAGGAAAACATGTCAGCTGATATGCTGAAATGCAGGTGGTAGGGGCAGGACCAGTGTGTGACACAGCCCAGTCAGTCCCTGTGGCCATGTGGCCTGCTTACGTCAAACTGACCAAAAACAGTGTCCATCCTACCCCATAAAGGAACAAAAAATGCCCCCCCCTCCGAGTTTTGGACTGTTTGGGAATTTTTTAGGCTCTTGACAAATATTATATCCCATCCATCTCCGTATCTTTGACTTCACAGGTTTTCATGTTTTTGGTTTGTTTGTTTTGGGGCCACACTAGATGGAACTCGGGGATCACTCCTGGTTTTGTGCTCAGGAATCACTTGAGATAGCAGTCTCGGGAACTATAGGGTATGCTGGGGACCAAAACCCTAGTCAGTGCCTGCAATGTATCTCTCCTGTGCCTTCCATCTTTCTACAGACAGAAAAAGGTGATTCTTGCGTAGCTTCTCTGTATCTTCTAGTATAAATTCTCCTCACCTTGATTATTCTTTCCATAGCACATTTCTTTTGGGGGCGTGGAAAGGAAGACTCTCAAGCATTGGTCATGAAACTCCTTGTCACTACGGCTTGTAACGGCTCCAAGACAGTTCAATGCAAGGGCAGGAGGGTTTGGGGCTTTTCAGGTTCTCTGGGATTCTCAGACAAGCCTGGCAGAGTTGGGGGCTCCAGGGAGCACCCAGTGATACCTGGGAGGATTGTATGATGTTGGGGACTGAACCTGAGTGGATCACGTACCAGACATGTACCTGGATTGCTATACAACTCTCTTCTGAATGTGGGGTGCTTCCCAGCCTCATTGCATGAGGCACTGTCCGGCTGAGGCGCTGAGCACTCCAGGGGTCCAGGGGATCTTTTGTGAGCTCGGTCCAGCTCTGACAGTGATCCACTGAGCACACACTAGGGCTTTTCCCTCCTGAAATTCTCAGCAGATCCATGAAAACAACACTGAGAGAGCCTCACAGGGGCCCGGGAGCCTGGGGTTGAAGACCAGGAAGGTTGGCGAAGCCTAAGAGTAAGTTGGAAAGTGGCCCCTTCCCTGACACAGGCCACAGCAACCTCCCATGCTGACCAGAAAAGACCCTTCGAAGGGCTCTTCCAAACCAGGACCCTGAGAGTGACCCCAGTTTTAGGCTGGCTTCTCCCAGGCTGACTGGCTCCATGATTGTCTATCCATCCCAGCTGAGCTGGATTTGGAGATCTATACATTTGAACAAGAGTGTTTGAGTTGACATAGTCAAGGCTCCGTCCTTAGATAAGGTGTGTGCTCAGTGTACAGTGACGTGGCCATCTACTCTTGTGCTGCTAAACAAGGCTATTAATATTGGACTTTAGTTCTGTTTCTCTTGTGTGTGTATTTCTTTCTTTTTTTTTTTTTTGGTTTTTGGGTCACACCCAGCGTTGCTCAGGGGTTACTCCTGGCTGTCTGCTCAGAAATAGCTCCTGGCAGGCACGGGGGACCATATGGAACACCGGGATTCGAACCAACCACCTTTGGTCCTGGATCGGCTGCTTGCAAGGCAAACGCCGCTGTGCTATCTCTCCGGGCCCATGTGTGTATTTCTTTTTTTTTTTTTTTGTTTTTTTTTTGGTTTTTGGGCCACACCCGGTAACGCTCAGGGGTTACTCCTGGCTATGTGCTCAGAAGTTGCTCCTGGCTTGGGGGACCATATGGGACACCGGGGGATCGAACCGCGGTCCGTCCAAGGCTAGCGCAGGCAAGGCAGGCACCTTACCTTTAGCGCCACCACCCGGCCCCATGTGTGTATTTCTTTTTTTTTTTTTTTTTTAATATTACCTTTTATAATTTATTTTTTTTTAACACCACCCATCACCAGTGCAACATTCCCATCACCAATGTCCCTGTGTGTATTTCTTTTTTTTTTTTTTTTTTTTTTGGTTTTTGGGTCAAACCCGGCAGTGCTCAGGGGTTATTCCTGGCTCCAGGCTCAGAAATTGCTCCTGGCAGGCACGGGGGACCATATGGGACGCCGGGATTCGAACCGATAACCTCCTGCATGAAAGGCAAACGCCTTACCTCCATGCTATCTCTCCGGCCCCCCCTGTGTGTATTTCTTAATTACTCATTTATACAGAGAAATCAACTGGATTGCCTATTTACAGTACTTTTTTCATTATTCTTTTCCATTGATAAAATATATTTGACATACTAGTCAGTTGACTTGAGTCTCTTTTTCCCTCATCTTATGAACACATCCACTAAATTTATCTAATATGATAAATTTCAATACGTTTTACTCTTCCTGTCCAAGCCCATTATTTGCAGTATTAAAAATCAAGGCAAATAAAACTCAATTCCTCTCAACCCTACAACAACTTAACTCACACCCTCAAGTTGAACTTTTCCTTTTCCTTTCTACACCTTGGCTCAACCAGACATGTATACTCAGGACCAAACTACTCTCCTTTCCCTTCATTTTAAAGTAACCACTATCAACATGTTCTCTCATTTTTCAAACATTAAAATTCTCAGCCAAATCCCCAATGCTGTTTTCTTGCAGTAGTCCAGACGTGTCATTCAATGACTCCAAAATACTTCTTTCAAAACTATAGATCTTTAATTGGTGCAAAAACAGGATGGCTTGGATTCATTTGGTAAAGTTAATAGGATTTAACATATATAGGTGTGTATATATATATATATGTATATATATACACACACACATACACACCCCTCTTTAATTAAGAAACAAAAATTCTTTAAAGAAATGCAAATTTATGCCTACAAGTGGCTAAGATGTGACCTAGAAACCTTCTCTGGAGCTGTCAGTCCAGAAAGCCAGAGCATGAGAGTTTTTCTCTGACTTCCCAGTGGTAGCAAGTTGCTTAGAATTTGAATTTAATGAAACAGGTTAAAGTTTTTTTTTTTTTAAATAAAGATACTATTTACAGTAGCGTGGGGGGCACGAAAAATATTTTCTTTTTCCTAGGGGGGCATGACAGAAAATAATTGAGAAGCACTGGTGTAACAGGTCCCTTTTGTGTCTAGCTTATTGCAGTTTGGGTCTCTTGATTCTAGACAGACACATTTTATGTGTAATGATTATGGTAGCCTGGGCTCCAGGGTTTCAGTAGTGTTATCTATAGCAGTTTAGCTACATGCAGATCTCACGGCTCTACACTTTAGCTGAGTCAAGGTCCCTGTGATGTCCTCAGATCTCTTTTTGTTTCTTCTCCATTTCTCCTTTGCTGACATTCTCAGTCCTATAACCTAGGACCAAGGACCTGCCCACCTTTGAGACTGTCTATTCCTTGTCTTGTTGTTCTATATAACACAGATGTTGAGAACATCTGGTATTTGTCTTTGTCCTTCTGACTTACTTCATTTAATAGCCTCCATGTTCCATCCAAGTTTCAGGGACATATGGATAGATAACTTTGTTTTGTTTTTGGCCACACCCAGTGGAACTATAAATTACTCTTAGCTCTGTGCTAGAAATTACTCTTGGCAGACTTGGGGGACCATGGACAGATAACTTTTGACAAAGGATCAGGGTGCATGAAGTGGAGTAAAGATAATCCCGTCAACAAATGGTTTGGGAGAGACTAGATACTCTAAACAAAGTGAAATTGGATTTGTATCTCACTCTTTACATAAAGTTAATTAAAAGTTAAAGTCTTTGATTAGAACAAAATACATAAAATACTCTGAGTAAAATAAAGGCAGAATTTCTCCCAAATTTAAATCTCAAAGGTATTTTCAGTGATATGATTCTTTTGGAAAAGACAATAGAAATAAAAATAAACAAACTAGTCTACATCAAATTAAAAAGGTTTCTGAACTCTGGGCCAGTCTCAGAATGGGGGACAGTTGAGTCCACTCACACCCTCCACAAACCACCAGAAAAATCCAGCAGCCTCTGCCCAAGCCCACCATGTCTCCAGCATAGACATAACCCAACTAATCTTCAAAGAACATGGCGCTGCCAAAACCTCACCAGTGGGCTGGTCTTGGCTGACAACTCTGGAACCTTCTTGGAATGTGAGAGAGCAGAGTCATCCTTTTACCTGAAGGCGAGAAGCTCTCAGCCATACCCAACACCCTCGACATAGAAACAATCCAGCTCCACAACAGAATCATATTAAACTGTCAAGACACCAAAGTGTTCCAGATTTATAACTTCTAGACTAGGAAGCCACATGTGTGGCCCTGCAACATGTTCACATTTTATAGCACTGTCAGTCCAGTAGGATCACAGCAAATCTTACAGGAAAGTTGAGAAGAAGCTCAGTAAACCCAAACAATACCAGAACTCACACTAAGCAGTGATGCTCAGACAATGACTTTAGAAACAACCTTGCGAGATATAACAGCAATCATAAATTCACTCTTATTTGTCTACGTTTTGATAATTTTATTTGCCTCTGTGTTGCCAAGTGATAGAAGATAAATTTGCTTGTGCCCACAAGGGGGAAGACAGGGGTTGTGGCACCCCATGTGCCATATTGCCAAACCCAGGTGAATGGGTCACAGGGTCACGCATGAAATAATCCAAACCAGGCTGAGGGTGAAACACAGGTATTCTGGCAATCTTCTATCTCTTATCATGAGTTAGCTATCTGCCAGAACTGTCATTTTTATTGAGACCACCACCCTATGGGAGAGTAAAGACAGATAGCTCAGGCTATCCTAAGCCAGTTCTGCTCAGGTTTATATGTAAGACAGTCTCTATTCTTGGGGTAAAACCAAACAGATGGGGGAACTGGGAGCATTGGTGAATGTAATGTTACACTGGGGTAATTTGTGTTTGGACATCCAATGCCTGAAACAACTGTCTTAATGTACAACTTGTTGAATCATACCATCCCATGCCAGGTGGCTGCAACTCTGGCGGGTCTGTTGCTTTAGGAAGTGGTGAGTAAATCATTCAAACAGGTTCCAGGAAATATCAGCTTTATTTGCCCTGGCCAACATGTGTGGCCTATATCATAATCATTTATGCTGGTTTCCTATTCAGCCCTACATTGTACCTTCTTCCTCAGCCATCTCTCTATCTTGCTTTTTCCTCCATCCTCTATTCAGGCAAAAACCTCTGGCCCCTCAGGCCAAACCTTTTATAACCTTCCCAAGACCCCTCCCAGGAATGGGAGGGTCTTTCTTGTAGGTAAGCTTACACAAAGAATAGGGGTCGGGTTACAATGGGGTTATAATAGCGAAATTTAAAAAGTTTCTGCATAGCAGAGGAAATATGGGCTAGCATGCAAAGATACCCTACCAAGTGGAATAAAATATTTGTACACAATACATCAGGTAAAGTGATTAATATCCAAGATGAAGCACTCACAAAGATCAACAACAATAAATGTAATAGCCCCATAAAACAGAGAGGAAACAAACAAACACTTCTTTGAAGAAGACAGATGGCAGGCATATGAAAAACTGTTCATCACCACTTATTATGAGGAAAATCCAAACTAAGATGACAATGAGATACCACCACACCCCAGTAAGAAGAGCATACTTTGAAAAGGCTAGAAACAATGTGTGTTGGTGGGGATGTGGTGAACAAAGGAAATTTCATGCACTTATGGTAGAAATGTTCACTGTTTCATACCCTGTGGAAGACAATATGGACATTCTTCAAAAATAACAAGAATTAGATCACCAGTGAGTTGACACAGTACTTCCATTTTCTGGTAGAAACCCGCAAGACACAAAATCATTTATTAGAAAGGATCTGTGAACACTTGTGTTTGTTGCATCAGTGGTCAATATATGGAAACAACTGGTGTCCAGCCAGGAAAGAGTGGAGAATGAAGTTGTGGCATAGACACACAAACGAATACAACACAACTCCAAGGAACAATGAAAATTATTACTCTGGCCACCACTCAATTTTTTAAAAAATGTTCTCTTTCTGGGTTGGGTTTTCTTTCTTGTCCTATGTTGGATTGCTTTACTTTTCTTTCTTCTTCTTCTTCTTCTTCTTCTTCTTCTTCTTCTTCTTCTTCTTCTTCTTCTTCTTCTTCTTCTTCTTCTTCTTCTTCTTCTTCTTCTTCTTCTTCTTTTTTTTTGGTTTTTGGGCCACACCCAGAGGTGCTCAGGGGTTACTCCTGGCTATCTGCTCAGAAATAGCTCCTGACAAGGCATGGGGGACCATATGGGACACTGGATTCGAACTAACCACCTTTGGTCCTGGATCGGCTGCTTGCAAGGCAAACACCGCTGTGCTATCTCTCCGGGCCCTACTTTTCTTAGTTTATTATGATAATTTTTTTGTTTTGTTTTTTTTTTTTTGAGCCACACCCAGCAGTGCTCAGGGGTTACTCCTGGCTGTCTGCTCAGAAATAGCTCCTGGCAGGCACGGGGGACCATATGGGACACCGGGATTCGAACCAACCACCTTAGGTGGATCGGCTGCTTGCAAGGCAAACACCGCTGTGCTATCTCTCTGGGCCCTATTATGATAATTTTTTAAGAATTCTGGTTACTCCAATGTCAGGATGTGTTGGCGTGGTTGACCATCTAAGAATGCATGAACACGTGTCTCAGTTGTTGTCTCCTCAGTGGCATTGGACTGTCTCCAGGAAGATGGCACATGCCACAGAACCTCTAAGGAGTGTTTCTCTGAAAGGTGTGATGCTTGCTTGTCTGTGTGCCATTAACACTTCACATGGTCTCTTGGTGATATTTGTAACTCAACTAACTCCCTTCTGTTCTCTTTAGCTGGAGCTGTCCAGAGAGACAAGGTGCAAAGGTGACACAGAAACAAGGGTAGCAACTCTGCATGGAGTGGGGTCCTCTTCTGTGCCAACACCACTTCTGGAACATTCTCCTTGTTTCATAGCAGTGGGATTGGTCCTGCTTATTGTGGGACTAATGGTATGTGTTTTTTGTCCTGTCTCTCTTATTTTCCCAAAGGCCATTATTTTTTGGCGTAGTTCTCAGCTCCCACCCCTGATTTCTCCAGAAAGGTTGGGTCTGTGTGGGTTAGCTGGCTGTCCTTAGCCTCCTCATAAGGCTTCATATTCCCAATTTCTGCTTTTGGCCTTGAGTGCACCTGGATTAGTTGTTGAGATGTGTGTCGTGAAGCTGAAGTCATTCTTCTCAGTCCAAAGATTTGGTAATACTCTTTGGGAAGAAGGTCCCAATAACTCCATTCCTCAGTGACATCTCTGGCCCCATCTGCCCCATCCCCTCTCCTGTCCTCTCTACCCCCCACTAACAGGACTTAGACTTATGTTTTTCTCGCTCTCAGGATCTACTGTTTTCTTTTGGTTCTTACACACCAGACCACTGATTCAAAGCAAACACAACGACTTTATAATTCATTTCAATCTCCGATGGGGGGGGGCACTTCTCAGAAGGTTGTGCTTCCTCTTCCTAGCGCTTGTTCTTTAAATATTTACTGGATTAATTTTTACCTTTTCACATACATCCTGATTTATAACATGTCATAAAGATGCCACATGTGACTGATAAAGCCATAAGGTATTGAACTTCTCAGTCTGATTCTGGAACAATAGCACCATGGAAAGTTGTGGTGTCTTTCCTTGAAATGGGAATGGAGATGAGGGCGGAGGGCAGAAGCAGCAGGGAGAACTTGGGGGTGAGTATGCAGCCATGGGAAGAGGCAAGTCCCAGAGAAGTGATGGGCAGGGCGCTGACAGTGTGACAGCATGAACTCCACTGTTATCTGGTGGGGGTCACCTCCTTCAATTCTGAGGTGCCTCCCAGTCTCCCCTCCACAGGATCTTTTTTCTTTTTCTTTTTTTTATCTTTTTTATTTTCTTTAGAACATTGTAAAGTTTTTTTTATTGACAATATACTAATGATTTTTTACAGTACATTTTGATCAATGGATATATATTTGGATCATTAAAAGATATGAACTAAAATTACAAAAATTCATCAATAGTTCATAAATAATTTATAATCAAAAGTGAATATAAGAGATACTCATAAATATATGCCTTTAAAATGTCCTTACTGTTAACAAGTGTGGCCCCTAAGTTGATCTATTGGCTAAATGTTAAAGAGAAGAAAATTGTGATAAACATGAAATAATGTTTTTTAAACCTGTGCTTTCTTCTTTCTAAGATTATTTTTTTATTAATTATCCCTCCACAGTATCTTAAGGGTTCTGTATATGCTCAGACCCAGCTTGTGATCCAAGCTCCTTCCCACAGTGCTCATCCCTGTTAATCCCCCACCCAGGAGTATGAGGGGAGCCTGTGCACAAAGCCCTCTGTAGGGAGACAGAGAGGAAGTCCCAGCTTGGTGGCTGGTTGGAGCACTGGAATGACCTCTATAAAGTCACAGTCTGGGTGAGGTCCCCAGATACCTCAACTCTGCACATGTGTGAGAAGACATAGGACTTACTGCAAAGAATCCCTACATCTGTGACTTTCCAGCACTATGTATTGTTTGGCATATCTGGATATAAACTCATTTTATCTCTGGGCTGTGTTGAGTTATTTCAGCCAGGGCTGCAGAGTGGTTTTAGCCCTGGTGATGGGGTCTCAAACCTGGGTGATAGGGTCCCAGCCTTGGGATAAAGAGTCCCAGCCCTGGATGATTGGGTCCCAGTGCAGGAGTTGAGAGTCTATTTGGCTGTTCCTAGCCCTGACCCCTCCATAACCCCATGGTCTCACCTGTGAGATATACAGCCAGGCATGACTCCCAATCCCAGACTATATTGTTGTCTTATGCTGCCTGTGGGCTGGGCCCTGGCACAAAAGGGAAACTGAGGCACACAGGAGGAGAGACCCACTCAATGTCTCAGACACCAGCATTGCACTCCACAACTCAGGACAGGCTTCCCTAGGGTTCGTCACCTCTGCTCCCCGCCTCTCCAAATCCAGCTCAGCTGAGAGAGACTTGGGGGGCTGGAGCAAGATCAAAGCTAGGCTGGGTCCAAGAGGCACCCCTGGGTGGGAATCCCCATAAGCTTGTGCTCCACACCAGTCTTAGGTGGCCTGAGATTCAGGCAGACATCTTCAGTGTGCTCTTTCTCTGGGGCTGCTTCACCAACTTGGGGAGTACCGGGGCCAAGGTAGGCACACCGGGTGGGTTGTGAGATTCCATAGCTGGAGGCTGCACTCTAGAGATGTGATCGCACCACCTGAGGAGGCTCTGGGTTGTACTTGAGGACAGGAAGGCATCACAGGCCCCTCAGAACACATCTCCAGGGTCCCCTAGTCTGGACATCTTGTGGAACCCAGAGGTCCTTCTCCAGAGGCCTTTCGTCCTGTGAAAGGACAGGTCTCCTGGGATCACTGACACCCTACATCCTGGGTCCCATCACTGCCCTCAGGGGGACTAGTGCCTCTTCCCAGAGGCAGACCTGTTCCCAATTCCAGGGAGTGCTGGGACCTCAAACTGCCTCTGTTTTCCCCCTTTGCTGCAGATGCTCTGAGACTCAGTTTCCCCTCCAGAAAAGGGGGAGCTGCTATTCCACATCAGTGCCCATTAATTCATTCAAACAGAGAACAAGCCAGGCAAAGGAGACTGGGTGATGAAATTATGCCCTCATCTAGAACTTTCTGGAAAACACTCAAGGGCCCTGTGAACATGACCCTGCTGTACAGGAATATCTCTGGGTTATCTAGTTTGAAATTGCCCATCACATTCTCACCAAGATAGAGTACACACAACATGTTGAGTGAGCCGCAGGACATGTGAGAAATACTTATTTCCTCGAGGAAAAATAAAGAGTAGGAAAGACAAGACAGGAATTTTTCTCTACAGGAGAAGCGACACTCAGGGGTCTGCCAGGACTTACTGCCCAGCACAGAGGACCTTGCCATTGGCTCTTAGTCGTGGGGCAGATTCTTCAGAGCTGAGCCCCAGAGTCCTCCTCTTTCCTGGGGGCCAGGCTGGCAGGTGATGGGGATTCCCAACAAAGGTCACTCCGTCCCCCAATGCAGCAGGAAGCACTGTGGGTGGGAACTGGCTTCTCCATGGGAGAGTTCAGAGCCTCTGGTGGGTTTTCTGAGCAGGTGCAGGGTGGAGCTGTGGGCAGAGCCAGAGGGAAGGTGGGAGGGCCCACTTCCCCGAGCCTGGGCACAGAGGGTATAAACGGGCCCCAGGTCTGGGTTGGGAGCCCACTGTGACCATGGAGGCCAGAGTTCTGGGAGTGCTGGTCCTAATAGTGGCCTTGGGGGTCTCCAGCTCCGCTGGGCAGTATGTGGGCCTGTGTAAGTACTTTGCCCAGGAAGGGGGGGCAAAGAGCAATGTGGGGGGTACAGGAAAAAGGAAGGGGGTGTGGAGAGGGCTGGAGAGGGCATGCGGGCATCTGCCCATTGGAACACTGTGCCCTGAGGCTCAACTTGAGCAGCAGTCTCAGACATTTCACTATTCTTAAAAGGAAGGTGAGGCTGAGAGAGAGAGAGAGAGAGAGAGAGAGAGAGAGAGAGAGAGAGAGAGAGAGAGAGAGGAGAGGGAAGGGAAGAGAAAACTGGAGAGAGAGAGGGAGAGAGAGAAAGAGAGAGGGAATCTGGAGTGGTGGCGCAGCAGTAGGGTGTTTTCCTTGAATGCAGGTGACCTAGGACGGACCGTGTTTCGACCCCCTGGCGTCCCATATGGTCCCCAAGCCAGGAGCGATTTCTGAGCCCATAGCCAGAGTAACCCGAGTGTTACCGGGTGTGACCCAAAAATGAAAGAGAGAGAGAGAGAGAGAGAGAGAGAGAGAGAGAGAGAGAGAGAGAGAGAGAACATACAGTGAGTGACCCAAGTTCTCTTCTGACTTATATGCAAACCCAAACCCTAGCCAGGTCTGTCCACTGCAGCTCCTTTCCTCTCTGTTCAGTCATTTGTTAGAAAGTTCCACAGCAGGACTTGGCCCTTCATTTAAAAAAAATATATATATTTTTTGTTTTGGGTCAACCGGGCAGCGCTCAAGGGTTACTCCTGACTCTATGCTCAGAAATCGCTCCTGGCAGGATCGGGGGACCATAGGGGATACCAGGATTCAACCACTGCATGCAAGGCAAACACCCTACCTTCATGCTATCTCTCCGGCCCTGGGACTTGGCCCTTGAAACTTGACACATCGGAAATAGAGAAGCTCAGGCAGATACCTGTCACTTCCTTTACCGCAGCTCAGGACAGCGAGTGACTGTGGTCCATGTTGGAGACATACTGGGGTGTGGGATAGGGCCAGATTTTGTCCCCACAGGGTTGTGGGCAGTGACCCCCTGCTGCCCCTGGGACTCGCCCCAGCACCCTCACAGACCCTCAGTTCACACTCCCCAAGTTCACCTGGATGTCTGCACTGGGAGGGACCCCCAGAGTGCAGACTTCTTAGTGTCCCCATGGGAGAGACATTTGGGATCTCCTGGAATGAGAAACTAGAATGGACAGAACAGAGGTGGAGGAGGTCTGGGGTATTTTGGGTTGCTGAGGGAGCCCCAGGTAGGGGTGAGCTGAAGCGGGCAACTCTGCAGAGGGACATGGACGTGTCCTGGGTGTGCAGGGAAGGGTGGGAGAGACAGACACACACACTGAGGTGGGACCAGATCTTGGGTTTCCCATCGTCACTGAAAAAGGAGACAGGGAGAGAACGGTGGAGGGAGGGTGTGTCTGGGCTCAAGGGCCCCTGATAGTGAGGGGTGGCCTGGGCTGGGCGCTTGGCCTGAAGGCATGAGACCATGGACTGCCCCCTCCCGCTGAGGGGTGCTCTGACCATTAACCTGAGGGGCCCTGGCACACATGGGTCCTCGGGGCGGGTCCCACACTCTGCGTTGGGAGTTGGTTCGCCGGGCACAGTGCTGAGCAGACTCTGTCGCGCAGCCAAGGAGCAGTGCGCGGTGCCCCCCAAAGACCGGGTGGATTGCGGGTACCCCGAGGTCAGCCCCGAAGAATGCAACAACCGTGGCTGCTGCTTTGATAACAGCATTCAGCATGTGACCTGGTGCTTCAAGCCCCTGCAGGAGACAGGTGAGCTGGGTTTGTGCTGCAATCTTTGCTTCCTCCGCCTCCCTCTGAAGGCTCCGGGCCTGGGGTGCGCCACCGGCTTTCCCCACAGAAAACATGCAGCACCTCCCAACGATGCTGAATCCAGGGGCCCAGAGCAGTCGCACAACAGGGAGGGCATTTGCCTTTCACGCGACTGACTTGGGGTCGATACCCATAGGGCATCCCATAGGAGCCTGCCGGGCGTGATTCCTGGGTGCAGAGATAGGAGGAACACCTCAGCGCTGCTGAGTGTGGCCCTCCCCAAAAGATGCTAGTTCAGAGGCACTAGCTCAAGGCCACCCATAATGCTCAGGTGTAGGGAACCTATCCCTGCCTTCAGCAAACACCCTGAGTGCAGGGTCCGGGAAGGAAGGTGGTTGGCAGTTGGTGACCGACAGGGCATGGCACTCCGTTGTCTTCACACCTGCCACTCCGGTCACCCCACCCTGCCGCCGGAGAGGCTTGCAGAAGAGCTGGCATCTGGCAGCAGCTTTCATGAACTATGTCTTAGGGTTTCTTTGAGTGCTGCAAGTGTGCAGGGTAGAGAGGGGAGCCCTCCTGCTCCAGACGTGGCCAAAGTGGCTGTGGAAGTGTCCTCTGGAATCTTCATAGGAAGGGCTGTTTTTTTCCCCCAAGGTCCCAGGCAGTCATTGAATCTCAGGGCCCCAGGAGGGTGGTGCAAACCAGAGGAGATGGATGGGATAGAGGATTGCCCAGTTTCATGCCCTGGATGCTCCCTCTTTCTAGGGACACTTCTGTGGTGCTCCCCATTAGCATTTGTCCATAGGGACTTTCTCTGTGGATTGGGGACTCAGGTTTACCCGAGGTCTAGAGGTGCAGAGTAAAAGCACTGATCTTGGAGATGGACTGCCCTTGGGGGGGGGCTGGATGGTGGGTGGAGACAGGACACCCCTAAGGCCTGACTTGTTTCTTCCAGAATGCACCTTCTGAGTCAAGTTTGCTGGCCCCGGATCCCCAAGCCATGAAGCTGCCCCCTTCATCCTGTCTACCCTGTGCCTCGCTGAAGGGGCTGCGTCCAACCTCCCTTAAGGAATAAAGGCCCCCCACTTAGCAAGACTACTCCTCATTCTGGGCTCTCCGTCCTGTGTCTTCTGTCCAGTCCTCTCTTGCCTCTCAGACCTCACCGCGGGAGACAGCGGGGTGTCTCCATCTGGGCTCTCTTACCAAGACCCATTCCAGGTTTGGGTCCCCACTTCTGATCCTGTGCTGACCCCCAGGAAGAGAGGGCCCTGACGAGGGCCCCAGGGCCCCAGGAGATGAAGTCACTTGTGTCCAGGATCAGTTTGCTCTGACCCCATTGGCCCGACTCTGGGAAGGGAACTGGACAGACTGATTCTGCCCCACTGCAGCCCAGCCCAGGTGACTTGAACCCCGATGCTCCACTTGAAGGCTTAGTCATGCTGCCTGGACAGCTGAGCCTCAGGGAGTGGGTCCAGAACTTGGGAATGACTGTGGATCCCAGGAAAGGCACCAGGGAGGGTCCTGAACCACTGCCACCACCCCTAGTCTTAGGGATAGCACCATGCTGTACCTGAGGACTTTAGTAGAACCTAAATGTGATTCTCAGGCCCCCGAAAGGGGAGGGGGTTTCACCTTGATCCCCAACTCCTCCTAGCACACTGGGGCCCAAAGGGACCACCCCAAGGCCAGTGCTGGCTTCACTTGCTCATTGGCTCCTAACCAGGGCAGTTTTGTCCACACCTGATTCCTCCAGCATCCACACAGTGTCCACACTCCAGTGTCCCCACAGACCATGCCCAGCTTGGATACAAGTTGACCTCACAGGAGGAGGACAGTCAACTTGATTGTGGGGTGCTAACCTTGGCACCCATTGTGCCTCTCAGTACGTTGACACCCCTGGATGCCCTGGGGTTTCTCTGCCCGCTCCTGAACGAACCTCCTGCCTCAGCTCTGGGCAGTGGGGAGGAGGAGTCAGTGCTGGGACATTCCTGGACTGTCCTGCCCGTGTCCTCGCACAGGGCAGTGCTCACTCCTCAGGGTCCCCTCGGTGCTCTGAGCACTCACATGACCTAAGGCAGATGCACAGGAGAAAGGGGAAGAAAATGATCCATACAGGAGTCAAGAGACTGGCTCCTGGATCATCTTGTCTAAGAGGAGTGGGACAGGGGTTTGGGGGTTCACCTTCCTGGGCCCCAAGAAGTCAAGATGAGTCAGGGATCTACATGGACTGTGACCGTTGTGGAGGGAAGGGAGAAAGGTTCCCTAATGCCTGACTCCTCCGTGTCTGCAGCCCTAGACATCTCCCATGCCCGTACTTCGCATATTATGTGCCCCTCACTGCCTCTCGTGGAGCCCTAGATTGTGCCCGTGACACCCATGGTATTTCCATGTGTCACATGTGTGTGAGCCTCTGCTTCACCTTGCTGGATGCTCCCTGCAGGAACTCATGGAAAGCCCTGGAATTCAAGGCCCACTAAAAATTCCTGTCCTCCCCACATCCTAGGAGACCAAAGGGAGCATTAAGGGCCTGGGAAGAGGTGGCACATGCTTTTGTTCTCTGGATGAAAGAAAATGTGTGTGACCCACCAGGCATTTGGTCCAGGGTTCTTGGGAACTGAGAGCCCAGATGTGGCCAGGGACACAGGAAGCCCCGCCCAGAGAAGCAAGCCCTGTCCCCTCTGAGAAGCCACGCCCCACAGGGTAATGCCTTCCCCTACAGGGAAGTCTCTTCTGCCCAGAAGTGAAGGAAGCCACGCCCACAAAAACAAGACAAGCCCACAAATGATAAGCCCCTCCCACGGAAGCTGCACCAACCCAAAGAAGGAAGCCAAACCACACCCACAAAGACCCCAATCAAACCAAGAAAGCCATGCCCACAAATGCAAAGCCCCTCCCAGAACAAGAAGCCCCACCTGTAAGAGCTAGACCCTGCCCAGAGAAGCTCCGCCCCAAAAGGAAGCCCCGCCCATAAAAGAAAGGCCCCTTCCCAGTAAGGAAGCCTCGCCCCTACAGGAAGTCCCCACAGAGAAGCCTTTTCCAAAGAAGGGAGGTTCCCCCAAATATTTTATGTTCGTGAGTCTCCCCCACTGTTGCTGTATGTAGGTCCTGGTTGCTCAGGATGGTTGGAAGCCCCATCCATGAGCAGGAGGCCTAGGGGACCCCTGGAAGTGACAGGACTCAACAGGAGTACTTCTCCTGGTGCTGCCAGACACGTGGGCTGTTCTGGGTCCAACAGCAGAGCTGCCAGTGGTGGGGGTGACACCCCGGAACTTCTGTGGACTGTTTGTCCTGACAGATGTCCCATTTGTATGGCCATTGGGACAGAACCATTGTCTCCATGCCATGAGCTCTGGCCAGGTTGGCGAGCTGGGGCAGTGTTGTATTAAATAATTAATAATTGAAGTGGATGGAGAAGGATGTAGATGGATGGTGAAGTATGGAGGCCTTTGTCCTTAGGCCCCGGCCATGTGGCTTCATCCCCCATCAACCGGCGGGTCTGGGGTCCAGGAAAGTGACGGGTATTGAACTCACTCACAGGCAGGCATCAGGAAGCATCAGCTTTATTCATCCCTATCCACCACATGTGTGGTCTCTATCATAACCTTTCAAGCATTCAGCCATTCTTATCTAGCCCTGCATCTTAACTCCTTCCAGCCATCTTCCTTTGACCTCCATGCTGGTCAAAGACCAAAAGAGGCAAAGACCCAAAAACCAGAGAGCCCAGCAGGGCAGACACCCTAATCCCCCGGCTCAAAGGCTTATCTACCTTTTCCAAGACCCCTCCCAGGAATGGGCGGGGTCTTGCAGGTAAGGTCAAGTTACCTAGGAAATATGGGTGGGGGATGAGGCTTCATTTCCCCCTTCTCTGAAATATAAAGACTCTTTTATAATTCTGACTCCACCTTTAGCCAAAGGTGGGTTAATATTTTCATGCAGCAACGTAATAAAGTGAAAATTAAAATTCCAGCCCTTTTCAAAAACATAACATTTCTGCAAAATATACTATACACCTGTAACTTAAAATTCTCTTAATGCTTTTCTTCCAAGCACTATTCCAGAACTTTCATGTTCCTATACTTTTAAACTATATTGGGGGAACTTTCTGTTCCTATTAACCTTCCCTACACACAAGTACTACAGCATAAATGCATTACATACATTTTAAAAACAGGCTAAGTACATTAAAATACACACAGTAAAACATTTTGCAATTGAAAATATTAGCTATGGAAAACAAAACACATTTAAATTATAAAGAAAATGACTAAATCAAGACAAAGATGCAGGAGGTTAGAAATCCGATCTTTAAATGGGCTAAACTGTTATTACTCCCTTTTCCTTTTTTTTTTAAACCACTAACTAACTAAAACTTATCCCATTACTAACTATGAGTAAAATATATGACTACCCACTTAGTCCCTACACCTAAAACCATAAGTCCAGATGCTGGTTTGTCCCATGCTGATCTCACCACGTGGCTTCCTTCCATAGTCCCAGGTCCCGCAGACGGTTTGCTCGTGCTGTTTCACCTTTGTGATCTGGAGGGTGGATTCCAGGCTTCCCGCTTTTCCGGAGCAGAGCTGAGCCGAGCCGCAGGCATTGCCGCTTCTGGGTTGAATAGGAGCTTTTCGCCGCTTCTTTGCTGCTGGACGGGCTTCACCACTGCCTTTTCTCCCCTCCGGGCGGCACTTTGGAAGCACCACAGCCACTGCAGCTTCTCGGCCACAGCTTCACAGGGCGCTTTTGGATGTTCAGAGTTCAAAGTTATTTAAACTAAAAGTCCAGTCCGAAATTTCCAAAGTCAAAATCCAAATTCAAGCCGAAGGTTGTTCTCAGAAAATCAGTCCACTTTCAATACAGTCTTTTTTCTCCTCCGTTTCCAATCTAGGCTTTTAATCAGTCTTTGAGGAGGCCGAGATTTTTGTTTATTGTAACAAAGTCTCAGTCCTGGGCCTGGGCCTGGGATGGAGGTGATGCAAGCTTCCACCTCCCTTGTTTCAGTTGCCCTTCTGCCCCCAGAAGGGGTGTCAGCCATATTTGAAAATGGCTTCACGCGGTAGCCCAAGGGTTTGGGCTCACTGCAACTGAAAAAAGCCAAAATGAAACTCAAAAGCAGGTATCTCACCATTATTGCTGTTTTCTTGGGTCCAGGATTCAAATCACAGTTCGAGCGCCATTTGTTGTATTAAATAATTAAAGATGGTGTTGGATGGAAGTGGATGGAGAAGGATGTAGATGGATGGTGAAGAATGGAGGCCTTTGTCCTTAGGCCCAGCCATGTGGCTTCATCCCCCATCAACCGGCGGGTCTGGGGTCCAGGAAAGCGACGGGTATTGAACTCACTCACAGGCAGGCATCAGGAAGCATCAGCTTTATTCATACCCTATCCACCACATGTGTGGTCTCTATCATAACCTTTCAAGCATTCAGCCATTCTTATCTAGCCCTGCATCTTAACTCCTTCCAGCCATCTTCCTTTGACCTCCATGCTGGTCAAAGACCAAAAGAGGCAAAGACCCAAAAACCAGAGAGCCCAGCAGGGCAGACACCCTAATCCCCCGGCTCAAAGGCTTATCTACCTTTTCCAAGACCCCTCCCAGGAATGGGCAGGGTCTTGCAGGTAAGGTCAAGTTACCTAGGAAATATGGGTGGGGGATGAGGCTTCAGGGCAGACCTGGGCATGCTGTCCCATCCCTGTCCTGTCCTGTGCGTCGGGATGGGGAGGTGACTGGCTGGAGATAGAGACCCCATGTTGTGGGACTCCTCTGTTCCCAGCTTCCTTTCCCATCGCCAGCTTCTCCTCCTCTCCAGGCAGGTGGGGACATTCTAGACTCTCCCACATCCCAACCTCAAGGTGTGCCCACCAACCATGGCTCATTGTCGTTGCCCATTTTTTGTTTCATTTTTGGGCCACAAGTGGTGATACTCAGGGTTTACTTCTGGCTCTGTGCTCAGGAATTACTCTTGACAGGTTTGGGGGATCCCATGGGAAGATGGGATCGAACTCAAGTTGACTGCATGCAAAGCAAACACCCTCCCCATGATGCTATCGCTCCAGTCTAACCCCACTACCCAATTTTGTTTTGTATTGAGGATCTACACGTGGCGGTGCTCAGGGAATACTCCTGTCTCTGTGCTCAGAAATCGCTCCTGGCTCAGGGGTCCATATGGGATGCTGGGGATTGAACCTGCATCTGCCCTGGGTCAGCCATGTGCAAGGCAAATGCCCTACTGCTATGCTACCACTTTGACCCTCACTACCCATTTTTTAATCTTTGTTTCTACTTGTTTGGTCAATGAGGTTGCATCCAATGTGAATGAATGAAGGAAGTAGAAAGCCTGTCTCAAATACAGGTGTGTGGGTGTAGGGAGGTGGGAGATTTGGGGTGTTGCATTAAGCCCTTAGGATGGACTTGGATGGTGGATGGAGGCGGAGACCTTTCTCTGCCATCCCAGGCCACGTGGCTCTATTCCCCATTAACTGGCGAGTCTGGGTCCAGAAAAGCGATGGGTATTGAACTCACTCACAGGCAGGCTTCATGAGAGATAACATCTTTATTGCCCTGGCCAACAGATGTGGCTACCAACCATTACGCATGCAATTCTTTTTTTTTTTTTAATATATTTTTTATTTAAGTAACATGATCATGATCAGAGTTGGGTTACAGTCATAACCAGAACACCCCCCTTCACCAGTGTAACATTACCCCTCCCCCCTTCCCATCCCCTGCCTGTATTTGAGATAGGCATTCTATTACAGTTATTTGTTTTTAAGTTCAGTTAGTTGTATTTTTTTTGTTAAAGGATAAGAGTAAAAAAATATAGTAAAGGTGTGATAGTGGCAATCGCCGTTGTTTGCATAGGCCCAGAAAAATGGGGAAAATGAAAAAAAAAAATCCTTGACCTGATTACAAAAAGGCCTCATCCCAGAAGTTTATTGGCATAAGACAGACTCTGGATTCCAGGCATACCAGTCCATCCAACTCCAGTCATTCTCAAGGTCCCGGTGAAACTTTTTCACACTTTAGCTATTGTTGGTTTCAGATTATTATATTTAAAGACTCTGGATTCTGTGCATTTCTTTCATCGATGTCAGGCTGATGTGGAGCATCCTCTAGTTTCAGCGTACCATTAAATGCGGAGCGATCTGACCTGCATGCAGACTGTTCCTGAGTCGTCTGGGTGTTGGGAGCACTCTTTGGAGTAAGTCAATGCCAAAGCAGTGGTAGGTCTTCCCTGGTAGAGGCTGGATCCTGGTAATGTTATAGACAATTGTGGTTGTTTCCATAGATGGTATCCATTATTCAGGTGTGTGTGGGCGATGCCCATTCTTCCGAGGCCTGAGCCAAATCATTATGCCAATGTTCAGGGTAAAAGGCCTAATTACATTACCAAATTTGTGTTCCTATCTCTATTAGATAAGAACTTGTTTGCATATGTATTATTTTCCCATTTTAATGTGCCTATATAAAAGAGAAGCAATGCCACAAGATATTGTTGGTGCATCTGGGGGCCGACGAATAAAGTCTAACATTCCCCGTAACTTGGTTCAAACATGAAATCTATACAGAGATACTCTTTTACCAGTATTGCTTATAAAACAGATCTCAAAGGGGGAAAATCAACAAATAACAAATTCAGTGGGCAAAATTGTCACTATATCAGGATGCTCAAACAGAGTTATAGATGTTAAAGGAATACATCTGAGATATACAAAGGAGATACACGTGACCCCTTTATGTTTAGGAATAGTCAAGAGGGAGGGGGGTGTTTCCGAGACACCACTTTGGTCTGTGATTGGACAAGCGAAGAGAGCATGGAGCCATGTCTTCCCAGCCATGTCTTCCCCTTGTTGCCAGCTGAAGCTTCCGACTCCCTGAGAGGCTTTGCTTCCTAATTGCTGGAACTTGAAAGTTCAGCAGTCCCCTCCCAGCCCCTTGCAGGAACAAGGAAGCCTGGGGTCTCTTTTAAATTGCACCTCACTGGAACCTACTTGCTGGGACCCTGAGCGGATGTCCAGGAATAACCCTGGGGACAGGGAGGAAGGAGAGAGAAGGCTGTGGGGGGCAGCCGCGGCTGCATCTTCACCTTATCTTGGCCAAAAAGCCTACAGCATGGAATCTTGCCGTGATGCGTTGCCTGCTGAAGCTTCAGACTCCACCCAAAAATTACTGTGAAAGATATATAATCCACCTTGGCCAAAACAAAAATCATTAGTACAGAAAATGGTTAAATGTGGGGTAACAAGAGATGGGAGTGAGGGAATAAAGGAATAAAACGAGTGCCTGGACGGTTTCAGATAATGACAAGCAGATGAAACACAGTGATATCCATATATTTCTCATAATGTCTCACACTGGACAGGTTTAATAAGGAAACTTCCCTGATAAGTACTAATGCCAAAACCTATTGTGACCCATGTCCCGCACCCCTTTCTAGGGCTGGTTAAAGCAGCCTTTGGCATGGCGGAGGGCTGCCAAACGCCATGCTGGCAGGACCTCCCGGCTTGGCTCCCAGGAAGAAAGAGATCCTTCCCGAACCAGAAGGCCGGAAGGTCGGAGCCCCCACCCCCAGACCCTCCCTTTGGAGCCGGGAGGGAAATGGGGAAAGCCTAGGAAAACCAGTAAACTCCTCCAAGGCACCCACCTCGCTGGCTTGTCCAGCCATGTGGCCAGGCAAAGCCCTGGAGTACCGGAGGAAGGAGGTAGGGGGGTGCTGGGGTGACCCATGTCCCGCACCCCTTCCTAGGGCTAGTTAAAGCAGCCTTTGGCATGGTGGAGAGCTGCCAAATGCCAACGCATGCAATTCTTAGCTTGCCCTGCGTCTTAACTCCTTTCAGCCATTTTTCCTCTGCCCTCCATGCTGGCAAAGACCCAAAAGCTTTTATCCTCTCCGGTCAAGGCCTTACCTACCCTTTCCAAGACCCCTCCCCGAAATGGACAGGGTCTTGCAAGTGAGAGCAGGTTACACAGGAAGAATGGGAGGATGGGGCCACATGGGGCAATGGTGATGGGAATGTCACATTGGTGCATGGGGTGTTCTTTATATGATTGAAACCCAACTAAAATCATATTTGTAATCAAATTGATTTTTTTCTTTTTTGGTTTTTGGGTCACACCCGACAGCGCCCAGGGGTTACTTCAGGCACTACGCTCAGAAATCTCTCCTGGGAGGCTCAGGGGACCATATGGGATGCCGGGATTAGAACCACTGTCCTTCTGCATACAAGGCAAACCCCCTACTTCCATACTATTTCTCCGGCCCCGTTTGTAATCTAATTATATATCTAAAGACATTAATAAAGAAAGAAAAAAGAAAAAAGATGCCTCTAGTCCCAATGTCAAATAGAATATTGCCTATGTCTTCCTGAATGTAATTTATGGAGTTGGGTTTGTATCAGGCCTTTAATCCATTTTGATTTGACTTTTGTGCATATTAGAAAGGGTACGGGTTCTTATTTATTTATTTATTTATATTTTGTGGAGATGTGACTAACCAGCTTTCCCAACATCACTTATTGCAGAGAATTTCCTTGCTCCACTTCATATGTTTGATCCTTCATCAAAGATTTGGGCCATATAACTGAGAATATGTCTCTGGTTTTTCAGTTCTATTCCGTTTATCTGAGAGATTGTCCTTTCTGCAGAACCACACTCTTTAATTACTATTGAATTAGAGCACAATTAATTGTGAAGGGGGAGTTCTATGTGTCATATTTTTTTTTCTTTTTGGTTTTCAGGCCACACTCGGTGATACTCAGGGGTTACTCCTGGCTATGCAGTCAGAAACCATTCCTGGCTTTGTGGACCATATGGGAGGCCAGGGGATCAAACCATGGTCCATCCTAGGCTAGCGCATGCAAGACAGACATTTTAACTCTTGCACCACTGCTCCAGCCCCTCATATTCTTTTTTTAATAAAGAATTGCATTAGTTATTGGGGGAATATTAATTGCTACATATTAATTTCAGAAGTGTTTGCTCAATAGCTTTGAAAAATGTTATAGAAATTCTTATAGGTACATGCCTTGAAGAGTATTGCCATTTGGACAATGTTAATCTTCCCAATTTATGAGCAGGGCATGTATTTTCATTTCCTCATGTTCCCTTTTAAATCTTTATAGTAGCGTTCTGTAGTTTTCTTTGCACAGGTTTTTCTTAGTTTGTGTTCTCTGAGATAAACTTTTATTTTCAGTGCTTTCTGGCCTGAGAAAATAGTTCATAGAATTTCTACTCTCTAATTTATGGCAGAATTTTTGTGGTATAACATGTGGTCTATCTTGAAGAATGTCCTATGTGCATTGGAGATGAACGTGTGTTTGGTGTTATGGGGATGCAAAGCCTTATGTATATCTGATAAGTCCCTCTCTTCCATTTCTTCTCGATCTATTGAGAGTGAATAGAGTGGTGCTGACATCTCTATCTAGGACTGCGTTGCCATCAATGCTGCTTCAATTCTACTAGCAGACATTTAAAGCATTTTGATGGTCCTTTGTTAGGTGAACAAATACTATGAGTGTGAATGCCTCTTGATATACATATCCTTGATTATTAAGAAATCACCATCTTTATCTCAGAACTTTAAAAAATATTGAAGTCTATGTTTTGTATGGTTTTGTTTTGGGGCCATACCTGGCACTACTCAGGGATTACTCCTGATCCTTCACTCAGAGCTCACTCTTGCTGGGCTCAGGAACCATATTCAGATGGTAGAGACCAAACCTATGTCAACTGCTTGCAAGACAAATGCCCTCTCTGTTGCAATATGCTCCAAGCCCTGACATCTATTTCCTGGTTACAAGTATGACCATTCAGGATTTTTATTTATTTTTTGGCAAGAATTGTTTTCTTGAAATCTTGTTTTTGTTTTTGTTTGATTTTTGGGTCACACCCAGCAGCGCTCAGGGGTTACTCCTGGCTCTGTGCTCAGAAATCGCTCCTGCAGGCTCAGGGGACTATATGGGATGCCAGGATTCGAACCACCGACCTTCTGCATGAAAGGCAAACAACCTTACCTTCATGCTATCTCTCTGGCCCCAAAATCCTGTCTTCTAACCATTAACTTTGTGTTTGCCCTGAGTGTTCAAATGTGTTTCTTGTAGGCAGCATAATGTTGGATTCAATGTTCTAATCCACCTTGACATTCTAAGGTTCTTAATTTTTGCATTTAGGTAGTTGCCATTGAAGAAGATTGTAATGGAATTTTGGGATTGTTGGTGAGATCTCTATTATATTTGAAAAGCTCCTTTTGTTTAACAAAGTTGGTTTTGAGTATATGTAGTTCTTGAAGCTCTGTATAAATTGTTTCTTCACATTGAAATCAAAGTCTGACTTGATGTGTATTCTTCCTGAGACTGATTTCATAAAATTTTTCTATATCCTAACCATTGTCTTTGGGCCTGTAGGGTCTCATTTGATAAATTTATTGTCAATTTAGGGCCCGAAGAGATAGCACAGCAGTGTTTGCCTTGCAAGCAGCCCATCCAGGACCTAAGGTGGTTGGTTCAAATCCCGGTGTCCCATATGGTCCCCCGTGCCTGCCAGGAGCTATTTCTGAGCCGACAGCCAGGAGTGACCCCTGAGCACTGCTGGGTGTGGCCCAAAAACAAAAAAAATCTATTGTCAATTTTAATGATGTTCCTTTTATATAATTTTAGTTGTTGGTCTTGCTGCTTTTAGGATTCTGTCTCTACAGTTTTCATCAGTCTGATTAGCCCGTGTTTGGGAATATTTTTATTTGGGCCTCTTTTAGATGATAGCTGTTGGGCCTCTTGAATCTGAGTGCATATACTCTTCTACTCATAACTTCCCAGTTATGATTTTTTTGTTCTTGGCCACACATTCTGATGTTCAGGGTTTACTCCTGGTATGTGCTCAGAAATCGCTCCTGGCTTGGGGACCATATGGGACGCCGGGGGATCGAACTGCAGTCAGTTCTAGGCCAGCAGTGTGCAAGGCAAATGCTTTCTTACTGCACCACCACTCCGGCCCTCAGTTATGATTTATTTGACCATTACATCTTCATAAAAGTAGCCTATCCGGCCCTCCAGGACTCAGATGTTTCTTATGTTGCTGCTCTTGAATTCAACCCCAATTTTTCTTGTCTACAATTAATCAATTTTGAGGCCTTTTAAAATATTCCTGTTTGTTGTTTGAATGTTTTATGCATCCCATTCTGGATCTCATGGATTTTGTCCTCAGCGACTGTCACTCTACTGATGATATTTTCCAGTGAGTTTTTCCATGTCACCTACTATATTCTTTAGTTATGCCATTTCTGCTTGTAGTTTTCTCATTTCTGCTCTCCAATTCTCTTTCCTTTAATTAGCTGTCCAAACCACTGTCTCATGGAGCTCCTTCAACATTCCCATTATTTCCTCCCTGAAGTCCTTACCTGAGAAATTATTTAGCTGGTGAATGCCAGGAGAGTCTTTAGGATAACAATCTTGGGTCACAAAATATAGGGAAGCATGTACTGCTTTACTCTAGTACAAAAACCTTTTCAAGCCAAGAATGGGTGGGATGATGAATGGACTCTGGAAACATCACAGGTGACAAGTAGCGGACCCCAGAAAGAAGGTGGCAGCAGTATAAGCTTGAACAAACTACAGTACCATGGCTTTCTAGCCACATACTCGTTTTCTGATTTCTGCTGGACACCTGGGATGTTCTGGGTCCAAGAGATGGAGTTAAAAGTAGATAGAGACCAGGAACCAGAACAATTGCTACTGGGTTGTTTGTCCTGGCCAATGTCACAGGGTGTCCAGTCCTAGCCATGTCCTGGTGGCAATATGCCCCAAAAGACAACCCCTGGTTGAGAGCCAGCAGTCCGCACCCCATGAGGGATGGACTGAGGGGCAGTACACAGGGATTCTAGAGATCCTGGTGCAGATGTGGGTTACATGTCCCGGCCCTGTGTGTGAAGAGAAGACAATGGTCCCCAAGATGAAATATACAAAGAACGTTCTCTTGATTGTGAACGCCTTCTGATCACCAGCATCCAAAGCATTGACCACTATGCAAAGGCTGATTGTCTCACTGATTGTCCAATACATGTCCAATACATGTCAAATTGATTGTCAGGGTGAGCCCATAAGTTGCTCAGTGCATTTCCTCACAAACTCTGCCTTCATATCTGGGCTGCTCAGAAATGGTCTGGAAGTACCTTTCCAGGGTCAGGAAAGAAGTTCAGAGGGGTCACTCCAAGACAGCTGCAGATAGGTGACATGGGTCACAAAAGACTTGAAAGTGATAGGGCCAGAGAGATAGCATGGAAGCAAGGCATTAGCCTTGCATGCAGAAGGTTTGTGGTCCGAATCCTGGCATCACATATGGTCCCCCAAAACTGCCAGGATCGATTTCTGAGCTTAGAGCTAGGAGTAAACCCTGAGCGCTGCTGGGTGTGACCTAAAAGCCAAATTGAAGATATCCAGGTTAAAGGACTCGGAAGTGAGGATATCTAAGCTATTCCAAGGGTCTCCCTTCCAGTAACAGGACCCTATGCTCCTCCTTAGTGCATATTGGCTGAGTGATGTGTTTGAAACTCCAAGTCCTTCCCTGATCCAGATCCCATATGGAGGCCCAAATATTGCATGACTCTACCACTGCTCAGCTGAGTGTGACACCTGTGCTTTTGGATCTCGCTTAGTTAGAGCAGGACAACTGGGTCCCCCATGGCTTAGCCTGAGTCTGAGTGTCTGTGTCTGTATCTGAGTTTGAGTCTGGAGAAACTCTGGGCTCACTCAGTTCCCATCACCCAGCATAGGGGACTGTGGACCCCATGTTGAGTGTGGATAGAGGCACTCCCGGGAGTGATCTCAAAACCACTTACCTAGTTTGTCCTGCAACACTGTGAATGTCCAGGACTTGTTACAGTCATCCTATCTTCTATGTAGCACTCCCCAGTGAAGTCCCTGGTCCCCATATTGCATATAACATGCTCTTGGCCCCAAGCTCAGTCTGGTGAGCAGAAGAACCTACTAGCATATCTCTGAGTCTGGGTTCTTGAATGTCCCCTAGTTCTCTGATGATTGTGCCTGGGGGGAGGGAATCCCATCAATGTTGGAGCTGACTCTATCCTCTGAATCCAGGCACCTGCAGGAATCACCCCAGTAGTGAGTAGGGGGCTCACACTAGAGACAAGCTGAAGAGGATCCCAGCAGGGCTCTCACATTCTTAGGAAAATTATCCAAGAGGGACCCTGTCCTCATTTGGAATAGTAAAAGTGGAAATAGCTTTCAGACTTGGGGGACCTTGGGGACATGGTGACATGGGGTGGATAGGACCCAGGGACACTCAAAAGCTACAAAACACTATCTTTCATTCTGAAAGAGAGAGAATCTGGGATGGGCCGAAGCTCTGATGAGCATATTGTCTCTGCACCTCACATGCTCCTGGCCATCATCTCTGCTCACTTGGCTTTGTTCTCAGAGCCTTCTCTTGGTATTCTTCTCTAACTTGCACACAGACATGAGGGCAAAGCATGGTGGGCGAAAGTTGCTAGACACCGAAGCATGACATGACCCTCAGCTAAATTGCTTTGGTCCAGTGGCTACCCCATTTCTACCAAGAGTACCTCCTTCCCCCAGTGTGTCTTCTCAGGTTCAGGGCAGGACCTGTGGCTGGCAGGGCACGGATGCCAACTGAAGGTAATTCCAGGTCCTATGCCCAGTGCTGCCCATCCCACACCCTCCTTCTCTTCCTCCTGCCAATACCTGGGCTGTTCTGGATTAGAGTCAAAATGCCAAGGGGAGTGGTAGGTGGTACTCCAGAACATTTGCTTTAGGCTGTTTGTCCTGCATGATACAGAGAGGTGCCCTGACCTGGCTGTGATGGCACAGAACCTGTCTGACAGCCTCTGTGGGACTGTATAAATGGCCAACCCGGGCCCAGAACTCAGAGCTCAGAGCCCAGAGCTTGACCATGGAGCACCGTGTGCTGTTGGTGCTGGCCTTGGTGCTGATCTCAGTGGTCTCCATACAATCTGCTCGTGAGTACTCTGCCCCCTGTCCTGTGTGTGGGACAAGGTTGCTGGTGACTCTTGGGGATGAGAATGACAATGAGAATGAGGAGAGGAAACATAAAAATGCAGGATCTGGGGCCATTTGCGGGCTTGAAAATGGGATTGGACGACCATTGGACTTCCGTTGAACTACCACTGTGTTCCCAGAGGCTCAGTTTGTGGGCACAGCAAGAGCAACTAGCTT
Organism: Suncus etruscus; assembly: GCF_024139225.1. Classification (NCBI taxonomy): domain Eukaryota; kingdom Metazoa; phylum Chordata; class Mammalia; order Eulipotyphla; family Soricidae; genus Suncus; species Suncus etruscus. The sequence goes on along the minus strand of NC_064860.1, from coordinate 97,865,934 downwards.
AGCTGCTCCCCTTTCCCAGGAAACTGGAAACTGACAGGTAACCCAAGGCCCCTTCTGCCTATGTGCTAGCCTGAATTCCACTAGATCTTCTAGGCTGGGAGCAATGCTTTCACCCAGTACTTAGTCACTTTCTCTCAAGTTATTTGCAATATCTTGGGTCTTTATTTGGGGTTCAACATTGATCATCAAGGAGCAATCTACGAATGTTTTCATCACACATGTATCTTGTTACAATATTTTTCCATACAGCTCCAGGGGGAGGCTGGGTGTTCCTAACCTTTCAAACACTGGCAGGTGAATTTCATCAGGTTATCTGTTCAACAGGGCTGGACATGAAAGTGAAGAACAAACAGGGGAATGGAGAGAAGGCCAAAACAAGTAAGCAATGTGAAGGGAAACTGAAAGATGCAAAGGAGGTTCTGGGTGCTTTCATATCTTGCAAGGATAGATGGGATAGGGGTGGAGTGTGTGATTCTTGCAATGGGCATGTGTGGCACTGAAAATGAACATGTGTACTGGAGTGCAAGGGAAATAGGAGACATTCCAAGCACTCAGGGCTCAGAAATTAATCCTGCCCTGTCCCCAGAGAGGACCAGCTCCTGGTACCTGCTCTCAGGCCCGCTGGTCTCTTTGTTGCCAAAATTTTTCCTGGGCCTTGTTCTGCTCCATGGGCTGGTCTCGCTCCACTTGTAACAGCATAGCAGCCTTTTGAACTGTAGAAAATTCCTGGTCCGGCCCCTCAAGCACCGTGGGTTTTGCCCCTCTCCCCTTCCAGCCTCCAGCCACACCTCCTGTCTTCCTGCCTGTCCCTTCTGCTTAGTCTCAGGGCAGAAGTTTGGGCTGGCAGGGCTTAGGCGTCAGCTGAAGACACTGCCTGGTCTCATGCCTGGTGCTGCTCTCTCCCTCCCTCTCGTCCTCCTGTCTGGGCTGTTCTGGGTCCAGGAGCAGAGCTGCCAACAGGGGGAGGTGGGCAGAGTCCCATAACATCTGCTCCTGTTGGTCCTCCTAGATGTTCTGGAGTTCACTGTCCTGTTGGAGTCTTATTGGCATATAGCCTGTCTTAGCCTCTGTGGGAGGGTATAAATGGGCCCCCGTGGTAAAGAGCCCACAGCTGTGGGTGTTTGTCCCGACTGTTGTAGTCTTTTTCCTAGTACACCAAGGAAAACCGAACATGAGTGGCCTGACTGCGTTTGGCTCAGGGTGAGGGAGTCAGCACAACCTGGGGATGATAATGATGGGAGGGGACTTGGAGATTCAGGCTCAGTTCTCACTGTGGTCTTAGCCATTACTACAAAGTGACCCATGAGGACTTTGTTCGTATTTGGGATTCAACTTACACAGTGATTCTTCAAGATCCTTCTCATCAGACTCGTTTCAGGCTACCATTTGCTTCCCAGCTCCAGGGGGAGCCCAGGGTTCCACACCCACATATAGAAGGCTGGCATGTGCCTCTACCATGCTTTCTCCTCTCCAGAATTGAAGATGGATGCGAAAAAGAGTAGCAGACCTTTGAGGGAACTCATCCCTGGCTATGCCGAAGCAATGCTGAAGGCCAACTCTGGTGGTGCTGGTTCTGGTAAGAGCAAGAAGAGGCTAAGGAGGTTCTGTGGGGGTGGTGTTTCAAATTTGGGGAGGAAACCCCAGATGATATATGGCATGGAGTGGGTTTCTCTTGAAATGGGCATGTGTGTTCCCCAAAATGACTGAGGAGAATGGGGTGCAGGGAAGATAGGAAACAGCCCAGCACTGACTGATGGGGAGTCATAGAACCAATGAGACTATGAAGGACCCAACATCCTGGATAATTTACTCCATTAATTTCATTATATATATATATATTATATATAGATAGTTTTTGGACCACAATTAGTGACATTCAGGGGTTACTCTTGGCTAGGCACTTAGAATTCGCTCCTGATTTGGAGGTCCATGTGGGATGCAGGGGATTGAACCCAGGCCCATCCTGGCTCAGCCACGTGCAAGGCAAACACCTTATCACTGTGTTACTGTTTCGGCCCCTCCTTCAAGTTCATTTTGTCTAAAATATGGTGGGATCTTTTCCATTCCAAATAACCCTTTATGGGAATCTGGTGTCTGGGTTCAGGAGACTGGGTTCTCTGGTTCTCTGGGTGCTGGAGGAGCTCCTGCTGGTTCAGTTTCTGCCTGGAGCTGAGCTCCCAGGATGCAAATCATGGACAGTGGGGTCTGCAGCACCCTGATGAGAAACTTCCTGAGTGTCCACCAGAGGGCCCCTGGACAGTTTGCAGAGGTATTCATAGAGCTGGGGCTCAGAAAGACAAACTAAAGGTGTCAACTCCTCTTTAGACCATCTCTGATCAGGTTCTTTGGGATAGCAATGAAGTGTCTGCTGAGAGACTGGAACAGAACACGAAGCTCTCAGTAATGCTTTCTGAAATGTGGAGGTTTCTACCATGCTCCCAATGGGCACTGCTACCAAGACATGCAAGCGTTTGGAGGCACATTCTAGAGTTCACAGTAGAGGGGCTTCTCCTGACTTGGCCCCAGGGCAATGAGGAATTGGGGGAACCTTAAGGAGGGCCCAGCCTCAATGTGGCCACAGGAAAAGTGCTGGGAGGGGTAGAGAAGTGGTAGAAGGGAGGACAGTGCTTCTCCCTGGAGCCCCCAGAATTTCTGATGACCCTTGTGCCCCCCATGATTCTGCCCCATCCTTTCTGCACACTTGGCCCTGTTTTCACTTGGGTACCAGAAGACCCCCTTATCCTGTATCCCCTTTCTCTCTGCCCCACAGGCATGAGGGAGAATCTCAAGATAAGTACACTTAGTTGGATACTGACCCGTGGCATGACCACTCATAGTGGCTTTTGAAGCTGAGGGTCACTTTTAGTTCTGGGGGTGCTTCCTGCTGTCTACCTGTCTCTCCTGCTGAGATTAGATCAGGAGCTTGGGCTGGCAGGGATCAGGCATCAACTGAAGGCACTGACTGGTCCCATGCCTGGTGCTGCCCACTCCACACCCTCCCTCTCATCCTTCTGCCTGACACCTGGGCTGTTCTGGGTTCAGGAGTGGAACTGCCAGCAGGGGAAGGTGGGAAGTGCCCTCATAACTCTATTTCTGGGCTGTTTGTCCTCCCTGATGTCCCAAGGTGTCTTGTCCTAATTCTTAAATTCTGTTGACAGCTGTCCCAGTCTCTGCAAGGGTATAAATGAATTCCCAGGGCCAAGAGCCCAGAGATGTAGTCATGATTGCTGGTCATAGCCCCAATTTTTGTGATCTCTGTTTACCTGAACTGTGGAAAATCCCCTTGTCTTTCTGACTGTCTCTCTGATGCCAGTTGGCTCAGGGCTCCCTGCAGGCTGAAGGAAATGACTGACTCTGCTCTCCACCCTGCTCCAGAGGTTCAGTCTTTGTCCAGAGATCAGGCAACTGGGCCACCCACTACCATTTTCCAGGCAAGGAAACTGAGGTTTCAAGAGCTGACAGGTGACCTTAGGCCCCTCCTATTTTCTTGGTATCCCAGTTCCCACTCAGATCTCAAGATGGCAGCAGAGCTCACCACCTCATGGGGAGTCATTTGCTGCCAAGTTGTTTGAGGGTGACTTGGATCTTTCTTTGGGTTTCAAAATAGACAGCAGAGAGACATTAATTTCAGAAAGTTTCATCAGATACATATTTGATTATCATGATCTTGGTTCTCTAGAGGGAGATTGAACCCTAGAGTGTGGCTTTTTTACCAGGTTTTTTTTTTTTTTTTTTTTTTCTATTCAGCAGGGTTTCCTGCCTCCAGACCTTCAGGGGGTGCTGGATATTATCAAAACTCTGGTAAGAAATGGGGAGTGGATGCAGAAGACTCAGGGAGTGTGGGGATGAAACACAGGGAGGATTTTGGAGTGGACCAGATTAGTCATATATATACATTTTCTGCAAAATCCAGTGAGACTCATGACTTACTCTTAGTCCCTGCTCAGAACTCATCCACTTGGTTCAGGAGAGCTTATAGTGTGCAGATTGAATCCAAGTCAGCTGTGTGCAAGCCAAGCACCCAACCTGCTCTGTTGTTGTTCTGCCCCATGGATTAGTCTTATGATAGACATGTGGGCTCCTGAGACTGATGATGGGTATTGGGGTTTGCAGGGAGGATGGGAGAAGCTCCATCATGTAGGGCTGTGGAGACACAAAACCAGAATGCACATGAGGAACATCTTTCACCTTTAACTTTTTTTTTGTCTAAAATAAGGTATAAGGGCTGGAGCGATAGCATGGAGGTAAGGCGTTTGCCCTTCATGCAGAAGGTCATCGGTTGAAACCCGGCATCCCATATGGTCCCCCGAGCCTGCCAGGAGAAATTTCTGAGCATGGAGCCAGGAGTAACCCATGAATACTGCCGGTTGTGACCTAAAAACCACAAAATAAAATAAAGTAAAATAAGTAGAAGCTTTTGCATACAATTCTTTTTCTTAAATTTGGTATTTTCCCAAAGGCGATTATTTTTTTGGGTATTTCTCAGCTCCAACTCTCAATTTCTTCAGAAAGGTTGGGTCTGTGTGGGTTAGCTGGCTGTCCTTAGCCTTCTCATAAGGCTTCACATTCCCAATTTCTGCTTTTGGCCTTGAGTGCACCCAGATTAGTTGTTGTTGAGATGTGTGTCGTGAAGCTGAAGTCATTCTTCTCAGTCCAAAGATTTGGTAATACTCTTTGTGAGGTAGGTCCCAATGACTCCATTCCTCAGCGATATCTCTGGCCCCATCTGCTCCATCCCCTCCCCTCTCCTCTCTACCCCTCACTAACAGGACTTAGACTTACGTTTTCCTCGCTCTCAAGATCTACTGTGTTCTTTTGGTTCTCTCACACTTGACCACTGATCCAAAGCAAACACAACGGCTTTATAATCCATTTCAGTCTCCGATGTGGGGGGAACTCCTTCGAAGGTTGTGCTTCCTCTTCCTAGCGCTTGTTCTTTAAATATTTACTGGACTAATTTTTACCTTTCCATATTCACCCATGAACGATTTATAACGTCTCATAAAGATGTCACATGTGACCGATATAGCCACGAAATATCGAACGTCTCAGTCTGATTCTGGGACATTAGCACCATGGAAAGCTGTGGCGTCTCTCCTTGGAATGCGAATAGAGATGAGGGCAGGGGGCAGAAGCAGCAAGGAGGACTTGGGGGTGAGGATGGAGCTATGGGAAGAGGCAAGTCCCAGAGAAGCGACGAGCAGGACGCTGACATTGTGACAGCATGAAGTCCACTGTTATAAGGTGGGATCACCTCCTTCAATTCTGAGGTGCCTCCCAGTCTCCCCTCCACAGGATCTTTTTTCTTTTTTTAGAACATTGTTAATCCTTTTTTATTGACAATATACTAATGATTTATTACAGTACATTTTGATCAATGGATATATATTTGGATCATTAAAAGATATGAACTAACATTACAAAATTACACCAATAGTTTAAAAATAATTTATAATCAAAAGTGAATATAAGAGATACTCATAAATATATGCCTTTAAAATGTCCTTACTGTTAACAAGTGTGGCCCCTAAGCTGATCTACTGGCTAAATGTTAAAGAGAAGAAAATTGTGATAAATATGAAATAATGTTTTTTAAACCTGTGCTTTCTTCTTTCTAAGATTTTTTTTATTAATAATCCCTCCACAGTATCTTAAGGGTTCTGTGTATGCTCAGACCCAGCTTGTGATTCAAGCTCACCATCACAGTGCTCACCCCCTGTAAATCCACCCCCCCAGGAGTATGAGGGGAGCCTGTGCACAAAGCCCTCTGTAGGGAGACAGAGAGGAAGTCCCAGCTTGGTGGCTGGTTGGAGCACTGGAATGACCCCTATAAAGTCACAGTCTGGGTGAGGTCCCCAGATACCTCAACTCTGCACATGTGTGAGAAGACATAGGAACTTCCTGTATCTGTGACTTACTCTCCAGCAATATGTATTGTTTTGTCATATCTGAACATGAACTCACTTTACTCTGGGCTGTGTTGAGTTATTTCAGCCAGGGCTGCAGAGCGGTCCTAGCCCTGGTGATGGGGTCTCAGCCCTGGGTGATAGGGTTCCAGTGCAGGAGTTGAGAGTCTGTTTGGCTGTTCCTAGCCCTGACCCCTCCTCAACCCCATGGTCTCACCTGTGAGTCCTCTGACACTATACAGCCAGGTATGACTCCCAATCCCAGACTATATTGTTGTCTCATGCTGCCTGTGGGCTGGGCCCTGGCACAAAATGAAAACTGAGGCACATGGGAGGAGAGACCCACTCAATGTCCCAGACACTCAATGTCCCAGCATTGCACTCCACAACTCAGGACAGGCTTCCCTGGGGTTCGTCACCTCTGCTCCTCGCCTCTCCAAATCCAGCTCAGCTGAGAGAGGCTTGGGGGGCTGGAGCAAGATCAAAGCTAGGCTGGGTCCAAGAGGCATCCCTGGGTGGGAATCCCCATAAGCTTGTGCTCCACACCACTCTTAGGTGGCCTGGGATTCAGGCAGATATCTTCGGTGTGCTCTTTCTCTGGGGCTGCTTCACCAACTTGGGGAGTACCAGGGCTGAGGTAGGCACACCAGGTGGGTTGTGAGATTCCATAGCTGGAGGCTGCACTCTAGAGATGTGATTGCACCACCTGAGGAGGCTCTGGGTTGTACTTGAGGACAGGAAGGCATCACAGGCTCTTCAGAACACATCTCCAGGGTCCCCTAGTCTGGACATCTTGTGGAACCCAGAGGTCCTTCCCCAGAGGCCTTTCGTCCTGTGAAAGGACAGGTCTCCTGGGATCACTGACACCCTACATCCTGGGTCCCATCACTGCCCTCAGGGGGACTAGTGCCTCTTCCCAGAGGCAGACCTGTTCCCAATTCCAGGGAGTGCTGGGACCCCAAACTGCTTTGTTTTCCCCCTTTGCTGCAGATGCTCTGAGACTCTGAGACTGAAAAGGGGAATCAATGCCCATTAATTCATTCAAACAGAGAACAAGCCAGGCAAAGGAGACTGGGTGATGAAATATGCCCTCATCTAGAATTTTCTAGAAAACACTCAAGGGCCCTGTAAACATGACCCTGCTGTACAGGAATGTCCCTGGGTCATCGAGTTTGAAATTGCCCATCACATTCTCACCAAGATAGAGTACACACAACATGCTGAGTGAGCCGCAGGACATGTGAGAGATACTTATTTCCTCAAAGAAAAATAGAGAGTAGGAAAGACAAGACAGAAATTTTGCTCTACAGGAGAAGCGACACTCAGGGGTCTGCCGGGACTCACTGCCCAGCATGGAGGACCTTGCCATTGGCTCTTAGTTGTGGGGCAGATTCTTCAGGGCTGAGCCCCAGAGTCCTCCTCTTTCCTAGGGGCCAGGCTGGCAGGTGATGGGGATTCCTAACAAAGGTCACTCTCTCCCCCAATGCAGCAGGAAGCACTGTGGGTGGGAACTGGCTTCTCCATGGGAGAGTTCAGAGCCTCTGGTGGGTTTTCTGAGCAGGTGCAGGGTGGAGCTGTGAGCAGAGCCAGAGGGAAGATGGGAGTGCCCACTTCCCCGAGCCTGGGCACAGAGGGTATAAACGGGCCCCAGGTCTGGGTTGGGAGCCCACTGTGACCATGGAGGCCAGAGTTCTGGGAGTGCTGGTCCTAATAGTGGCCTTGGGGGTCTCCAGCTTGCTGGGAAGTATGTGGGCCTGTGTAAGTACTATGCCCAGGATGGGGGGCAAAGAGCAGTGTGAGGGGCACAGGACAAAGGAAGGGGGTGTGGAGAGGGCTGGAGAGGGCATGCGGGCATCTGCCCTTTGGAACACTGTGCCCTGAGACTCACCTTCTGCTCAGAGAATGAGCAGCAGTCTCAGACACTTCACTGTTCTTATGAGGAAGGTGAGGCTGAGAGAGAGACAGAGAGAGAGAGAGGAGAGAGGGAAGGGAAGAGAAAATAGGAGAGAGAGGGAGAGAAAGAAAGGGAGAGGGGGTTTGGAGTGGTGGTGCAGCAGTAGGGTGTTTTTCTTGCATGCAGCTGACATAGAATGGACCGTGTTTCGACCCCCTGGCATCCCATATGGTCCCCAAGCCAGGAGCAATTTCTGAGCCCATAGCCGGGAGTAACCTGAGTGTTACCGGGTGTGACCCAAAAATGAAAGAGAGAGAGAGAGAGAGAGAGAGAGAGAGAGAGAGAGAGAGAGAGAGAGAGAGATCATACAGTGAGTGACCCAAGTTCTCTTCTGACCTATATGCAAATCCAAACTCCAGCCAGGTCTGTCCACTGCAGCACCTTTCCTCTCTGTTCGGTCATTTGTTAGAAAGTTCCGCAGCAGGACATGGCTCTTCATTAAAAAAAAAGTTTTTTTTTGTTTTGGGTCAACCCGGCAGCGCTCAAGGGTTACTCTTGACTCTATGCTCAGAAAACCCTCCTGGCAGGAACGGGGGACCATCGGGGATACCAGGATTCAACCATTGTCCTTCTGCATGCAAGGCAAATGCCCTACCTTCATGCTATCTCTCCGGCCCTGGGACTTGGCCCTTCAGACTTGACACATCGGAAATAGAGAAGCGATATCTCAGGCAGATATCCCCCCCACACCAGGCGGGTCTTCAGGGCCACACCTTGTTAATCGGGCCCTGGGGGGAAGGGGGCGAGAAATTCCTCCCTATGCATCCACAAACTACAGAGGCAGGGCTGGGCTCAGAACACCCCACATGCCAGGACTTCTGGGTGTCTTCGACTGGTATGTTGGGGGTTCTGGGCAGGACAGCTAGCCATAGGACCCCTGGGCTGACCACTTAGTCCAGGGGACTGAGATCCCCCACATCAGGCGGGTCTTCAGGGCCACGCCTGGTTAATCGGGCCCTGGGGGGAGGGGGTGAGAAATTCCTCCCTAGGCATCCACAAACTACAGAGGCAGGGCTGGGCTCAGAACACTCCACATGCCAGGTCTTCTGGGTGTCTTCGACTGGTATGTTGGGGGCTCTGGACAGGACAGCTAGCCATAGGCCCCCTGGGCTGACCACTTAGTCCAGGGGACTGAGATCCCCCACACCAGGCGGGTCTTCAGGGCCACACCTGGTTAATCGGGCCCTGGTGGGAGGGGGGAGAGAGATTTCTCCCTATGCATCCAAAAACTACAGAACTAGTGCCCCTGCGCACACTGCATGTATAGAGTATTCCTTATCCTTATGTTATGTTTTGCGTATCCAGAATGTCCATTTTGTATTCTGCCCTTTCCCAACCCCTACAAAGCTCATTTTTACTCCTTAACTCTCTCACCCCCCCAAACATCACTAACCCACATTACTCTTTTTAACTTCAGTACTGCACAATTCTTTTTTTTTTGTCTGTCTTTCAAAGTACTAGCTATAATTATTAACATGCAGACAATATAATGAATAAGGCAGATATATATTACAATCTGCAGTGACAGAGAATTAATATCTAGTACATACACTGATAAGAGACAAAGATTTGAAGTAGGATATAAAAAATAAGAATATAATATAATCTGAATTTATTTTTCTTTTGTTTATCTGCTTTTTTGTTTTGTTTTGTTTTGAAGCCACACTTAGTGGAGCTCAGGGGATACAACTGGCTCTTCATTCAGCAATCAATACTAGTGAGCTTGATGAATCATTTGTGAGGCTGGGGATCAAACCCAGATTGGCTGCATATAAGGCAAGTGTATATCCACTACTGTTATCTCTCCAGCCCTAAATTTTTGTTATTTTTAACTACAATTTTAAGATCATTAGTATACAATACTATGTAATTTGGGGAAGTACAACTTTATTATTTTATGTGGTTCTAAGTTTCACTCTATCTACTCCCAAGGTTCTAATACATATCTATTATACTCAGTTTCTGTTCCTTTATGCATGTAGCAGAGAAATGTTGAAGGAACATTCTTTAAGTTAAAAAAAAAAGTAGAAGAGTCAAAGGATAAAAATGGGTATATTCGCAGGATAAACTTGCCCATAAATTTTTTTTTTAATTTTTATTTTTAATTATGAGAACAAGGGTGCAAAGAAAGAGGACAAGGTAAAGTTACAGTGGAAGGACAATCACCCATAACATAATTCTCAGAAGTCCCCTTGCTGATATCTTAACTTTGAAATTTCAGCCAAAGAACATTAAGATAAATAAGACAGAATCCATGTACAATTACTTTGTTCCTCAAGTCCCCAGATTGTAACCCATTATAATATTTCTTAACAGTACACAAGGCAATCTAAAGCCATAAAACTTACGTAACTCCTTAAACATTACAGGCATAGTATTTTCTTACATTTCCATATACATGCATATTAGCTTAAGTTAACCTCAAATTTTAAGTGAGTTCTTTTTAAGGATTAGAGTCAAAGGAGCACAGTAAAAATGGTGTTAGAGTGGCAATTGTTCTTTGCATAGGCCCACCAAAATATGAGGGACATGGAAAGAAATAACGTTGGCCTAAGTACAAAGAGACCAGACCCCTGAAGTTTCTTGGCACAAGACGAAGTCTAGGCTCCAGGCAAGCTAGATCGTCCAATCCAATACATTGTCTGTAGTGCCAACACACTTTTATTTTTCACACAGTCTCTGTTGTTGGTATCATGTTTCTGTATTAAAGATCCTGGAATCTGCATATCTCACATTGAAGTCAGGATGTGGAGCATCCTCTCCTTTCACCTCACAATCAAAGGGCAACGCAGGGAGCCCTGTCCTGTAAGCAGGTCGTTGTTGTTGTTAAGTCTTCTCAGTGTTAAGGGAAGTCTCTTTTGAGCAGGTCGAGGTCTGAGCAGTGTAGGTCTTCCGTGGTAGAGGATTGCTTCCAGGTGATGTTATAGACCAGCCTGGATGTTTCGTGGATGGCTTTCCTGGTTCAGGGGAGAATGGAATATGCCCTTTCTTCTGAGGTCTGTGCCAGGTCGTTATGTCAATGTTCAGGGTGTAAGGTCCCTTTGCACTACAAGATTTGTGTGTTCCAATCTCTATTAGATAGGATCTTATTTGTATTTATACTATTTTCCCATTTTAATGTGCCTATGCAAGTAAGAAGCAATGCCACATGGTGTTATTGGCGCATATGGGGGCCATAAGAACAATTACAATGATTCCCAAGACATGGTTCAATCATAAGCATTAAACTGGGGGACTCTTCCACCAAAATTCCTTGTTAAACAGCTCAAAAAGAGAAGATAAAAAGTGGTTAGAATCATCACTGTATAAGACAACATTTAGTAAGAATTATAGCTGTCAGAGAAAAAACACAAAATATTCCAAAAAAATACGTGTCCATTTTATGTATCTTGAAACAGTTTGGGGTTGTCACACACAATGCACAGCTTTGGACTGTGATTAGGATTGTACACTACTAAAGTTAAAAAGAGTAAACTAGGTTAGTGATGTTTGAGAGGGGGTTAGAGAGTTAAGGAGTAAAAAAGAGCTTTGTAGGGATGTGGGAAAGGGGAGAATACAAAATAAACATTCTGTATACGGAAAACATAACATAAGAATAAGGAATATTCTGATTACATGAAGTACATGAAGCACGCGCGGGTGCGTGAGCCCCCACGCGGTTCTGTAGTTCTTGGATGCCTAGGGAGGAATTTCTCACCCCCTCCCCCCAGGGCCCGATTAACCAGGCGTGGCCCTGAAGACCCGCCTGGTGTGGGGGGAATCTTGTTCCCCTGGACTAAGTGGTCAGCCCAGGGGTCCTATGGCTAGCTGTCCTGCCCAGAGCCCCCAACATACCAGGCAAACACACCAAGAAATCCTGGCATTCGGAGTGTTCTGAGCCCAGCCAAGCCTCTGTAGGTTTTGGATGCCTAGGAAGGAATTTCTCACCCCCTCCTCCCAGGGCCGGATTAACCAGGCGTGGCCCTGAAGACCCGCCTGGTGTGGGGGAAATCATGCTCGCCTGGACAAAGTGGTCAACCCAGGGGTCCTATGGCTAGCTGTCCTGCCCAGAGCCCCCAACATACCAGTCAAAAGCCCACGAAATCCTGGCATGTGGAGTGTTCTGAGCCCAGCCAAGCCTCTGTCAGTACTGCACAATTCTAATCACAGACCAAAGCCATGCATTGTGTGTAACAACCCCAAACTATTTCAAGAGACATAAAATGGACACATATTTCTTTAGAATATTTTGTGTTTTTCTCTGGCAGCTATAAGTCTTACTAAATGTTCTCTTATACAGTGAAGATTCTAACCACTTTTTATCTTCTCTTTATGAGCTGTTCAACAAGGAATTTTGGTGAAAGAGTCCCCCAGTTTAATGCTTATGATTGAACCATGTCATGGGTATTGTTGGACTTGTTCTTATGGCCCCCATATGCGCCAATAACACCACGTGGCATTGCTCCTTTTTTGCATAGGCACATTAAAATGGGAAAATATTATACATACAAATAAGATCCTATCTAATAGAGATTGGAACACACAAATCTTTAGTGCAAAGGTACCTTACACCCTGAATATTGACATAACGACCTGGCACAGACATCAGAAGAAAGGACATTTTCCATTCACCCCTGAACCAGGGAAGCTATCCACAAAACATCCAGGTTTGTCTATAACATCACCTGGAAACAATCCTCTACCACGGAAGACCCTACTGTTACACCCCACTTAGGAAGGGCACACACATTAAGAGTATTGCACTCCTGAAAAAGAATTATTTGCCAAAAAGGCCCGCTTAGAGCAGTCAAATCAGTTGACCCTTTGCGTGGATTGTTTGGCCATAATTCTAAAACGTGGTTGTAACTATCTCTCTCTTTATTTTTAACCATTATTAGAAATCAGGCCTTAGTAATTCTTTCTAACAAAGGAGGACAGTACAAATCTTGCCAAAAGTCTCCCACTGACCAGCTCTTGTGATCTTTGCTACCTTGGCGCCAAGATCATGTTTTTTCCAAAACTTAGCTCATAGTAAAGCAATTTTCAGTTTTCCTCCAAAACTCTAAAATATTTCTCTCTCTTCCCACTTCCCTGAAAATTACCTGGTTTCTCCTACTTACCCCAAAACAAAGCTAACCCAAAACAAAACTTTTTTTCACCTTCAGTATCGGTTCTTTAATATGCAAATTTTAGCCATGGCCTTTCATTCTGTTTCCCTAACCATCTCCCACTTTCTTTGATGTCAAAAATTACACCCTGCATTCCAAACCTCAACCCTTAAAAGCTACCCAGCTCAAAAAATAAATTTGTCTTCGTCTTTCTAGACGCAAGTCCCCATGCATTCTGTGTGGTCTCATTCATTTCATATTTCATAATTCATTATTCCATATTCGCCTCTTTGTGCTCCCGCTTGACTTCCAGTTGGAAAATGAACTCACTAAGGTTATGCTTAGGAACTTTTTATCTCATCAGGATAAAACAGTCCGCAGCACCCTACCACTGCTCAGACATCAACCTGCTCAAAAGAGACTTTCCTTAACACTGAGAAGACTTAACAACAACAACGACCTGCTTACAGGACAAGGCTCCCTGCATTGCCCTTTAATGGTGAAGTGAAATGAGAGGACGCTCCACATCCTGACTTCAATGTAGGATATGCAGATTCCAGGATCTTTAATACAAAAACATGATACCAACAACAGAGACTGTGTGAAAAATAAAAGTGTGTTGGCACTACAGACAATGTCTTGGATTGGACGATCTAGCTTGCCTGGAGCCTAGAGTTGGTCTTATGCCAGGAAACTTCAGGGGTAGGGTCTCTTTGTATTTAGGCCAAGGTTATTCCTTTCCATGCACCTCATATTTTGTTGGGCTTATGTAAACAACAATTGCACTCTAACACCGTTTTTTACTGTGCTCCTTTGACTCTAATCCTTAAAATAAAACCTACTTAAAATTTGAGGTTAACTTAAGCTAATATGCATGTACATGGAAATGTAAAAAATACTATGCCTCTAATGTTTAAGGAGTTACGTAAGTTTTATGGTTTTAGATTGCCTTGTGTGCTGTTAAGAAATATTATAATGTGTTACAATCTGGGGACTTGAGGGACAAAGTAATTGTACATGGATTTTGTTTTATTTATCTTAATGTTCTTTGGCTGAAAGTTCAGAGTTAAGATATCAGCAAAGGGACTTCTGATAATTATGTTATGGGTGATTGTCCTTCCACTGTAAGTTTACCTTGTCCTCTTTCTTTGCATCTTTGTTCTCATAATTAAAAATAAAAAAATTAAAAAAAAAATTTTTTTTGTTTTGGATCACACCCGGCCGCGCTCAAATGTTACTCCTGACTCTATGCTCAGGATCCTGGCAGGATCGGGGGACCATAGGGGATACCAGGATTCAACCACTGTCCTTCTGCATGCAAGGCAAACACCCTACCTTCATGCTATCTCTCCGACTCTGGGACTCGGCCCTTCAGACTTGACACATCGGAAATAGAGAAGCGATATCTCAGGCAGATACCTGTCACTTCCTTCATCGCAGCTCAGCACAGCGAGTGTCTGCGGTCCATGTTGGGGACATACTGGGATGAGGGGCTAGGGCCAGATTTTGTCCCCACAGGGTTGTGGGCAGTGACCCCCTGCTGCCCCTGGGACTCGCCCCAGCACCCTCACAGACCCTCAGCTCACACTCCCCAAGTTCACCTGGATGTCTGCACTGGGAGGGACCCCCAGAGTCCAGGCTTCCTGGTGTCCCCATGGGAGAGACATTTGGGATCTCCTGGAATGAGGACCTAGAATGGGCAGAACAGAAGTGGAGGAGGTCTGGGGTGTTTTGGATTGCTAAGGGAGCCCCAGGTAGGGGTGAGCTGAAGCGGGCAACTCTGCAGAGGGACATGGACGTGTCCTGGGTGTGCAGGGAAGGGTGGGAGAGACAGACACACACACAGAGGTGGGACCAGATCTTGGGTTTCCCATTGTCACGGGAAGAGGAGACAGTCAGGGAGAGAACGGTGGAGGGAGGGTGTGTCTGGGCTCAAGGGCTCCTGATAGTGAGGGGTGGCCTGGACTGGGCTCTTGGCCTGGAGGCATGTGACTATAGACTGCCCTGTCCCACTGAGCGGTGCTCTGACCATTAACCTGAGGGGCCCTGGCACACATGGGTCCTCAGGGCGGGTCCCACACTCTGCGTTGGGAGCTGGTTCGCCGGGCACAGTGCTGAGCAGACTCTGTCGGGCAGCCAAGGAGCAGTGCGCGGTGCCCCCCAAAGACCGGGTGGATTGCGGGTACCCCGAGGTCAGCCCCGAAGAATGCAACAACCGTGGCTGCTGCTTTGATAACAGCATTCAGCATGTGACCTGGTGCTTCAAGCCCCTGCAGGAGACAGGTGAGCCGGGTTTGTGCTGCAATCTTTGCTCCCCTCCGCCTCCCTCTGAAGGCTCAGGGCCTGGGGTGCGCCACCGGCTTTCCCCACAGGAAACATGCAGCACCTCCCAACGATGCTGAATCCAGGGGCCCAGAGCAGTCGCACAACAGGGAGGGCATTTGCCTTGCAAGCGATTGACTTGGGGCCGATACCCATAGGGCATCCCATAGGGTCACCGGAGCCTGTCGGGCGTGATTCCTGAGTGCAGAACCAGGAGGAACCCCTCAGCGCTGCTGAGTGTGGCCCTCCCCAAAAGATGCTAGTTCAGAGGCAGAGGGGACCAAGGTCCCCCCAAACCTGGTGGGTCTTCAAGGCCACGCCTGGTTAATTGGGCCCTGGGGGGAGGGGGGGAGAAATTCCTCCCTAGGCATCCAAAAACTACGCATGAGCCCCCGCGCGTACTTCATGTACTTCATGTATTCAGAATATTCCTTATTCTTATGTTATGTTCTGCATATACAGAATGTTTATTTTGTATTCTGCCCTTTCCCACACCCATACAAAGCTCTTTTTTACTCCTTAACTCTCTAACCCCCTCTCAAACATCACTAACCTACATTACTCTTTTTTTTTTTTTTTTTGGTTTTTGGGCCACACCCGCTTGACGCTCAGGGGTTACTCCTGGCTATGTGCTCAGAAATCGCCCCTGGCTTGGGGGGACCATATGGGACGCTGGGGGATCGAACCGCGGTCCTTCCTTGGCTAGCGCTTGCAAGGCAGACACCTTACCTCCAGCGCCACCTACCCGGCCCACATTACTCTTTTTAACTTCAGTAGTGTACAATCCTAATCACAGTCCAAAGATGTGCATTGTGTGTGACAACCCCAAATTGTTTCAAGATACATAAAATGGACACGTATTTCTTTAGAATATTTTGTGGGTTTTTTTGGACAGCTATAATTCTTACTAAATTTTTTCTTATACAGTGATGATTCTAACCACTTTTTATCTTCTCTTTTTGAGCTGTTTAACAAGGAATTTTGGTGGAAGAGTCCCCCAGTTTAATGCTTATGATTGAACCATGTCATGGGAATCATTGTAATTGTTCTTATGGCCCCCATATGCGCCAATAACACCACGTGGCATTGCTTCTTATTTGCATAGGCACATTAAAATGGGAAAACACTATACATATAAATAAGATCCTATTTAATAGAGATTGGAACACACAAATCTTGTAGTGCAGAGGGACCTTACACCCTGAACATTGACATAACGACCTGGCACAGACCTCAGAAGAAAGGGCATAATCCATTCTCCCCTGAACCAGGGAAGCCATCCACGAAACATCCAGGCTGGTTTATAACATCACCTGGAAGCAATCCTCTACCACGGAAGACCTACACTGCTCAGACTTTGACCTGCTCAAAAGAGACTTCCCTTGACACTGAGAAGACTTAACAACGACAACGACCTGCTGACAGGACAGGGCTCCCTGCATTGCCCTTTGATTGTGAGGTGAAAGGAGAGGATGCTCCACATCCTGACTTCAATGTGAGATATGCAGATTCCAGGATCTTTAATACAGAAACATAATACCAACAACAGAGACTGTGTGAAAAATAAAAGTGTGTTGGCACTACAGACAATGTATTGGATTGGACGATCTAGCTTGCCTGAAGCCTAGACTTGGTCTTATGCCAGGAAACTTTAGGGGTCGGGTCTCTTTGTACTTAGGCCAGGGTTATTTCTTTCCATGTCCCTCATATTTTGGTGGGCCTATGCAAACAACAATTGCCACTCTAGCGCCATTTTTACTGTGCTCCTTTGACTCTAATCTTTAAAAAGAACTTACTTAAAATTTGAGGTTAACGTAAGCTAATATGCATGTATATGGAAATGTAAGAAAATACTATGCCTGTAATGTTTAAGGAGTTACGTAAGTTTTATGGCTTTAGATTGCTTTGTGTACTGTTAAGAAATATTATAATGTGTTACAATCTGGGGACTTGAGGGACAAAGTAATTGTACATGGATTCTGTCTTATTTATCTTAATGTTCTTTGGCTGAAATTTCAAAGTTAAGATATCAGCAAGGGGACTTCTGAGAATTATGTTATGGGTGATTGTCCTTCCACTGTAACTTTACCTTGTCCTCTTTCTTTGTACCTTTGTTTTCATAATTAAAAAAAAAAAGAAAAAAAAAGTCAAAGAAATTAAAAAAAAAAATCCGTCTCCCAAAGTATATAGTCGGAGCGTGGCAAGGTCGTGCTAGCAATTTCCTTCCATTCAGCAGGTAACAGTTCTTCTCCCTCTCGGACTGCCTCAAGGCAAGAGAGGGTGTAGGGGGCATTATGGCCATAGGTATTTATGGCTTGAAAAAGGGTTTCTATAGGTTTGTGTTGGAGACGTTGGTATCTCCTAATCTCTGCCATCTGGTTGCCCACTGAAGGTGCAGGTTCAGGGTTATCAGGGACTTGTTGCTGCTCTTCCTGAATGCCCTCAAGGGACCTAGCTGAAGCCTGAGCCCTCTGGGCACCCTGGGCTCTATCTAGGCTGTGGCTTCGAGTCACAGCACCCGTGCCCCTTTGTTGGGACCAGCCCCAATCCTCCGGCAAGTGGGGTATGGGAGGGGGCAGGGAGGGGTAGGCAAGGTAACTCGCTCGGGCTGTTGATTTAAAAATACAGGGAATTGATATGAGTCATCAGAGGCTTGAAGCCGGGCAATTTGTTCCTCCAGACTTTTTATCTCCTTAAGTTCTCTTAATTGTGCCTCTAGGTCGGCCTTACATTTTTTGAAGTTAGAGGGGACAGTCTGCTGTGCTAGAAGCCTGCAAGTGGAGCATCAGGGTTCAAGTCACCTGGGTTGGGCTGCAGTGGGGCAGAATCAGTCTGTCCAGTTCCCTTCCCAGAGTCGGGCCGATGGGGTCAGAGCAAACTGGTCCTGGACACAAGTGACTTCATCTCCTGGGGCCCTGGGACCCTCGTCAGGGCCCTCTCTTCCTGGGGGTCAGCACAGGATCAGAAGTGGGGACCCAAACCTGAAATGGGTCTTGGTAAGAGAGCCCAGATGGAGACACCCCGCTGTCTCCCGCATTGAGGTCTGAGAGGCAACAGAGGACTGAACAGAGAACACAGGACGGAGAGCCCAGAATGAGGAGTAGTCTTGCTAAGTGGGGGGCCTTTATTCCTTAAGGGAGGTTGGACGCAGTCCCTCCAGCGAGGCACAGGGTAGACAGTATGAAGGGGGCAGCTTCATGGCTTGGGGATCCGGGGCCAGCAAACTTGACTCAGAAGGTGCATTCTGGAAGAAACAAGTCAGGCCTTAGGGGTGTCCTGTCTCCACCCACCATCCAGTCCCCCACCAAGGGCAGTCCATCTCCAAGATCAGTGCTTTTACTCTGCACCTCTAGACCTTGGGTAAACCTGAGTCCCCAACCCACAGAGAAAGGCCCTATGGACAAATGCTAATGAGGAGCACCTCAGAAGGGTCCATGGAAAGAGGGAGCACCCCGGGCATGAAACTGGGCAATCCTCTATCCCACCCATCTCCTCTGGTTTGCACCACCCTCCTGGGGCCCTGAGATTCAATGACTGCCCGGGACCTTGGGGGAAAAAAATACCGCCCTTCCTATCTATGAAGGAATCTATGAAGGAATCTATGAAGATTCCAGAAGACACTTCCACAGCCACTTTGGCCACGTCTGGAGCAGGAGGGCTCCCCTCTCTACCCTGCACACTTGCAGCACTCAAAGAAACCCTAAGACATAGTTCATGAAAGCTGCTGCCAGATGCCAGCTCTTCTGCAAGCCTCTCTGGTGGCAGAGTGGGGTGCCCGGAGTGGCAGGTGTGAAGACAACAGAGTGCCATGCCCTGTCGGTCACCAACTGCCAACCACCTTCCTTCCGGACCCTGCACTCAGGGTGTTTGCTGAAGGCAGGGATAGGCTCCCTACACCTGAGCATTATGGGTGGCCTTGAGCTATATAGCCTGTGGCTAGCTGTCCTGCCCAGAGCCCCCAACATACCAGGCAAAGACCCAGAAATCCTGGCCCAATGCAGGCAACAGGCCAACCTGGGCGATGGAGGTTTTACCCTCCCAAATCAGATCTATGAACAGCTTACCGGCATGGGAACCTTTGCCTCCTTTAGAGAACGGCAACAGAGGCTTTCCCCTGCTCGTTTGGCTCAGACCAATGCTGCTGCCCTCCGGGCTTGGAGAGCCATGCCTAAAAGTGCACAGGCCACCATTCCGCTGGCTCAAACAGTGCAAGGCCCCCAGGAGCCCTACAATAAATTCATTAGCAAACTCCTAGAAACAGTACAAAGGAGTATGGGCTCTGCAGATTATAATAATCCCCTTTCAAGCAGCTTGATTACGAAAATGCTAATGAAACCTGCAAAAATATTTTAAGAGGCAACCTCCAAAGAAAAACCTTTGGGGCCTGGAGAGATAGGACAGCGGTGTTTGCCTTGCAAGCAGCCAATCCAGGACCAAAGGTGGTTGGTTAGAATCCCAGTGTCCCATATGGTCCCCCGTGCCTGCCAAAAGCTATTTCTGACCAGACTGAGCCAGTTCAGCTGCTAAGCCATAAAACCTTGTAATATCTGCACTTTGCTGTTAAAACTTCTGGGTCTAATGCGCCCTTTACTCAGTACATTTTGCTTGGGCCAGCCCTGAGCCCAACTTTCAGTCTCCTTCCCGCGGGCCTCAGGGAACAGCCAGCTCAGGCCCTGCCACTCCCACTTAAGTCTTCCAATTCACCTTGAAATACCCCAATCTTTGTTATTCAAAAAAAAAAAAATCTGGAAAGTGGCATCTCTTGCATATTCTCAAAGCAATTAAATAAACCATGATTCCCATGGGTGCTTTTGCAACCCAGACTCCCCTCCTCGGTTAACATTCCCACTAATTCCAATAAATTAATAATTGATCTTAAAAGATTGCTTTTTTTCTCTATACCATTACACCCTGCTGACCGTAAAAAAAATTTACCCCTAGCCTCCCTGCTATTAACTGTGCTGGCCCCTCCCCGCATTATCAGTGGAAGTTTCTGCTTCACCTTGTCAGCCCTACACTTTGTCAAATATGTGTAGCACAGGTAATAAATTTTGTTAAAAATATTTTGAAAATAAACCTAATTATTCTATTCAACCTTAAAATAAAACAGCATATTAATTGGCTGATGCAAAATACAAATAATTGGCCTTTGGCATTTGCCTCCTTTAAGGAAAAAATTAATATTCATTATCCAGCAAATAAGTTTATGCAGTTTTTCAAAAGATGCATGTGAAAGAAAAAAAAAGTCGCAAGCCAGTGACAACAAGGTACCCCTTACCTCCAGGTCTTAGAAGTTCTCGTTTTGAATATAAAAACCTCAGATCAGCACAAACAGAAAGATAAAGTCCTGGCCCCACTCTAGGAAAAGGCCATATACCCCCAACTCGCTCAAGGTCTATTTATCTTTAAAATCCTAATAAGCTAGCCAACACCCCCCCCCCCATTCCTTAGGGTAGGAATGCAGCCCTAAAATGTTTTTCTAAGATAAAAACCACAGTTGGTAAAATTATAAGGTTTTAAAAGTGTTCAAAAATGTTATAATAAACACTTTAATCTATGCAGAGGTAGTGTTTGTGGCAGAGAGTGGCGGGGGTAGAATTAAAAAGATTCAGGAACTGTTCATGTGAAATATATAGTAAGAATTATTGTCAAAATTTTGTTGCGTCTCATAAGATGCTTCAAATTATTTTAAAGTTTGTGAATTAAATTATGTGGCATAAGTGTGCCTTTTCTAAAAGCATTTGTGTAATTAAGTTTTGTGCATTGGGTGTTCTAAAGTAATTATTAAAACATTAGAAATTAGAAAACCTTCTAAATTCAGGTCTGTAAGGGTTAAAAAATTCTATAGGGAGAAAAAGCAACAGGAAGATAACAGCAATAAACTCCCTTTTTTCATGCCTCTCAGAAATTTTAGAGCAAGGTCATAATTTTGTCACTTGTAATAACAGATTATTGGTAAAAAAAAAACCTTTTGGTGTTTTACAAATTTAAACGTACACACAGGTATTAAAATCTGAGTCTTTTATATTTCTATTAGAATATTTATTTTGATTCTTAAGGTATTTAAAAAATGTAAAAAATAATGTGGTTAACCTTTTAAAATAATATAGTTAATTTTATTACAGTTAACACCCAGGTGTGCTTCATAATACCCTTAGTTTTAATTTTGTGCTAAAGAAATTGTTCTTTACTTTTGCATTACAACAACTATCCTTTTAAGTGTATTCAAAAGGTCAGCACATTATACAAATCTGTACATTTGTGTCATAGTAAAGAAATCTAGTATTGATGAAAAAAATATATATTTAATTTTATGAATAATATTATAATAATAACTAAATTTTAAAAGCAAATTAACTAGTATCAAATATCATTTTGGTCTTAAGTTCTAGGTGTAAAAATGTATCAAATGTCTTTAACTATATTTTATAATGTCTAAACATGTTGTTAATTTGGTATATAATTTTTACAAATTATTCACTTAAAGTATTCAAAGTAAAAACAGTTGTTTGTTAAAAATTTTAATACTTTATTGCAGCTGCCTTACTGTTTTCCTGTTAAACTAATTTAAAGAAAACCTGTTCATTTACAGCAAATGATATCATACTTCAAAGTGGAGACTCCTTCTACAGTGCTCATTAACCATTTTTACTTAACAAAATTTTTTTAACTGCTTACATTTTACTTCATGTTTTAAACTTCAAATTAAAATTGTTTTAAAAATGTTTTGTGTTAAATCTAAACCTTAAAATTTATTTTCAGCAAAGTTCCACTCCAGCTACATTAAGTACTTCAAAAAACTAAAAGTTTTTCTACAAAAATTTTTTTTTCTTACAAACATGCCGGCTAAATATTTAAAAGCGCTTGTCAATTTTTCTAATGCGAGTTTTGATTCAATCCTTTTGTCTGTTCATGTGTGTGTTGTGATGAGTGAAAGTGGCCACAATGTTGTGTTTAGCGTTGTTTTGTTTTGCCTGTTTATTTGTTATTTCTACATTTCATGACAAATACAATTTTAAAGCCTTATCCATTTTTAAAATTTCAATTAATTTTTTTTTCAACTTGGTTCAGTCTGGTCATCTAACAGACTGTAACATCCTGCTAAAAATCATGTGTTAAGCTAGCTTTGTCCTCACAGCATGGCAGAAAGTGTAGGGGATGGTAAATCCCAAATTTCTCAATGGCCATCGGGGATAACTTTTCCCTGGAGAATTTCTGGACTTTGCAATCACCCAGCTTTCCTGCTATGTGTAAGTTAAGGCCTAAAGAATATGGATTTGTGGCTAGAAAATAGCATCTAGCTTTTAAATAATAATTAAGAAGTTTAAAAAAATCATTTAGGTTCACTTTAAAAGTTTTTAAAGAAAATTGGCAATTGTTAATCATAAAATTTTTATGCTGAAGTCTGACAGAGGTCAGATAACATTCCTGTGGTATTCGAAAATAATTTGTGTAATGTAAATTGCTAGTGTCTTCTGCCTGTAAACCCAGGCCAGAAGACTAAGTAAATTCCTATTTTTTATATAAAGAAATGAATTTATGGAATATTTTATTGTAAAAAAGGGCCCCCAAGTAATCATTTTCCCCCTAACAACCTGCTTCAATTTTTGCAAATCCACCCTGTTGTCTTTCCCAAGCTTACAAAACTACAGCCCATCCCTGGGGCTACTTTTGTGTTTACTGATGGTAGCTCTAATGGCACAGCGGCCTTGAGCGTTCAGGGCAAGGTCATGAAATTCACTACAGAGCACAAATCTGCTCAGCTTGTAGAACTGGCTGCAGTGCAAAGGGTATTTGAAACAGTTTTTGAACCCTTCAATCTCTATACTAATAGTTTCTACATTGCAACCTCTATTCCACTACTTGAAACTGTGCCTTTTATTAAACCCACTTCTAATGCCCAGCCTGCCTTTGCAAAAATTCAAAGACTTATACTTATGAAATCCCACCCAATTTTTGTAGCACACCCGTTGCATATCCAATTTACCACAGCTGGCAAAAAATACTCTTGGGGGGCCGGGCGGTGGCGCTGGAGGTAATGTGCCTGCCTTGCCTGCGCTAGCCTAGGATGGACCGCGGTTCGATCCCCCGGCGTCCCATATGGTCCCCCAAGAAGCCAGGAGCAACTTCTGAGCGCATAGCCAGGAGTAACCCCTGAGCGTCACAGGGTGTGGCCCAAAAACCAAAAAAAAAAAAAAAAAATACTCTTGGAACAAAACTCTCACTTGGGGCCTACGCCTTTACTGTACTGGCTATAACAAGGGCTTTACCTTTTCCATAAAACTTCTTAAAGAAATCCCCTTTTCTCGCCCCATAGCTGTTGGCCCCAATCCTCTTTTGCACCCCTCCGGTGGTGGCCCCTTCTTACCCCAGGCACCGCCCAAGGTGTTGCCCCCTCCTCTGCCCTGCTCCTTCACAGCCAAGCCAGATGCTGCCGCTGCTGCTGTTACTGAGTTCCAGCCTACTATCCCTGCCGGACCTGTCTCCACGGTCGACCTCATCCTGCAAATGGTTAATGCATCTGCCCAAGCTCTCTCCATAACCCCCTATGAACGCTGCTGGATTTGCTACTCGCCGGTCCCACCATTCTATGAAGGCATTGCAGCCTTCGGAACTCCCCTCTACACCAATAACTCTGGTCTCCTTCGCTGGGGTGCACAGCCTCAAAAACACGGGCTCACAATAGGACAAGTCGTGGGGTATGAACTCTGTCTTCTTGGCCCCCACATGATTCCTCCCATTCCCTTGCTAGAAACCTGCAATCAAACATTTCATGTTCATGAACAAGCTCTTTTTCTTATTGCCCCAAATTTCACCTTTTTTGTTTGCTCCACCAGATTGACTCCTCATATTATTGTTGATGTTTTTCTTGCTCACCGTGATTATTGTGTTTTGGCAATTCTTATGCCCAAACTCACTGTTCGACCCGAATCGGACTTATTGCCTCACTCTGGTACCTCCCCTGGTCTCTCTCGTGCTAAACGCGAACCTGTAACAGCCATCACCCTGGCCGTCCTTGTTGGCCTTGGCGCCGCTGGTGCAGGTACAGGTATTTATTCCCTCATCTACACTGAGGGGTCTATAGGCTTTCTAACAAACACTGTTGTTAAGGATATAAAGGAGCTTAAAAAGGGTCTCGATTATCTACAACAAACTGTTGGCTCCTTGGCTGAAATGGTATTGCAAAATCGCAGAGGCCTTGATCTTGCCTTTTTAAAGGAGGGGGGAATGTGTGTTGCCTTAAAAGAAGAATGTTGCTTTTTTAAAGATAAGTTAGGCCTTGTTAAGGATAGCATAAAAAAGGTTGAAGAAAGTCTAGCTGAAACCAAGAAAACCTTGGACAGGGAGGAAAGCTGGTATAAAAATTGGTTCTCCACATCTCCCTGGTTATCCACCCTTCTATCCACGCTGCTTGGCCCATTCATTGGGTTCATGCTGCTCATTTCTTTTGGTCCATGGGCATTTTGCCGCCTAACCAGCTTTATAAAAATCCTGATTAATGAGGCTACAAAAAAATCTGTGGGCATTTACTACCAGCAGCTCCAGCCTCATGAGCCCCCCATTGCTGATACTGCTGAGGGCGAAGAGAGCACCCCTGAAGAACTGGATTTTGAGGAACTGGAATGGCTTGCTAAGCGTAAGAAATCTTTCCTCACACGGCTGTGGAAATGCCTTTGACGGGATTAGCCTGGTGCCAGTAGTCAGGAGCACACCTCATTCTTTAACTTTGTGCAGGCTCTTAGGGGTAGGGCACTCCAGCCTACATGAACTGATGCAAGAACCTTCTTGCGTGCTCCCCGAGCTGCTACCTTTGGGGTTCTGACACTGGGGGCCCACCAGACAGCCTAAGACAGGGTTTCCACCCATCTTTGAATTAATAAAAAAGGGGGAATTTGTTGGAGACTGTTTGAAATAATTAAAAAGCCCTCTCACTAATCAAAATGGAGTTTCTGAAAGTCTTAGCCAAAGTGCTTATAAGCTGCATGTGGCCTTCTTTGCCCTTGGACCCAAAGAAATAGAAACAGCCTAGAGCTAGAGAGTCACTAGGCTCCAAGATGTCCTTGTAAAGACAAGTGTCAAAAGGCCCAAGCTGAGATTAGATTTTGTATTTTGTTGCTCAAAGATAATGTAAATCTCTTGACTGATGATAATCTTATTAACCTTGGAAAATCAAGATGTTCCGTGGAAAGTTACAGCAATTCTTACTGTGCCTCGCCCCTACTCTCTCTGTTTTGCATTGTCTATAAAAGGTCTATTTTTTCCTTTATTAAACGGACTCTTGATCGGAAACCCTCTTCTCGAGTCTCATTATTTCCCAGTCCCTCTTCTATTTCAGGCCAGATTCTTCTTCGAGAATTGCGAATTACTGACGTGGTCCCCAGCTTTACCCGCTGGTCGGGGTCCTTGGAAGACCACATCTGACTGGTGTGGAGGGAAGGGAGAAAGATTCCCTAATGCCTGACTCCTCCATGTCTACAGCCCTAGACATCTCCTGTGCCCGTACTTCGCATATTCTGTGCCCCTCACTGCCTCTCTGTGGAGTCCTAGATTGTGTCTGTGACACCCTTGGTTTTTCCCGTGTATCCACATGTGTCACATGTGTGTGAGCCTCTGCCTCACCTTGCTGGATGCTCCCTGCAGAAACTCATGGAAAGCCCTGGGATTCAAGGCCCACTAAAAATTCCTGTCCTCCCCACACCCTAGGAGACCAAAGGGATCATTAAGGGCCTGGGAGGAGGTGGCACATGCTTTTGTTCTCTGGATGCAAGAAAATGTGTGTGATCCACCAGGCATTTGGTCCAGGGTTCTTGGGAACTGAGAGCCCAGATGTGGCCAAGGACACAGGAAGCCCCGCCCATAGAAGCAAGCCCTCAGAGAAGCCACACCCCCACAGGGTAATCCCTTCCCGTACAGGGAAGTCTCTCCTGCCCAGAAGTTGATGGAAGTCATGCCCACAAAAGCTAAGCCAAGCGCACAAATGATAAGCCCCTCCCACGGAAGCTCCACCCAAAGAAGGAAGCCAAACCACACCCACAAAGACCCCAATCAAACCAAGGAAGCCACGCTCATGAAAGCAACAACAACAAGCCTCACCCACAAAAGCTAGACCTCACCCATGATAGGGAAGCCCCACCCATAAAGCTAAACCCTGCCCAGAGATCTCCGCCCCCAAAAGGAAACCCTGCCCATAAAAGAAAGGCCCCTACCCAGTAAGGAAGCCCTGCCCCGCCCTTACAGGAAGTCCCAACAGAGAAGCCTTGTTCAAAGGGAGGTTCTCCCAAAGATTTTATGTCCATGAGTCTCCCCCACTGTTGCTGTATTTAGGTCCTAGTTGCTCAGGATGGCTGGAAGCCCCATCTATGAGTAGGAGGCCTAGGGGACCCCTGGAGGTGACAGAACTCAACAGGAGGCTGCAGGGATCCCCTGTCAGTCTCTCCTGGTGCCACTCATGACTGTGTCCTGTGCCCCCATTCCTCCTCTCCCTGTCCCAGCCGCAGCCTTGAAAAGCTGAGCCCTTCCCAGCCCCCCATGCTCTGTTGTATTAAATAATTAATGATGGTGGTGGATGGCGATGGATGGAGGCCTTTGTCCTTAGGCCCCGGCCATGTGGCTTCATCCCCCATCAACCGGCGGGTCTGGGGTTCAGGAAAGCGATGGGTATTGAACTCACTCACAGGCAGGCATCAGGAAGCATCAACTTTATTCATGCCCTATCCACCACATGTGTGTGGCCAATCTTATAACCTTTCAAGCATTCAGCCATTCTTAGCTACCCTGCATCTTAATATCTTTCAGCCATCTTCCTTTGACCTCCATGCTGGTCAAAGACCAAAAGCATGAGAGCCAGCTAAAAGCCAAAAGGGCAAAGACCCTAATCCCCTGGGTCAAAGGCTTTATATAACCTTCCAAGACCACTCCCCGGAATTGTAGGGGTTTTGCAGGTAAGGTTACACCTAATATTCAGTTTCCAAGACCCCTCCCAGAAAAGGGCAGGTCTCAGGTAGGTACACCTAAATTCAGGGTGGAGTTATATCTCTGAAATATAAAAGACCCTTTTGCAATTCTGACTCCACCTTTAGCCAAAGGTGGGTTAATATTTTCATACAACAATGTAATAGAGTGAAAATTAACATACCAGCCATTTTCAAAAACATAACATTTTTGCAAAATGTAACTTAAAATTCTCTTAATGCTTTTTTTTTACCAAGCACTATTTTGGAACTTTCATGTTCCTATACTTTTAAACTATATTGGGGGAACTTTTTGTTCCTATTAACCTTCCCTACACACAAGTACTACAGCATAAATGCATAACATACATTTTAAAAACAGGCTAAGTACATTAAAATACACACAGTAAAACATTTTGCAATTGAAAATATTAACTATGGAAACCACATTTAAATTATAAAGAAAATGACAATCAAGACAAAGATGCAGGCAGTTAGAAATCAGATTTTTAAATGGGCTAAACTGTTATTACTCCCTTTTTAAAAATTTTTTTTAATCACTAACTAACTAAAACTTATTTCATTACCAACTATGAGTAAAATATATGACTACCCGCTTAGTCCCTATACCTAAAACCATAAGTTCAGATGCTGGTTTGTTCCACGCTGATCACACCCTGGATTTAGGTGTACCTACCTGAGACCCGCCCTTTTCTGGGAGGGGTCTTGGAAACTGAATATTAGGTGTAACCTTACCTGCAAAACCCCTACAATTCCGGGGAGTGGTCTTGGAAGGTTATATAAAGCCTTTGACCCAGGGGATTAGGGTCTTTGCCCTTTTGGCTTTTGGCTGGCTCTCACGCTTTTGGTCTTTGACCAGCATGGAGGTCAAAGGAAGATGGCTGAAAGGAGTTAAGAGGCAGGGCTAGCTAAGAATGGCTGAATGCTTGAAAGGTTATGATATAGGCCACACATGTGGTGGATAGGGATGAATAAAGCTGATGCTTCCTAATGCCTGCCTGTGAGTGAAATCAATACCCGTCGCTTTCCTGAACCCCAAATTCGCCGGTTGATGGGGGATAAAGCCACGTGGCCGGGGCCTAAGAACAAAGGCCTCCATCCTTCACCATCCAGCTCCATTATTAATTATTTAATTCTACACTGCTCCATCTGTGACCTGGGGCCGCATGAGCCTCTGCTCCACTTGGCTGTGGGTCACCCAGGTGCTTCCAAGCCATGACCCAGAACCCACCAGTGGCTCTGAGGTAGCACATATCAGAGAATGAGAGAGAAAGAGGCAGGGAGATAGCGAGGAAAGAGAGAGGGAGAGAGAGAGATCAGTGTGTGGGGTCAATAATGGACCAGCCCTAAATGTTGCAGGGAGTGAACATGGCTCCTGGTGTGAGTCACTCTCCAACCTGTCTGGACTTTAATCAATCGCCTTTGTGCCAAGTCATAATATCACACGATCTCTGCCATCTGTGTTCCCCTTGGCATGTGTCAAACCTTTCTGAGGGACCTGAGTTCAGGAGACCCTGCTGGGGAAGAGAAAGGACAGATGCCCTTCTGCGCCAGCCCTCCTGCCTGCAGCCATTTCTCCCAGGAATTGTTTTTGTCTACATCCAGTGGTGCTCAGGGGTTACTCCTGCTCTACACTCGAATCACTCCTGGCAGTGCTTTGGCTATCCTATAAGTTTCCTATAGGCTACTGGGGATTGAACCGAGTCAACCATGGGTCAGTTAAATGCTCTCCCCACTGTGCTATTACTCTGCCCCACAAGGGCTGTTTTTTTTTTTGTTTGTTTGTTTTTTTGGGCCACACCCGGTAACGCTCAGGGGTTACTCCTGGCTATGCGCTCAGAAGTTGCTCCTGGCTCGGGGGACCATATGGGACACCGGGGGATCGAACTGCGGTCCGTCCAAGGCTAGCGCAGGCAAGGCAGGCACCTTACCTTTAGCGCCACCGCCCGGCCCCAAGGGGTGTTTCTTATCTGGGTTCGTATCCCCCAAATTCTCCATTAGGGCAGGCATGCTGGTCCCCATCACTGAGCATCCAAGCCTGGAGCAGCTCTGGGTTCTGTGCCCATTACCCAACCATAAGGGTAGGCAGAAGTGACTTGGGGGCTGATCCAATGTCCCACACTCTGGTGTCCTAGCGTCTAAGGCAATCAGGGATTGGACTCTGAGAGCACAGCCAGTACATCTCCTGGTGCTGCCAGTCCCATATTTGTGCGAGACACGTGGGCTGTTCTGGGCCCAACAGCAGAGCTGCCAGCAGTGGGGGTGACACCCCGGAACATCTGTGGACTGTTTGTCCTGACAGATGTCCCATTTGGATGGCCCATGGGACAGAGCCATTGTCTCCATGCCATGAGCTCTGGCCAGGTTGGCGAGCTGGGGCAGACCTGGGCATGCTGTCCCATCCCTGATCTGTCCTGTGCATCGGGATGGGGAGGTGACTGGCTGGAGATAGAGACCCCATGTTGTGGGACTTTTCTGTTCCCAGCCTCCTTTCCCATCGCCAGCTTCTCCTCCTCTCCAGGCAGGTGGGGACATTCTAGACTCTCCCACATCCCAACCTCAAGGTGTCCCCACCAATCATGGCTCATTGTCGTTGCCCATTTTTTGTTTCATTTTTAGGCCACAAGTGGCGATAGTCAGGGTTTACTTCTGGCTCTGCTCAGGAATTACCCTTGACTGGCTTGGGGGATCCCATGGGAAGACGGGATAGAACTCAAGTTGACTGCGTGCAAAGTAAACACCCTCCCCACGATGCTATAGCTCCAGTTTAACCCCCACTATCCAATTTTGTTTTCTTTGAGTATCTACACGTGGCGGTGCTCAGGGAATACTCCTGTCTCTGTGCTCAGAAATCGCTCCTGGCTCAGGGGTCCATATGGGATGCTGGGGATTGAGCCTGCATCTGCCCTGGGTCAGCCACGTGCAAGGCAAATGCCCTACTGCTATGCTACCACTTTGACCCTCACTACCCATTTTTTAATCTTTGTTTCTACTTGCTTGGTCAATGAGGTTGCATCCAATGTGAATGAATGAGGGAAGTAGAAAGCCTGTCTCAAATACATGTGTGTGGGGGGGTAGGGAGGTGGGAGATTTGGGGCATTGGTGATGGGAATGTCACATTGGTGCATGGGGTGTTCTTTATATGATTGAAACCCAACTAAAATCATATTTGTAATCAAATTGATTTTTTTCTTTTTTGGTTTTTGGGTCACACCCGACAGCGCCCAGGGGTTACTTCAGGCACTACGCTCAGAAATCTCTCCTGGCAGTCTCAGGGGACCATATGGTATGCCGGGATTCGAACCACTGTCCTTCTGCATCCAAGGCAAACCACTACCTCCACACTATCTCTCTGGCCCCGTTTGTAATCAAATTATATATCTAAAGACATTAATAAAGAAAGAAAAAAGAAAAAAAGATGCCTCTAGTCCCAGTGTCAAATAGAATATTGCGTATGTCTTCCTGAATGTAATTTATGGAGTTGGGTTTGTATCAGGCCTTTAATCCATTTTGATTTGACTTTTGTGCATGGCATTAGAAAGGGTACCGGGTTCTTTTTCTTTCTTTCTTTCTTTCTTTCTTTCTTTCTTTCTTTCTTTCTTTCTTTCTTTCTTTCTTTCTTTCTTTCTTTCTTTTCTTTCTTTCTTTCTTTCTTTCTTTTCTTTCTTTCTTTTTCTTTCTTTCTTTCTTTCTTTCTTTCTTTCTTTCTTCTTTCTTTCTTTCTTTCTTTCTTTCTTTCTTTCTTTCTTTCTTTCTTTCTTTCTTTCTTTCTTTCTTTCTTTCTTCTTTCTTTCTTTCTTTCTTCTTTCTTTCTTTCTTTCTTTCTCTTTCTTTCTTTCTTTCTTTCTTTCTCTTTCTTTTTCTTCTTTCTCTCTTTCTCTCTCTCTTTCTTTCTTTCTTTCTTTCTTTCTTTCTTTCTTTCTTTCTTTCTTTCTTTCTTTCTTTCTTTCTTTCTCTCTTTCTCTCTCTTTCTTTTCATTCTTTCTCTTTCTTTCTTTCTTTCTTTCTTTCTTTCTTTCTTTCTTTCTTTCTTTCTTTCTTTCTTTCTTTCTTTCTTTCTTTCTTTCTTTCTTTCTTTCTGACTTTCTTTCTTTCTTTCTCTCTCTCTCTTTCTTTCTTTATTTCTTTCTTTCTTTCTTCCTTCCTTCCTTCCTTCCTTCCTTCCTTCCTTCCTTCCTTCCTTCCTTCCTTCCTTCCTTCCTTTCTTCCTTTCTTTCTTTCTTTCTTTCTTTCTTTCTTTCTTTCTTTCTTTTCTTTCTTTCTTTCTTTCTTTCTTTCTTTCTTTTCTTTCTTTCTTCTTCTTCCTTCCTTCCTTCCTTTCCTTCCTTCCTTCCTTCCTTCCTTCCTTCCTTCCTCTTCCTTCCTTCCTTCCTTCCTTCCTTCCTTCCTTCCTTCCTTCCTTCCTTCCTTCCTTCCTTCCTTCCTTCCTTCCTTCCTTCCTTCCTTCCTTCTCCTTCCTTCCTTCCTTCCTTCCTTTCTTTCTTTCTTTCTTTTTTCTTTCTTCTTCCTTCCTTCCTTCCATCCTTTCTTTCTTTCATTTTTTTCTTTTTCTTTTTCTTTCTTTCTTTCTTTCTTTCTTTCTTTCTTTCTTTCTTTCTTTCTTTCTTTCTTTCTTTTTTGTGGAGATGTGACTAACCAGCTTTCCCAACATCCCTTATTGCAGAGACTATTCTTGCTCCACTTCATATGTTTGATCATCAAAGATTTGGGCCATATAACTGAGAATATGTCTCTGGTTTTTCAGTTCTATTCCGTTTATCTGAGAGGTTGTCCTTTCTGCAAAACCACACTCTTTAATTACTATTGAATTAGAGCACAATTAATTATGAAAGGGGAGTTATACGTGTCATATTCTTTTTTTTTTTCTTTTTGGTTTTCAGGCCACATTCGGTGATACTCAGGGGTTACTCCTGGCTATGCAGTCAGAAATCATTTCTGGCTTTGGGGACCATAAGGGAGGCCAGGGGATCAAACCATGGTCCGTCCTAGGCTAGCGCACATAAGCAGATATCTTACCTCTTGCACCACTGCTCCAGACCCTCATATTCTTTTTTTTTAAATCAAGAATTGCATTAGTTTTTGGGGGAATATTAATTGCTACATATTAATTTCAGAAGTGTTTGCTCAATAGCTTTGAAAAATGTTATAGGAATTCTTATAGGTACTGCATAAAATTTGTATCATGCCTTGAGGAGTATTGCCATTTGGACAATGCTAATCTACCCAATTTATGAGCAGGGCATGTATTTTCATTTCCTCATGTTCCCTTTTAAATCTTTATAGTAGTGTTCTGTAGTTTTCTTTGCACAGGTTTTTCTTAGTTTGTGTTTTCTGAGATGAACTTTTATTTTCAGTGCTTTCTGGCCCGAGAAAATAGTTAATAGAATTTCTACTCTCTACTTTATGGCAGAATTTTTGTGGTATAACATGTGGTCTATCTTGAAGAATGTCCTATGTGCATTGGAGATGAATGTGTGTTTGGTGTTATGGGGGATGCAAAGCCTTATGTATATCTGATAAGTCCCTCTCTTCCATTTCTTCTCGATCTATTGAGAGCGAATAAAGTGGTGCTGACATCTCTATCTAGGACTGCGTTGTCATCAATGTTGCTTCAATTCTACTAGCAGACATTTAAAGCATTTTGATGGTCCTTTGTTAGGTGAACAAATATTTATGAGTGTGAATGCCTCTTGATATACATATCCTTGATTATTAAGAAATCACCATCTTTATCTCAGAACTTTAAAAAAATATTGAAGTCTATGTTTTGTATGGTTTTGTTTTGGGGCCATACCTGGCACTACTCAGGGATTACTCCTGATCCTTCACTCAGAGCTCACTCTTGCTGGGCTCAGGAACCATATTCAGATGGTAGAGACCAAACCTATGTCGATTGCTTGCAAGACAAATGCCCTCTCTGTTGCAATATGTTCCAGACCCTGACATCTGTTTCCTGGTTACAAGTGTGACCACTCAGGATTTTTATTTATTTTTTGGCAAGAATTGTTTTCTTGAAATATTGTTTTTATTTTTGTTTTGTTTTTTTGATTTTTGGGTCACACCCAGCAGCGCTCAGGGGTTATTCCTGGCTCTGAGCTCAGAAATCGCTCCTGGCAGGCTCAGGGGACCATATGGGATGCCAGGATTCGAACCACCAACCTTCTGCATGAAAGGCAAACACCTTACCTCCATGCTATCTCTACAGCCCCAAAATCTTGTCTTCTAACCATTAACTTTGTGTCTGTGTTTGCCCTGACTGTTCAAATGTGTTTCTTGTAGGCAGCATAATGCTGGATTCAATGTTCTAATCTACCTTCACACTCTACGGTTCTTAATTTTTGCATTTAGGCAGCTTCCATTGAACGAGATTGTTATGGAATTTTGGACTATATTTCAGTAGAAGATAGGATTGTTGGTGAGATCTCTATTATACTTGAAAAGCTCTTTTTGTCTAACAAAGTTGGTTTTGAGTATATTTAGTTCCTGAAGCTCTGTATAAATTGTTCTTTCACATTGAAATCAAAGTCTGACTTGATGTGTATTCTTCCTGAGACTGATTTCATAAAATTTTTCTATATCCCAACCATTGTCTTTGGACCTGTAGGGTCTCATTTGATAAATTTATTGCCAATTTTAATGATGTTCCTTTTTATATAATTTCAGTTGTTGGTCTTGCTGCATTTAGGATTCTGTCTCTACAGTTTTCTTCAGTCTGATTAGCCCGTGTTTGGGAATATTTTTATTTGGGCCTCTTTTAGATGATAGCTGTTGGGCCTCTTGAATCTGAGTGCATATACTCTTCCACTCATAACTTCCCAGTTATGATATTTTTGTTCTTGGTCACACATTCTGATGCTCAGGGTTTACTCCTGGTATGTGCTCAGAAATCGCTCCTGGCTTGGGGACCATATGGGATGCCGGGGGATCGAACTACAGTCAATTCTAGGCCAGCAGCGTGCAAGGCAAATGCCTTCTTACTGCGCCACCACTTTGGCCCTCAGTTATGATTTATTTGACCATTAATCTTCGTAAAAGTAGGCTATCTGGCCCTCCAGGATGCAGATGTTTCTTATGTTTCTGCTCTTGAATTCAACCCCAATTTTTCTTGTCTACAATTAATCAATTTTGAGGCCTTTTAAAATATTCCTGTTTGTTGTTTGAATATTTTATGCATAACATTCTGGATCTCACGGATTTTTTCCTCAGCTACTGTTACTCTACTGATGATATTTTCCAGTGAGTTTTTCCATGTCACCTACTATATTCTTTAGTTATGCTATTTCTGCTTGTAGTTTTCTCATTTCTGCTCTCCAATTCTCTTTCCTTTAATTGGCTGTCCACACTACTTTCTCCATGAGCTCCTTCAACATTCCCATTATTTCCTCCCTGAAGTCCTTACCTGAGAAATTATTTAGCTGGTGAATGCCAGGAGAGTCTTTAGGATAACAATCTTGGGTCACAAAATATGGGGAAGCATGTACTGCTTTACTCTAGTACAAAAACATTTTCAAGCCAAGAATGGGTGGGATGATGAATGGACTCTGGAAACATCACAGGTGACAAGTAGTGGACCCCAGAAAGAAGGTGGAAGCAGTAGAAGCTTGAACAAACCACAGTCCCATCGCTGTCTGGCCACACACTCATTTTCCAATTTCTGCTGGACACCTTGGATGTTCTGGGTCCAAGAGATGGAGCTAAAAGTAGATAGAGACCAGAAACCAGAACAATTGCTACTGGGATGTTTGTCCTGGGCAATGTCACAGGGTGTCCAGTCCTAGCCATGTCCTGGTGGCAATATGCCCCAAAAGACAACCCCTGGTTGAGAGCCAGCAGTCCGCACCCCATGAGGGATGGACTGAGGGGCAGTACACAGGGATTCTAGAGATCCTGGTGCAGATGTGGGTTACATGTCCCGGCCCTGTGTGTGAAGAGAAGACAATGGTCCCCAAGATGAAATATACAAAGAACGTTCTCTTGATTGTGAACGCCTTCTGATCACCAGCATCCAAAGCATTGACCACTATGCAAAGGCTGATTGTCTCACTTGCACACAGTCCAATATATGCCAGATTAATCGTCAGGGTGATCCCATAAGTTGCTCACTGCATTTCCTCACAAACTCTGCCTTCATGTCATTGCTGCTCAGAAATTGTCTGGAAGTGCCTTTCCAGGATCAGGAAAGAAGTTCAGAGGGGTCACCCCAAGGCAGTTGCAGATAGGTGACATGGGTCACAAAAGACTTGGAAGTGATGGGGCCAGAGAGAGAGCATGGAGGTAAGACATTAGCCTTGCATGCAGAAGGTTTGTGGTTCGAATCCTGGCATCACATATGGTCCCCCGAACCTGCCAGGATCGATTTCTGAGCTTAGAGCTAGAAGTAAATCCTGAGCGCTGCTGGGTGTGACCTAAAAGCCAAATTGAGGATATCCAGGCTAAAAGTCTCAGAAGTGCGGATATCTAGGCTATTCCAAGGGTGTCCCTTCCTGTAACAGGACCCTATGCTCCTCCTTAGTGCATATTGGCTGAATGATGTGTTTGAAACTCCAAGTCCTTCCCTGATCCAGATCCCATATGGAGGCCCAAATATTGCATGACTCTACCACTACTCAGCTGAGTGTGACACCTGTGCTTTTGGATCTCGCTTAGTTAGAGCAGGACAACTGGGTCCCCCGTGGCTTAGCCTGAGTCTGAGTGTGTCTGTATCTGAGTTTGATTCTGGAGAAACTCTGGGCTCACTCACCCAGCATAGGGGACTGTGGACCCCACGGTGAGTATGGATAGAGGCACTCCTGGGAGTGATCTCAAAACCACTTACCTTGTTTGAGTCCTGCAACACTGTGTATGTTCAGGACTTTTTAGTCATCCTATCTTCTGTGGAGCACTCACCAGTGAAGTCCCTGGTCCCCATATTGCATATAACATGCTCTTGGCCCCAAGCTCAGTCTGGTAAGCAGAAGAACCTACTAGCATATCTCTGAGTCTGGGTTCTTGAATGTCCCCTAGTTATCTGATGATTGTGCCTGGGGGGAGGGAATCCCATCAATGTTGGAGCTGACTCTATCCTCTAAATCCAGGCAACTGCAGGAATCACCCCAGTAGTGAGTAGGGGGCTCACACTAGAGACAAGCTGAAGAGGATCCCAGCAGGGCTCTCACATTCTTAGGAAAATTATCCAAGAGGGACCCTGTCCTCACTTCGAATAGTAAAAGTGGAAATAGCTTTCAGAGTTGGGGGACCTTGGGGACATGGTGACATTGAGTGGATAGGACCCAGGGACACTCAAAAGCTACAAAACACTATCTTTCATTCTGAAAGAGAGAGAATCTGGGGTGGGCCGAAGCTCTGCTGAGCATAGGGTCTCTTTGCACCTCACATGCTCCTGACCCATCATCTCTGCACACTTGTCTTTGTTCCCAGAGCCTTTTCTTGGTATTCTTCTCTAACTTGCACACAGGCAGGAGGGCAACGCATGGTGGGTGAAAGCTGGTAGACACTGAAGCATGACATGACCCTCAGCTAAATTGCTTTGGTCCAGTGGCTACCCCATTTCTACCAAGAGTACCTCCTTCCCCCAGTGTGTCTTCTCAGGTTCAGGGCAGGACCTGTGGCTGGCAGGGCACGGATGCCAACTGAAGGTAATTCCAGGTCCTATGCCCAGTGCTGCCCATCCCACACCCTCCTTCTCTTCCTCCTGCCAATACCTGGGCTGTTCTGGATTAGAGTCAAAATGCCAAGGGGAGTGGTAGGTGGTACTCCAGAACATTTGCTTTAGGCTGTTTGTCCTGCATGATACAGAGAGGTGCCCTGACCTGGCTGTGATGGCACAGAACCTGTCTGACAGCCTCTGTGGGACTGTATAAATGGCCAACCCGGGCCCAGAACTCAGAGCTCAGAGCCCAGAGCTTGACCATGGAGCACCGTGTGCTGTTGGTGCTGGCCTTGGTGCTGATCTCAGTGGTCTCCATACAATCTGCTCGTGAGTACTCTGCCCCCTGTCCTGTGTGTGGGACAAGGTTGCTGGTGACTCTTGGGGATGAGAATGACAATGAGAATGAGAATGAGGAGAGGAAACATGAAAATGCAGGATCCCGGGCCATTTGTGGGCTTGAAAATGGGATTGGACGACCATTGGACTACCATTGAACTACCACTGTGTCCCCAGAGGCTCAGTTTGTGGGCACAGCAAGAGCAACTAGCTTAGCTGCTCCCCTTTCCCAGGAAACTGGAAACTGACAGGTAACCCAAGGCCCCTTCTGCCTATGTGCTAGCCTGAATTCCACTAGATCTTCTAGGCTGGGAGCAATGCTTTCACCCAGTACTTAGTCACTTTCTCTCAAGTTATTTGCAATATCTTGGGTCTTTATTTGGGGTTCAACATTGATCATCAAGGAGCAATCTAAGGATGTTTTCATCACACATGTTTCTTGTTACAATTTTTTTCCATACAGCTCCAGGGGGAGGCTGGGTGTTCCCCAATTTTCAAACATTGGCAGGTGAATTTCATCAGGTTATCTGTTCAACAGGTCTGGATCTGAAAGTGAAGAACAAACAGGGGAATGGAACGTCCGGTGGAGAGAGGCCTAAAACAAGTAAGCAATGAGATTGGAAACCAAAGGATGCGAAGTAGGTTCTGGGCACTTTCATATCTTGGAAGGATAAGTGGGATAGGGGTGGAGTGGGCGATTCTTGCAATGGGCATGTGTGGCACTGAAAATGAACATGGGTACTGGAGTGCAGGGGAAATAGGAGACATTCCAAGTACTCAGGGCTCAGAAATTAATCCTGCCCTGTCCCCAGAGGGGCCCATCTCCTGGTACCTGCTCTAGGGCCCGCTGGACTCTGTTGCCAAAATTTGTCCTGGGCCTTGATCTGCTCCATGTGCTGGTCTCGCTCCACTTGCAACAGCCTCTTGAGCTGTAGAAAATTCCTGGTCCGGCCTCTCAAGCACCGTGGGTTTTATCCCACTCCCCTTCCAGCCTCCAGCCACACCTCCTGTCTTCCTGCCTGTCCCTTCTGCTTAGTCTCAGGGCAGAAGTTTGGGCTGGCAGGGCTTAGGCGTCAGCTGAAGACACTGCCTGGTCTCATGCCTGGTGCTGCTCTCTCCCTCCCTCTCGTCCTCCTGTCTGGGCTGTTCTGGGTCCAGGAGCAGAGCTGCCAACAGGGGGAGGTGGGCAGAGTCCCATAACATCTGCTCCTGTTGGTCCTCCTAGATGTTCTGGAGTTCACTGTCCTGTTGGAGTCTTATTGGCATATAGCCTGTCTTAGCCTCTGTGGGAGGGTATAAATGGGCCCCCGTGGTAAAGAGCCCACAGCTGTGGGTGTTTGTCCCGACTGTTGTAGTCTTTTTCCTAGTACACCAAGGAAAACCGAACATGAGTGGCCTGACTGCGTTTGGCTCAGGGTGAGGGAGTCAGCACAACCTGGGGATGATAATGATGGGAGGGGACTTGGAGATTCAGGCTCAGTTCTCACTGTGGTCTTAGCCATTACTACAAAGTGACCCATGAGCACTTTGTTCGTATTTGGGATTCAACTTACACAGTGATTCTTCAAGATCCTTCTCATCAGACTCGTTTCAGGCTACCATTTGCTGCTCATCTCCAGGGGGAGCCCAGGGTTCCACACCCACATATAGAAGGCTGGCATGTGCCTCTACCATGCTTCCTCCTCTCCAGAATTGAAGATGGATGCGAAAAAGAGTAGCAGACCTTTGAGGGAACTCATCCCTGGCTATGCCGAAGCAATGCTGAAGGCCAACTCTGGTGGTGCTGGTTCCGGTAAGAGCAAGAAGAGGCTAAGGAGGTTCTGTGGGGGTGGTGTTTCAAATTTGGGGAGGAAACCCCAGATGATATATGGCATGGAGTGGGTTTCTCTTGAAATGGGCATGTGTGTTCCCCAAAATGACTGAGGAGAATGGGGTGCAGGGAAGATAGGAAACAGCCCAGCACTGACTGATGGGGAGTCATAGAACCAATGAGACTATGAAGGCCTTAACATCCTGGATGATTTACTTCTTTAAGTTCTGGCCCAGAGAGATAGCACAGCGGTGTTTGCCTTGCAAGCAGCAGATCCAGGACCTAAGGTGGTTGGTTCGAATCCTGGTGTCTATATGGTTCCCATGCCTGCCAGGAGCTATTTCTGAGCAGACAGCCAGGAGTAACCCCTGAGCACAGCCGGGTGTAGCCCCCCCCCCAAAAAAAGTTCATTATATATATTATATATAGATTGTTTTTGAACCACAACTAGTGACACTCAGGGGTTACTCTTGGCTATGCACTTAGAAATCGCTCCTGATTTGGAGGTCCATGTGGGATGCAGGGGATTGAACTCAGGCCCATCCTGGGTCAGCCGCGTGCAAGGCAAACACCCTATCCCTGTGCTATTGTTCCGGCCCCTCTTTCAAGTTCATTTTGTCTAAAATATGGTGGGATCTTTTCCATTCCAAATTACCCTTTATGGGAATCTGGTGTCTGGGTTCAGGAGACTGGGTTCTCTGGTTCTCTGGGTGCTGGAGGAGCTCCTGCTGGTTCAGTTTCTGCCTGGAGCTGAGCACCCAGGATGCAAATCATGGACAGTGGGGTCTGCAGCACCCTGATGAGAAACTTCCTGAGTGTCCACCAGAGGGCCCCTGGACAGTTTGCAGAGGTGTTCATAGAGCTGAGGCTCAGAAAGACAAAATAAAGGTGTCAACTCCTCTTTAGACCATCTCTGACCAGGTTCTTTGGGACAGCAATGAAGTGTCTGCTGAGAGACTGGAACAGAACACGAAGCTCTCAGTAATGCTTTCTGAACTGTGGAGGTTTCTACCATGCTCCCAATGGGCACTGCTACCAAGACATGCAAGCGTTTGGAGGCACATTCTAGAGTTCACAGTAGAGGGGCTTCTCCTGACTTGGCCCCAGGGCAATGAGGAATTGGGGGAACCTTAAGGATGGCTCAGCTTCAATGTGGCCATAGGAAAAGTGCTGGGAGGGGTAGAGAAGTGGTAGAAGGGAGGACAGTGCTTCTCCCTGGAGCCCCCAGAATTTCCGATGACTCTTGTGTCCCCCATGGTCCTGCCCCATCCTTTCTGCACACTTGGCCCTGTTTTCACTTGGGTACCAGAAGACCCCCTTATCCTGTATCCCCTTTCTCTCTGCCCCACAGGCATGAGGGAGAATTCTAAGATATGTACACTTAGTTGGATACTGACCCTTGGCATGACCACTCATAGTGGCTTTTGAAGCTGAGGGTCACACTTTTAGTTCTGGGGGTGCTTCCTGCTGTCTACCTGTCTCTACTGCTCAGATTAGATGAGGAGCTTGGGCTGGCAGGGATCAGGCATCAACTGAAGGCACTGACTGGTCCCATGTCTGGTGCTGCCTACCCCATACCCTCCCTCTCATTCTTCTGCCTGACACCTGGGCTGTTCTTGGTTCAGGAGTGGAACTGCCAGCAGGGGAAGGTGGGAAGAGCCCCCATAACATCTATTTCTGGGCTATTTATCTTCCCTCATATCCCAAGGTGTACTGTCCAAAGTGTTGAATCCTGTTGGCAGCCTGTCCCAGTCTCTGTGCAAGGGTATAATGAGTTCCCAGGGCCAAGAGCCCAGAGATGTGGTCATGAGTGTTGGTCATAGCCCCAACTTTTGTGATCTCTATTTACTTGAACTGTGGAAAATCCCCTAGTCTTTCTGACTGTCTCTTTGATGCCAGTTGGCTCGGGGATCACTGCAGGCTGGAGAAAGAGACTGACTCTCTGCTGTACACCCTGCTCCAGAGGTTCAGTCTTTATCCAGAGATCAGGCAACTGGGCCACCCACTACCATTTTCCAGGCAAGGAAACTGAGGTTTCAAGAGCTGACAGGTGACCATAGGCTCCTATTTTTTTGGTAGCCCAGTTCCCACTCAGATCTCAGGCTGGCAGCCGAGCCCACCACCTCATGGGGAGCCATTTGCTGCCAAGTTGTTTGAGGGTGACTTGGATCTCTCTTTGGGTTTCAAAATAGACAGCAGAGAGACATTAATTTCAGAAAGTTTCATCAGATACATATTTGATTATCATGATCTTGGCTCTCTAGGGGGAGATTGGGGTATCTCTACATTTAGAACCCTAGAGCATGCCTTTTTTTTTACCATGTTTTTTTTCTATTCAGCAGGGTTTGCTGCCTCCAGATCTTCAGGGGGTGCTGGATATTATGCCAACTCTGGTAAGAAATGGGGAGTGAATGCTGAAGGCCCAGGGAGTGTGGGGATTGAACACAGGGAGGATTTTGGAGTGGACCAGATTAGCCATATATATACATTTTCTTATTTCTTTTCTTCAAAATCCAGTGAGACTCATGACTTACTCTTAGTCCCATGCTCAGAAGTCATCTGGTTTGTTCAGGAGAGCTTATAGTGAATCCAGGTCAGCTGTGTGCAAGCCAAGCACCCAACCTGCTCTTTTGTTGTTCTGCCCCATGGATTAGTCTTATGATAGACATGTGGGCTCCTGAGAGTGATGATGGGTATTGGGTTTTGCCGGGAGGATGGGAGAAGCTCCGTCATGTAGGGTTGTGGAGACACAAAACCAGAAGGCACATGAGGAATATCTTTCACCTTTAACTTCATTTTGTCTAAAATAAGGTAGAAGCTTTCGCATACAACTCTTTTTTAAAATTTGGGTCATAATCTGAAATATTCAAGGCTTATGCCTAACTCTACACTCAGGGTTCACTCTTGGCAGTGAACTTTTTTCCATCTTCCATGCATCCAATTCCTCACATTCATTTTCAGGGTTACACACCCATTTCAACAGAAACTGATGGGCCATAACAATGAAATGCTCCAGGACTCAAGGGGTGGGGAGTCAGAAACTATCACCATAAGGGACCAGACATTTTAGATCTCTTTTTCATGTAACTTAATTTTGTCTAAAATATGGTGGAAGAAGGGCCAGAGAAATAGTACAGTGGGAGGGGGGCATTTGCCTTGCATTCAACAGACTCAGATCTCTGGCACCACCCAGAGTGACCCCTGAATGCATAGCCATTGAAAAACCTATGAAAATTGCTGGGTGTGGGCCCCAAACCAAAAAGAAATTGGGAGAAAGCTTTTCATAAATTACATTGGTGTCTGAATTTAGGGGATCTGGCTACACCTCATCAGGTATGGGTCCAAAAAGCATCACCCAGAGTTTTTCCATGTCTGGAGCAACTGTGAGCCAGAAAGTAACAGCTATCACTACCTGTTTAGGGTTTTCTCACATCATACAGCTTTGAACATGACATGAAACTAAGGCTTGAGGCAGACGTCAAGATGCCAAAGCAATCCCAAGAAATTTAAGGAGTTGACAGGGACCTTGGCCTGGCCTTGGCTCAGATGCCAACTGAAGGCACTGCGTAGTCCCATGCCTGTTGTTGCCCATCCTGCACCTTCCCTCTTTCTTGCCTGACACCTGGGCTATTGTGGGTCTAGGAGTAGAGCTGCGAGCAGGAGAAAGGTGGTCAGGGCCCCAGAACATCTGGGAAAATACGTTGGCTGTTTGTCCTCCATAATAAGCCCAGGTTCCTTGTCTTGATTGAGTCTGATGACATGAAACCTATCTCAGCCCCTAGGGGAGGGTATAACTGAGTCCCCAGGGCCTAGGGCCAGAGCTGTGGCCAGGAAGCTTAGGGTGCTATGGTGCTGGCCATGGTCCTGACCTAGCTGATCTCTGTCCATGGAGCTCAAGGAAAAATTACAGGTGAGTAAAATCTCTGTTGCCCCCTCTGTGCAGGATAAGTGGTCCGGTGCATCCTGAGCACAAGGGCACTTGGAACTTTAGGCTCAGGGCTCACAGTGGACTGGAGAAAGGGACCAGGCACTGGGGACTACCACCCTGCCCCAGAGGCTCAGTCTGTGTCCAGAGCATGAGCTACAGGGTGAGTTTTCTGGCAAGGAAACTGAGGCCCTGAGAGCTGACAGGTGACTTTAGACCCCTTTTGTTCTCTTGGTAGCCCAAATCCCACCCAGATCTTTAGGCTGGCAGCAGAGCCCACCCCAAATTGCTGCCAAATTGTCCAGGGTGACTTGTGTCTTTCTTTGAGGATTCTGCATTGACAGGCAGAAGTGGTGCTCCAAGAATATTTTCTTTCTTTCTTTTTTACAGTGCAAACTTTTATTCATTCTTTTTTTTTTATAAATTATCTTTATTTAAACATCATGATTACAAATATAATTGTCGCTGTATGATTACAGTCATGTAAAGAATACCCCCCTTCACCAGTGCAGGATTCCCACCACCAATTTCCCGGATCTACCTACTCTCCACCCCACCCACACCTGTACTCGAGACAGGCTTTCTTTTTCTCTCATTCATTCACATTGTTATGATAGTTTTTAGTGTAGGTATTTCTCTAACTGCACTTATCACTCTTTGTGGTGAGCTTCATTGTCATAGCTGCACCTACATGAAAAGATTGGGGGAAATTAGGGTTGGGACTGAGGCAGTAAAATATTAAAAATGAGATTTGTAGGGCAGTATCAAGGTCACAATACAAGATGGATGTATGGATATATAAAATATATGCATACAATACTATCAATAGGAAAACAAGGAGAAAAAAATTCCA
The DNA here is from genome assembly GCF_024139225.1 of Suncus etruscus. Lineage (NCBI taxonomy): Eukaryota > Metazoa > Chordata > Mammalia > Eulipotyphla > Soricidae > Suncus > Suncus etruscus. The sequence goes on along the minus strand of NC_064860.1, from coordinate 97,822,120 downwards.
GTGACTGTCCCAACATAAACCAGTGCTAGACTGGCCCGCCCTTCTCCCAAAGCGCATTCCCATTAGTGTAGGGAGAGGTAGGACGAAAGCCTATTGTCCCCTATAGAGTCCACCTAGACCTGTGCCCAGGGAAGGCCTGAAGTCCAAGGGAGAAAAAGGGGGACGGCTAGGGGCCTGTCAAGCCTCACAGCACTCCCCAGACTAGGGAGAAGGGTTCCGGTATGGGGCCTCCCCAAACCCCACACCTGGTCTCCAGAATCAAGGAGGAAACTGGAAGCCAGATGTCTGCCCTCCCTCCTCCCCATGCACCTCCCCCCTGGAGTACAGAGGGAGGGGGAAGCCTGAGGACCACTAAGAGTCCACCTGAACCCACTTTTCGCCATCTGAGATGGCACCCAGGGAAGGCCTGGAGTCAGGGGAAAAAGACAGGACAGTTGGGGGCCTGCCAAGCCTCCCAGCACTCAAGAATATTTTCAATAGACATGTGTCTGGTTGCAACTTTCCTCACAGTTCCAGAAGGGAGGCTGGGGGTGCCCCTACCATTTGAACTCGGATGTATGGTTTTTGATCAGGTTGTTTTTCAACAGGGCTCCAAGGACAGGGTGCTGTTGAATTCACAGCTGATACAATGCAACGCAAGCAAGGTAGCAGTGGCGGTGCTGTCAGTGAGCAAGAGAGTGCAGGCTTTATGGCAGCAGGACAACCTGGTAAGGAAAGAGACGGGCAGTCAGAGAAGAGGTGAAGGAGGTGCTGGGTGGAGTTCAAATCTGGAGAGGAAACCTCTGAAAGGGGAATGCACTGAGGCAGGTTCTTCTTGATTTGGGCATGTGGGCCCTGGAAAATGAATGTGGGACTGGGATACAGGGAAGATGAGAGACACCCAATCACTCAGGAGTCACAAGAAGTCACAGAACCAGTGGGAGCACGAGGGACTCAATAGCCGGGGTCCTATACTTCATAATCTCTAAAATATGATGGGGACTTTACTATAAAAGCCTTTAGGGGATTTGATGCCTGGCTCAGGGGATTTGGTTTTCTGGTTCGCTGGGTGCTGGAGGAACCTCTGTTGATTCAGTTTCTGCCAGGGCTGAGAATCTAGGATGAGGACTATGAGGAGTGAGCCCTGCAGCATCCTACCAACCAGTTTCCTGAGGGTCCATCTGGAGGGGCTTATCTGAAAGTAGGTCTAGTGAATGACCAGATGAGATGAACATTGACATATCTAGGGGTTCACACTGACCACTTGAAGATCTCAGTGCTTCTGTAGCCTTTGGGGTTCAGCTGTGAGCTGGACTCTTTGGGGGTTGCATTGAGGAAATTCCTGAACAGATACCATCCGAAGGAATGCCTTCAATCCTCCACAGAAGCAACAGGCACCCAATGCACTTTCCCTTAATGAGCACACCAACCTCTCTCAGAACTACTATCTGGTGTTAGGGTTTTTGAAGAGAGTCTGATTTGGTGGCATCCATATCATATTTAGTTTCCACAGTGGTTCCACCCAAGTTGTTGGCCAAGTGTTGGCATGAGGCCATCAGAAGACATTGGCCCCTGCTTGGCCCCTGGTTTTGAGATTGTGCCAAAACACACCAGAAATTAGGTAAAAATATATGGAATCAAGGCCCTGAGCAGAGGAAAGAAGTTAAAACAAACCCAATAAATCTATAGTTTTATGGAGGAATGGTCTGGAATCACAGCAGAGGTGCTACTTCCTGTCCTGGTTCGAGGACAGTGAAGGTCAAGAATCCTAAAGACACTAGCCCAGCCTAAATGCAGCCTCTTAGGATACCTTCTGGGAGTGGTGGAGAGGTTGAGGGAGAGAGGACAGTGTCCCTTTCTGAGGTTCTCCAAGATACATGATCTGGTTGATTCTGCCTTCCTGAGGCATACTCCAATATCACCTTCCCTATTCCTAGTTCTCCATTGTCCATGGGGTGGGGACTCAAGCTTCCCCAATTCCAGAGGGGAGTGGAGTACTAGAACTGATCTTGGAGTCTGACTTGACCTTGAGAAGCCGGGTGACTGAGGCGGAGGGGTGGAGGAGGCCCCATAACACTTGGCTCCTTTGCTTCCATCAGGATACGCCACAAACTCATTTACTGGAGCTAGATTCGCTGGTGCTGGAGCTGTTCAAGGTGTCATTCCTCCTCAAGTTGCCCTTCCTCCTGAAGGTGCCCTGGGTCCTGCAGGTGCTCTGCGTCCTAGATGTGCCCTGCAAGCTATAGGTGCTCTGCAGCCTATAGGTGCCCTGCTGCCTACAGGTGATCTGCCTCCTACAAGTTCCCTGCATCCTCTACTTCAGCTGCATTTTATACCTCCCCTGTCTCCTATACCTCCTATACCTCCCCTCTATCCTATTCCTCCCCTACCTCCTATACCTCCTGTAATCCCCCTTCCTCCTCTACCTCCTCTATATCCCATTCCTCCTATACCTCCTCTATATCCCATGATTCCTATACCTCCTATACCCCCTATACCTCCTATACCTCCTATACATCCTATACATCCTATGGGTGCCAAGTCTTATAAAGGTACCCTATTTCCTACTTCTAAAAGTGCCCTGTATTCTCTGGATGGTCTGTCTTCTCAAGGTGCCCTGTATTCTATGGGTGTCCTGAATCCTATACATTCCCTGTATCCTATAGGTGCTCTGCTGCCGAAGGGTTCCTATAGGTGCCCTAAGTCCTATAAGCGCTCTGCTGCCTAAGGTTTCCCAGAGTCCTAAAGGTGATCTTTCTGCCTTCTAAAAGTGCCCTGTCTTCAAAAGGTGCCCTCCCTTCTAAAGATGCCCAGTATTCTATGGATGGTCTGTCTTCTCCAAGTACCCTGTCTTCTAAAGGTGCCCTGCCTCCTAAAGGTGGCCTGTACTCTATGAATGGTCTGTCTTCTCAAGATGCCCTGTATTCTATGCGTGGCCTATCTTCTAAAGGCGCCATGTATCCTCTAGGTGCCCTGTATCCTATACATGCCCTCTCTTCTCAAGGTGCCCTGTATCCTGTAGGTTCTCTGCTTCCTCACAGTGCCCTGCCTCCTACAGGTGCCCTGCGTCCTCAAGGTGGCCTGCGTCTTCTTGGTGCCCTGCCTCCCCTCAAGAGCCCCTGCCAAGTCCCTGCTCCTTTTTGAAGGCTGATGTCTTTCCCCCCTTAAGCAATAAAGGCCTCCACTCAGCAGGAGCACTGCTCTTCATTTCTGGAACTGTGTCCTGTCATTTATCCAATCCTCGCTCTCTCCTCAGCCATCACAGTGGGGGACAAGTGGGTGTCTTCCAGTAAGGTCCTATATCTCAGATGCTTATACTGTTGTGGGGGCCTCCGCTGAGATAGGCACTGTCACCTGGGAAGGATATTCATATGCTGGGGAGTCACAGCCTCATAGAAAATGGGACAGACAAGCCACAGGTCATTTCCTTTCTGATATCCTTTGTTTAAAAGGAAAACGGAATCATGCTTGTATAGACCTAGGATTAAAGCCTTATGACCTGGATTTGCATATGACCTCTCCTAGCCTATGAAAAGTGGTTCCCTTGAGCATTGAGGCAGCATACTTGCTTTGAGATCAACCCCATTGAGTGTAGCTCTAGCACAAAAATGAATAAAGCCTCTTCTATGCACAACTGCTGCTCTCCCTGGAGTTCTTTGAGCTGTGGGGTTTCTTCCCAGTCCTTTCCATCTCATCATATCACAGAGGAACACCCTGGACCACAGTGTAGCCAGGAACCAGCTTCAGTCTGCACTGAGCCCTGGGAAGTCTGAGCCATTATTCAGGACCCAGAGCTCCTGGGAACTGAGTCTGTACATGTCCTCACTCCTAGGAATTCAGTCTATACAATGATATAGTCCATGTTTTTTAAATAATATCTTACAAACATGATTGTAGTTGGGTTTTAGTTACTTCCATTCACCAGTACAACCTTCCTATCACCAATGCCCCATATAATCAATGTTTATTGTGACCATGTTTTCTCAACTATAAGAAACAATTTTCTAATTAAAAAAAGGAAAAAAGTCCTCCCCAAAATCCAAGAATCAGACAAACCCCACAAATCACCAGACATATAATATAATACAAATATCACTGGACACATAATTAAAATACCAAACTGGTCCATCCAGAAGACATCAGTGGCCATAGAGGGGGAATCGGAAAACTCAAAATTTTGAAAACTCAAAATAGTCAAGAGAGAATGTTTCATTTTTACTATAAAACAAATGAAGTTTTTGTAAATTAAAATTATATTCCTTTGAATCCACTCAGTCCCAGGAAGAAAATCTTATTTTCCTGAAAGTTTTAATGCCCAGTTCCCATGATCTCTGAAATTTTATCTTTATATTCATGATAAGTCAGTCCTCTATAATATCTATTGAAGACCAGTGAAATAGAATTGAGATCCCAGAGACAGATTCACAGGCATGTGGTCAGCTGATCTCCAACAAAGGAACAAATAAGTATGAAATGGTACCAAAGGAAGCCACTTCAACAGTGTTTGGAACACTAATCAGTTACATGTACCCCAAAAAGAACTTAAACCTTCTCACACCATGCAAGGGAGTCAATTTAAAAACCTTGGTGTCAGGCTGTAGTCCTTAACTTATATTAAGGAAAAGATAGGCAGAACTTTTGGACACGTTCTAAAAGTCTCTTCAGTGGCTCAATGCTATTGGCCAAGGAAACAGAAGCAAAAATAAGTAAACAAGACTACATCAACATTCAAAGTTTTTGTGCTGCAAAAGAAACAAGTTACGGAATAAAAAAGACACACCAAGTACTGAGAGAAGGTACTGGCTCACAAACCATCTGACAATAGGTTAATATCTAAGGTATACAAAGCACTTGTAAAACTAAACAAGACCCATATGACCAAGCACACCACACAATAAAGTCAATAGGAAAACTCCACATTTCCAGGATCAGAAAAAAATTTGACCCTGTGGTTGAGTTATATTTGCAGCTGTTCAATGTACCACTCCAGCACATGCCATGCAGAACTTGCTGCCGCCAGAGACTAGTGTAAAAGTACCTAAACAATGAGTACAAAAAAGTTGAGTTGGATATCTTTGATATGGAAAAAAAGAGAACAAAAACAGCTGGTCTATACAGAAAGCTCCCTGGAGGTTAAGGGTGCAAACAGTGAATTGGAAAGTCTCACCCCCAGTCTGCAATAGGTACAATGGGAAAGCAAAACAGAACCCCACCATACTATCTGAGTGAAGATAGTAGTCCCAAAGACTCAACCAGCACTAATCAGCTGTATATGGATACAGAATAATAGTGCAGTAGGATATGGTGTTTGCCTTGCCTGTGGCCAACCTAGTCCTTGAACTGGACTAGTCCTTGAACCAGATATGATCTCCCGAACACCTCCAGGAGTGACACATGAACTAAAATATAAAGACATTTATATAACTTCTCACATAAGTCTTTATGAAGGAAATGTGGAGGACATTTAAGGAACTCAAAGGAACCATGGAACAGATAGCCAATAAAACACAAGAGGACTTGAAAATAGAAATGAGAAAACTACAAACAGAAATGACAGATCTAAATGATTTGGTAGGCAAAATGGAAAACTCGCTGGAAGGCCTCAGCAATAGAGTAACAGCATCCGAGGCCAAAATTAGTGAGTACTAAGATAAAAGGCAGGAGAAATGAAAAAAAAAAACTTCAAAATTAATGAAGAGCAAACAAGAATAATTCAAGAATAATTTTGTACATGCTCAAGAAGATCAACATAAAAACCATCTGTGTCCTCGAGGGCCAGGAAAGCAGTTCTGATGGATAAGCAATAGTCAAAGAAATTATAGCTGAGCAGTTCCCAGAGTTGAGGAGCACACACATACAGATTCAAAAGCTCAAAGGGTTTCATCTAAAAGGGACCCATACAAAATTTCTCCAAGACACATCCTAAACAGAGTGATGAAAGCCAAAGATAATATTTAAATCAGCAAAGCTACTCTAGAAAATTACATACAAAAGAGCTTCTAAGATTTATTAAACAAGTAGATTTATTAAATAAGGTCCTGTTGACTTGACAGTGGTGAAATATAGTTAATCTTCAATAAAGAATCAAAATATATGTCTCTTAACTGTTGCATTTAGTCCATTGATGTTGAGAGATAATCGTCATGGAATTTAGTGTCATCTTTGTGTAGGAGTTTGTTGTGTCTTTTGGTCTTCTTGTCTTAAAGTAGACCTTTCAGTTTTTCTTTTAAGGCTGATTTTGAGTCTGTAAAGTTTCTGAGCTGTTGTTTATTCATGAAGCTATGTACACTTCCTTCAAGCCTGAAAGTGAGTCTGACTGGGTGCAGTATTCTAGGTGAAGCATTCATTTCATTGAGTTTTGTCACTATATCCTACCACTGCCTTCTGGCCTTGAGGGTTACGTGTGACAGGCCTGCTGTAAATCTTAAGAATGCTCCTTTTTGGTGGGGGGCACATGCAGTATTGCTCAGGGTTTGCTCCTGGCTCTGTGCTCAGAAGTTGCTCCTGGCAGGCTTGGGGGACCATATGGGATGCCGGGATTCGAACCAGGTTCTGTCCTGTGTTGGCCACATGCAAGGCAAATGCCTTACCACTGTGTTATTGCTCAGGCCCCAAGAATGCTCATTTGAATGTAATTTTCCTTTTTGATCTTGCTGTTTTCAGTATTCTATCTCCATCTGTGGGATTCATCATTATGACTAGATGTGTCTTGGGGTGCTTTTCTTTGGTTCTCTTTAAACTGGTACTCTGGGCATGCAGAATTTGATTGCATGCACTCTTTAGCTCTGGAAGTTTCTCTGTAATGATTTCATTGACTGTTGATTCTTATTGGGGATTTTCTTCCTGGATCTCTGGGACTCCAATGATTCTTATGATGTTTCTACTAAGTTTATCAAAGACTTCTATTTTCTTTTTTTTTTTTTTTGTTTTTGGGCCACACACGGCGGTGCTCAGGGGTTACTCCTGGTTTTCTGCTCAGAAATAGCTCCTTGCAGGCAGAGGGGACCATATGGGACACCGGGATTTGAACCAACCACCTTAGGTCTTGGTTCGGCTGCTTGCAAGGCAAACAACACCACTGTGCTATCTCTCCGGCCCCAAGACTTTTATTTTCATCTGTTCACATTCCTTGAGAATTTTTTCCCATTGCTGATCATTTCTTTTAAGGGTCTTTTCCATTCTCTTTTGTCCTATGGAGTTGTTATGCATCTCATCTTCCAGCTCACTGATTTGGTCTTCATTTGCTGTTACTCTGTTGGAGAGGCTTTTTAATAAGGTTTTTATTTCTCCTATCATGTTTTTTTTTTAATTTTCAATTATGAGAACAAAGATGCAAAGAAAGAGAACAAGGTAAAGTTACAGTGGAAGGACAATCACCCATAAACAGAATTCCCAGTAGTCCCATTGCTGATATCTTAACTTTGAACTTTCAGTCAAAGAACATTAAGAAAAATAAAACAGAACCCATGTACAATTACTTTGTCCCTCAAGTCCCCAGATTGTAGTACATAGTTCTTAGCAGCACACAAAGCAATCGAAAGACATAAAACTTATGTAACTTCTTAAACATTGAAGGCAAAGTACTTTTTTTACATTTCCATGCACATGCATATTAGTTTAAGTTAACCTCAAAAGTTTAAGTGGGTTTTTTTTCTTAAGGATTAGAGTCAAAGGAGCACAGTAAACACAGTGTTAGAGTGGCATTTATTGCTTGCATAGGCCCACCAAAATATGAGGGATATGGAAAGGAAAAGCCTTAGCCTAAATACAAGGAGACCTTACCCCTGAAGTTTCCTGGCATAAGACCAACTCTAGGCTCCAGGCAAACTAAGTTGTTCAATTCAGGTCATTGTCTGTAGTGCCAATACACTTTTATTTTTCACACAGTTTCTATTGTTGGTATCATGTTTCTGTATTAAAGATCCTGGAATCTGTATATCCTACATTGCAGTCAGGATGGTGCAGATTGTCTTCTCGTTTCACCTCACAATTAAAGGGCAATGCAGAGAACCCTGTCCTGTAATCAGATCGTTGTTGCTGTCAAGTCTTCTTAGTGTTAAGGGAAGTCTCTTTTGAGCAGGTCGATGTCAGAGCCATGGTAGAATCTTACCTGATAGAGGATTGCTTACAGGTGTTGTAGTAAAAAACCTTGGATGTTTCGTAGATAGCTTCCCTGGTTTGGGGTGAATGGAGGATGCCCATTCATCTGAGGCCTGTGCTAGGTCATTATGTCAATGGTCAGGGTGTAAGGCCCCATTGCATTTGGAGATTTATGTGTTCGAATCTCTATTAGATAAGAACTTATTTGTATGTATAGTATTTTCCCATTTTAATGTGCCTATGCAAACAAGGAACAATGCCACATGGCGTTATCAGCACATATGGGGGCCATAAAAACAAGTCCAACAATCCTCATGACATGGATTCAATCATAAGCATTAAACTGAGGTACTCTTCCACCAAAATTCCTTATTGAACAGCTCACAAAGAGAAGACAAGATAAAAAGTGGGTAGGATAGTCACGGTAAAAGAATATTTAGAAAAAGTTATAGCTGTTAAAGAAGATACACATAAAATATTCAAAAGACATATGTGTCCATTTTATGTCTTTTGAAACAGTTGGGGGTTGTTAAATCCAATGCACGACTTTGGTCTGTGATTAGAACTGTGTAGTACTGAAGTTAAAAAGGATAAATGTGGGGTACTGATGGTTGGGGGTGAAAGAGTTAAGGAGTAATAATGAGCTTTGTAGGGGTGTGCGAAAGGGCAGAATCTGTTGGGGCAAGAGGTCGGTCTTGGTGCCTAACAAATTAAAGAACTGAGGGTAAAGAGGGTTAATTAAGGGGAAGATAACGAATCCAGATTGGGAGATGAGAGAGTAGAAGGGGCTCTGGTGTGGAGGAGGGGAAATATATCAGAGGGGCTATATACATTGTATAGATGAATTATTTATGGATTAGGCTTGGCAGTCAGAGAGGACCACTGTATAGGAAGTCACGTCTACATATACACTGATTTTAGAGATCTATTTGAATATTATCCTCCAAATCTAAGGAATTCTATTTTTTTCTAGAAACAGTCAAGGATTAAGAATACTTTTGGGTGTTGTTAAAAAGTATATATGTCGCGAGGCGCATTTGAGCCCGCGCACTTTTGAAAATGAATACTAGTAAGAAAAGAACTCCTGAATGGGGTCCAGTATGCATAGGGGAGGAATTTCTCTCTCCCCACCCTCCCCACAGGGCCCGATTTACCAGGAGTGGCCTTGAAGACCATTCTGGCATGGGGGAATCTCAGTTCCCTGGACTAAGTGGTCAGCCCAGGGGGCCTATGGCTAGCTGTCCTGCCCAGAGCCCCCAACATACCAGCTGAAGTAAAACAGAAGAATTGGCATGTGGAATCTTCTGGGTGCAGCCCCTGCCTCTGTAGTTTGTGTATGCATAGGGGAGGAATTTCTCTCCCCCATCCTCCCCCCAGGGCCTGATTTACCAGGCGTGGCCCTGAAGACCACTCTGGCATGGGGGGAATCTCAGTCCCCTGGACTAAGTGGTCAGCCCAGGGGGCCTATGGCTAGCTGTCCTGCCCAGAGCCCCCAACATACCAGCTGACTAGCTTCTCCTACCATGTTTTTAAATTCTGTTATTCTATTTTCATATCCTCTTGATTCTTATTTGTGGTCCGTTCAGCTCAATCTAATCTTTATTTGAGTTCTATGAACATTCTCCATATTTCTTCTCTAAAGTCCTTATCTGAGAGGCTAACTAGGTGGTTGACACTTTTTGGGTCATCAGAGTTGCCATCTTCATTCTCTATGCATGTTGGCCTGCATTGTTACTTTGTTATTGCTCCTGTAGTGTGATGTTTTCTGAGTGTTGTGCTAGGGTTCATTGACTAGAAGATGTGCCCTGCCATGGAGCAAAGTGGAGTGGCTGGGCTCCTCTGGCTCACCCCAAAATTTACAGCTGCAGGTTCAAGCAGCAGCCGCTTGTAAGGTGTTCAGCAGTGATCAGGCTCCACCCTTCCTGGGTGGTTCAGCTCACCTCTGATCACATAGCTTCTGCAGACGCTTCTGGGTGGGGTTGGTCCCAAAACTCGCAGCAACAGGTCAGGACAGCAGAAGTCACTTGTAAGGCATTGGAGGCTATCAGGCTCCCAACGATTGAAATATGTGAAGTGGAGCAAGGACATTCTCTTCAACAACAGTTTTGGGAAAACTGGTTAACCACATAAAAGAACTCAGTCCCCTTTGTAATGCCATGAATCAAAGTTAAATAAAAGCACATTAAAGACCTTTATACCAGACCCAAATTCAGAAGTTACATAAAGGAAAACAGGCAGAATTCTTCATAATGTTGAAACAAGAGACATATTTAAAGATGCAATCTCATTGACCAAATAAGTGGAAGTAAAGATAAATAAGTGGGGTTATGTTGAATTAAAAAGCTTCTGCTTTTGGGGGGCCAGAGAGATAGCATGGAGGTAAGGCATCTGCTTTTCATGCAGAAGGTCATTGGTTCAAATCCCGGCATCCCATATGGTCCCCCGTGCCTGCCAGGAGCGATTCCTGAGCATGGAGCCAGGAGTAACCCCTGAGCACTGTTGGGTGTGACCCAAAAACCAAAAACCAAAATAAATAAATAAATAAAAATAAAAATAAAAAAAGCTTCTGCACTTGATAGAAATGATGACTAGAATTGAAAAGACACTTCAGAGACATGGAGGAACTATTTGCACACCACTCATCTGATAAAGAACTAATATCTAAGGTATATAAAGCACTGGCAGAAAACTACAAGAAAAATAATCCAGCATCAACAAAAATTGGGGAGAAGAGGTGAGCAGACACTTCTTTAACAAAGACATATAAAAAGGCATATAAAAATACTCTATGTCACTAATCATCAGGAAAATACAAATCAAAACTACAATGAGATATTGTCTCACAGAATGCCGCAGAAACTGGCATTCACAAAATACAAAATACCCAAGAACAATCAGAGTTGGTGTGGATGCAGAGGAAAAGGTGCTCTTATTCACTTGTGGGAATTTTGACTAGTTCCAGTCTTTTAGAAAGCAATATATACATTCCTCAAAAAACTAGGAATTAGGGGCCGGAGAGATAGCATGGAGGTAAGGCGTTTGCCTTTCATGCAGGAGGTCATCAGTTTGAATCCCAGCACCCCATATGGTCCCCCATGACTGCCAGGAGGAATTTCTGAACCTGGTGCCAGGAATAACCCCTGAGCACTGCCGGGTGTGACCCCCCCAAAACAAAACAAAACAAAACAAAAAAACAAAACAAAACAAAAAACTAGGAATTAAGCATATTTACAACCCAGAAATTCCACTCTTTTTTTTAATATAATTTTTATTTTGATCATAGTGTCTTACATATTGTTGACAATAACATTTTAGGTACATATTTACATAAAATCAGGGGGGATTCCCATCACCAAATTGTCTTCCCTACCCCTCCGTTTTTGTCCTACCTCCCATTTCCTCTTCCCTCACCCCCAGGGCGGCTAAAATATGTGGTCCTCTCTGTATCCAACCCACTACTTAGTAGTCTTGCACCTCTTTAGAATCTATTAGAAGAGCCAAAAATACAACAGAAAAAAGTTATCTGTATTTATATGTACTCATATCGCAGCACTATTCACCAAATGTCCTAGAATGGGTGATAAAGGTAAGAAACTGTGGTATGTAGGTACAACGAAATACTTTTTTAAAATATAAATTTTAATGTTGAATCATTGTAAGAAACACAGTTACAAAGTTGTTCATGATTGAGTTTCAGTCATACAATGAATGTCCAACATCCTTCACCAGTGCACATTTCCGCCAACAATATCCTCAGTTTCCCTCCCACCTTCACCTCTACCCACTCCCTGCTTGCCTCTATGACAGACACTTTTATTTTCTCTTTTCCTGTTTTAATTTTAGGCACTGTTGTTTGAAATGTTGCTACTGAAAGGGTATCATACACATCACTTCACCTTCTGCAATGAAATACTTCTTGGCTATAAAAGACGAAGCTATGCAATTTATGAATATATTTTTTAATTTTTTTATTTTGAATTATGTGAACAAAAGATGCAAAGAAAGAGGACAAGGTAAAGTTACAGTGGAAGGACAATCACCCATAACATAATTCTCAGAAGAAGTCCCCTTGCTGATATCTTAACTTTGAACTTTCAGCCAAAGAAAGTTAAGAGAAATAAAACAGAATCCATGTGCAATTACTTTGTCCCTCAAGTCCCCAGATTGTAGCACATTATAATTTTTTTTTTTTTGTGGTTTTTGGGTCACACCCAGTAGTGCTCAGGGGTTATTCCTGGCTCCAGGCTCAGAAATTGCTCCTGGCAGGCACGGGGGATCATATGGGGCCCTGGCCTGGGATTCGAATGGATGACCTCCTGCATGAAAGGCAAACGCCTTACCTCCATGCTATCTCTCCAGCCCCACATTATAATATTTCTTAACAGCACGCAAGGCAATCTAAAGCCATCAAACTTACATAACTCCTTAAACATTAGAGGCATAGTATTTTTTACATTTCCATGTACATGCATATTAGCTTAAATTAACCTCAAATTTTAAGTGGGTGTGTTTTAAGGATTAGAATCAAAGGAGCACAGTAAAAACGGTGTTAGAGTGGCAATTGTTGTTTGCATAGGCCCACCAAAATATGAGAGGCATGGAAAGGAATAACCTTGGCCTAAATACATAGAGATCCTACCCCTGAAGTTTCCTGGCATAAGACCAGCTCTAGGCTTCAGGCAAGTTATCGACCAATCCAAGACATTGTTCGTAGTGCCAACACACTTTTCACACAGTCTCTGTTGTTGGTATCATGTTTCTGTATTAAAGATTCTGGAATCTGCATGTCCTACATTGAAGTCATGATGTGGAGTGCCTTCTCGTTTCACCTCACCATGAAAGGGCAATGCAGGAAGCCCTGTCCTGTAAGCAGGTTGTTGTTGTTAAGTCTTCTCAGTGTTAAGGGAAGTCTCTTTTGAGCAGGACGATGTCTGAGCAGTGGTAGGGTCTTCCGTGGTAGAGGATTGCTTCCAGGTGATGTTATAGACAAACCTCACCATTAAGGGGCAATACAGCAAGCCCTGTCCAGTAAGCAGTTCATTGTTCTTGTTGTCTTCTCAGTGTTAAGGGGTGTCTCTTTTGAGTAGATCGATGTCAGAGCAGCTGTAGGGTCTTCCCAGGTACAGGAATGCCTCCAGGTGATGTTATATACAACCTTGGATGTTTTGTAAATGTCTTCTGTAGATCAAGGGGTGAATGGAGAATGCCCATTCTTCTGAGGCCTGTGCCAGGTCTTTATGTCAATGCAATTTATGAATATATTTTAAGAGTGTTATGCTAAGTAAAGACAGTCTGAGGGACAGGGACAGACACATAATGTCTCTCCTATGAGAACTACAAAGAAATTAAGAGGAAGAGAACAGGAGAAGAGATGGTATAGAAAAATACTGAAGGGATCTGGAGGCAATTCATAGGATTCAGAATCACTAGAGAAGAAGATTCAGAGAGGCCACTGATCTTTGCCCAGATAAGAGAGTGGGTGGAGGGCACCACTGGCTGGGCAGAGGTCAGCAGGCTGGGATTGGGTCTGACTCATAGCCACAGTGCTCTGAGAGTTAAAGGTCAAAATCATTCCTGAGTGTCCTCCAATGTATGGCCAGGCTGGAGAGTTAACACAGATGAGTGAGCGCTGGTCCCACCTAGCTCCTTAACTGGGACTGGAACATAGGTCTGCTCTGGAGCTCTGGACTATGTCACTCAGTATGGGGGACAATGACCACAGCAGAAGTGGTTGGGGGAGAGATGTACCCAGGAATGGGCCCCGGGTCTCTGGGGCTGATGTCCTGGCATCACTGTTCAGAGTGAAGTTGAAGGTTACTGAAGGGCACCTGCCTAACCATGCAACACTTCTCTTGCCCTGGCTTCATATATCATGCCTGATGCTGGGAAGTGGTGGATCATTTCTACCTCATACCCCTGCCTCTCGAGTGGGAGTACACTTTCAAACAGACTCCCTGAGGAAAGTGCAAGAAGGAACCACAAATAACTTGGGCTGCTAACATCTCTCTTGGCCCCAGAATTGATAGTCACATGCAGGTGGCTAATTTGTGGGGACTAGAGTCTCAGAGTTACTCACACCCCAAGGACAGGCTCTGGACAGAGCTCCTGGAGGCTAAAATCTGAGGCTGCCTCGAAAGTGAAAGTGACTTTGACTCAGAACTTGGGTCCTTGACAGAAGGCATGACCTTAGCACCCCCTAAAAAAACAAAGCCTTCATATTTTTTTTAAAGAATATTAAGCTTGGGGGACAGAATCTTGAGCTTGGAATGTAGGGGCTCCTATGCCCTCTGCTCTTTTCCAAGACCTCACCCCTGTTAGTACCCAGGACAACAGATCATCCTACTAAGAAGTTCCAGCTCTAGTCTGGCTTCTGACCTCATCACATCTGCAAAACTTTCTCAGGAACATTTCTGAATGAAGAGATGGGAGTATTAACAGGCCTTAGTAATGTTGGCTGACCTCCAGGGAAGATGTTAGAAGCAGGAGTCAGTTAGGACAAGCCCCATTGCTGGCTGCCAGGCCACACATATGTTCTCTGCTTTCTGCTGGCCACCTGGATAGTCCTGGGTCCAAGAGGTGGAGATAAAAGGAGTCAATGACCAGGATCCAGAATATTTGCTATGAGGCTGTTTGTCCTGGCCTTTGTCAGGTGTTCTGTCCTATCTGTGTCCTGGTTTCAACATGCCCCAATGAGAGAGCTGGCATCTCCTATTCCAGAGGAATGAACTGAGAGGGCAGTGCAGTGGGACCCTGGGGATCCTGGGCATATTGAGGATCACTGGTCATATTGAGGTCAAGGGCACAGGTTCCAAGGAGGTTTTTGGCCTCAGGAACCCCTTCTGATTACCAGCCTTCCCCCTCCATGAGTAGAAATATGATTTTCTGCACTTCCACATACCCCAAATCTATCATCAGGATAAGTCCCACAAAAACTCTAATCTTCCCTCTGGGCATTGTATCACCCACAAAGTCTTCCGATAGGTGCTGATTGCTCAGGAAACATCTGGCAAGCCCCTTCAGGAGCAGGACCCACTGAAGCAGAAAGAGGCACCTATAGGAAGTGTGACTCTTAGAAGGAAGGAAGCTAGATATGAGGGCCCGCTCAGGGTGAGTCTGGTGGCACCACTTCTCATAACACACCCAACCTCTCCCAATATCCACTTACTTTTGGCCAAGTGACATTCTTAGTAAGTTGAGCCATTTCCGATCCAATGACCATTGGCCTCAACCCAGCTGAATGTCCTCTTGGGCTCTGCCTGACTCTGCATTAGAAAGTAACACATCCAGGGCTGGGGCAATAGCAAAGCAATAGGGCATTTGCCTTGCACTCGACCAACACAGGACAGACCCCGGTTCAATTCCCAGCATCCCATATGTTCCCCAAGCCTGCCAGGAGTAATTTCTGAGCTTAGAGTCAGGAGTACCCTGAACACCACAAGGTGTGATCCAAAGAAACCCAACAACAACAACAAAAAAAATTAAAGTAACAAATCCTGGGCTGGACTACCAGGACAGGCTGAAAACTGAAGTACCACTCACAGTCCAGCACTGTACCCATGTTCTAGAAAAAGAATGGGGGTTCTTAGTTTAGCAGGGCATGATGGGTCATCTTGGTTCAATTTCACCCTTAACTAGGGTTTTTAGCTCAGAACTAGCCTAGCTTTGCGGTTATAATTGGAGATGATTTTTTTCTTTTTTGGTTTTTGGGCCACACCTGTTTGACGTTCAGAGGTTACTCCTGGCTATGCACTCAGAAATCGCCCCTGGCATGGGAGGACCATATGGGACTCTGGGGGATCGAACTGCGGTCCCGTCCTATGCTAGCACTTGCAAGGCAGACACCTTACCTCTAGCGCCACCTTCCCGGCCCCGGAGATGAATTTTTATATTCAATTTAGACCATTTAAGTATAATGAATAGTATAAATTTGGCGAAAAGCCAAAAATGAAGGGAAGGGGTTTTTGCATCAGCAAAATATGTGAGTATTTAAATGCCCTACTCAGCAGAAGACTTGAGACATGTGGCAGGTAAGGACAAAGGGTGCAGACCCAAAGATCCAGGTTTAGGGTTCTCTATAGTCTTGGCAAAGGAATCAGACCTTTGTGGTGACCTAGGTGGTGACCCTAGGTATGAACACACAGTTTCTATCCACAGTACAAGCAACTGGGTCTGCTGTCCCCACTTTCCAGACCTGGAAACTGAGTCTCAGAGGCTCAAAATCCTCTATCAGAAGGAAACAGTTCCAATCACATCTGCTTAGTTTACTGCAGAGCCTTCTCCCATGGTGCTTAAATATTTACTGGAATGTTCTGCATGATGACTTGTGTTTTTATTTGGGATTTTTATACATTTACAAAGAATTAATGCCCAGAACATGTGCATAAAGTATATAACTTTAGCATCAAAACTCTTGGGGAGATGGGGCTGGAGCTGTGGTACAAAAGGGGTAAGGCATTTGCTTTGTTGGTGCTAGCCTAGGATGGACTGTGGTTTGATCCCCCAGCATCCCATATAGTTTTCCCAAGCCAGGAGTGATTTCTGAGTGCATAGACAGGAGTAACCCCTGAGCATCGCTGGTGTGGCCCAAAAACCAAAACCAAAACAAACAAACAAAACTCCTGGGGGGAGTCTGGTGTCAATACTTCCCCTAGAATTTGGAAACCCTGAGGGATGACTCTTTAGGTTTGCAGTCTGTCAGGGGTGCACTCAGGGTCCCTCCCGAAGTCTTTGAGAATTGTGTTAGAGTGCTCACAGTCCCTCAGCTCTGGCCCCATTTAATGGAATGTCTCTGCTGGCAGGGGCATCCCAGAGTTCAGGCTCTTGGGGCCAGAGTGATAGCTCAGAGGGAATGGTGTCTGCCTTCCATGCAGACACCTGGGCTTGGTTCTTCACACCCCTTAAGGCCCCTTGAATTCAGAACCAGAAATTAGCCCTGAGCACTGTCAGGTGTGTCCCTCACCGCAAACAAACCATACCCGAACAACAGAGTCAAGACTCCCAGGGTGGGTGAAGTCTGGGATAAAGAATGAAGGCAAGCAGAACTAAAGAATAAAGTTTCTATAGCCTCTTCAACAGAAGCTGGGTGTCTGGAGCTCTGGTCACTGGAGGAACCCCAGATTTTATGGGGTCTTGCTCTGGGTCTGGGGTCTCAGTCATGAGAGATGTGGGCAGTGGCTATTGCAGTGCCCTGCTGAACAGTTTCCTGAATGTTCCCCTAGATGAGATACTTACAAGCATGTTCTGGGGGTCCCCCTCAGGCAAGTAGAGAATTAGGGTGTACATTGCCACCCTGAAGCCCAGTCTGCTGCAAGGCACTCTGAGTGCAGGTAGTTAACTGGGCTTTTTGGGGGAAAGAATCGAAGAAGTACTCCAGAAATACATGTCTAGAAAGGGCTGTTGGGGCCTCAGCAGGAAAAATAAATCTCATTCATGCATTAGGAGATTGGGTCCAAATCAAAGTCTTTAAAAATGGGGAAGGCATTCAAGATCTACAATGAGTCTGCACTCTTGCATCCCATTATGTCTGGGTCCCAGATGGAGTCTGTACCCATGTTTGTGGACCAGGGCCATTGGCAATCAGTGACAATGCCCTGGCCAGTGCCCTGTGCCAAGCATAACAAGCATCACCTCAGAAAGATGTTCTAAGCCAAGGCTTTAGGCAGAGGTGATAGAAATAAACAGGTTCCAAAACGACACTGAGGCAACAGAACCTCTAGAACCACAAAGACTGACTTCATCATAAGTCCCACCTCAGGATCTGTGCAGATACGGAGACCTCTACACACAGAGCTCTGATTGTATCACCCTGGACAGAGCAGAAGTCTTCCACACACAAAAAAAACACCACCGGGAGACTAAATGATCCTGAGCAAAGTCTAGAGCTGATCCCATGACAGTATACTCCAAGGACGGAGAAACCCCATATTTCTTAGGCCAAGTGAATTCCTTTCCGAATGACCCCAATATTTACTGTGCCAGGGCAGGAGGGGAAAAAACAAAAATACAAAAACCACAAAACCTTGGTTATTTCATATATACATATATTTTTCCCTTCATTTATTATTGTTATTATTATTTTTATATACCTATCTATTTTGGTCGATTTCTCTGTTTGGGTGTGACTACTGAAATCGTGGTCCCCAATTATATATATATATTTTTTTCTCTTCTCTTCTTTCGTTATGTGCTATGCCATGTTTCTTATTTCAAGACCATGGCGTGTTTTGGGTTTGTTTGTTTGGTTTTTGGTTGTTTGTTTTGTTTTGTTTTGCTTTGTTTTTCGTCTGTTTTTTTTGTGGTGCTTATCGATATAGATGGAGTCCCCACTGGATAATTGACTCTTTTTTTGGTACTGGTGGAGTGTTTCAACTTCTTTTTCTCCTTCATCTCCCAAATCGATGATGAGAGCCTTTAGAAGGATTCCATCCATTTTTGGAGTATTAGACTCTTACCCCAGTTTATTTATCTTCTCTTTTTCAGGCAAAATCAGGCAACTTGAATTAGCTAGTCCTGCCTACAATTAGAGGGGGAGATAAGGGAGGCATTAAGACCAAACAGGGGCAAGACTACTAAGTAGTGGGTTGGATACAGAGGGGACCACATATTCTAGCCGCCCTGGGGGTGAGGGAAGAGGAAATGGGAGGTAGGACAAAAACTGAGGTGTAGGGAGGACAAATTGGTGATGGGAATCCCCCCTGATTTTATGTAAATATGTACCTAAAATGTTATTGTCAACAATATGTAAGACACTATGATCAAAATAAAAATTATATATATTAAAAAAAAAAAAAGAAATAAACAGGTTCCAAGAAACCCACACCTTTGGTGGGACCCTCTGATATTTTCTCCTGGTTTGATTGTAGTGAAGTGTTGTGTATGTAAATATTTTAGGGGATTATTATATTACTGACCCTACCCTGATCAGTGATTGTGCCCTACCCTAGGGTGTGACCTGGCATTCTGCCCCCACCCTAGGGTGGTACCTGATTCTGCTTCCAGCATTGGGTGGTACCTGATTCTGGGGGATAAAAACAAGGGTCTGTGGAAGGCGAGAGGCTTTTGGTTGAAACTAATGCTAAGTCTTTGGACTTCAGTCTTGTCCACCGAATAAAGCTAATATTTCCACAAGACTGACTGTCTGCAAGCTGTTTACCCACAATTTCACCTCAGAACCATCGGCTAGACAGGGTGGCAGACTCGTTCGTGCTCGGAGCTGGAGGGGAAAGACCTCATCCTCCATCCCTCCATCAGTCAACCCCATCAAGGGCTGACTTGCAACAGTGAAGGAGGCTGAAACCTTCTGCTCCAAACCTGAAGCAAGGGGGCAGAGACAGTGGTGGGAATGAGGAAGTGCTTCTTCTCTAGATGTTCCCTCCCTTTTGGGTGACCTTGCTTCTTTGGGCCTGGATTCCTTTTGAGGAACACTTTGTTATCATCTTCCCCATTCCTGGTTCTCCCCTGTTCACAGAGAGGGGACTCAACTTTCCCAAGGTCTAAGGGGAGGCCCCATAACACCTGGTTCATTTGTATCAATCAAGAGTGAGGAGAGAAGCATTTACTTAACCTGGGTCTCAGTGTCCTGCCTCCCACAAAGACCACTCTGTTCAGCTTGTGCTACTCTCTGAAGGCTGATGTCCAACTCCCTTAAGCAATAAAGAGCCCCCACTCAACATGACCACTGTTATTCATTCCCATTATTTATTCATTTTTCATTATTCTCAATTTCCTTCCTGTCATTTCTCTAGTCCTTTCTTCTCCCTCAGCAGTCACAACAAGGGGCATGTGGGGTGTCTCTCATTTGGAGGGTGTGACACCTCCCTAGGAGAAACTACCCCTTTGCACTCTATTGACTCTGATAGAGCCAAAGAAGAATGGGAATGACTTAAGAACACTTTTATGCTGATATGCTGTTGGTAGCTCTGTCCCACAGCTCCAGTGGGCTTCAATGAGCCTGCTCCAAGGTAGTGGATGAACATAAACTGGTCAACAGAATAATATTGAAGAAATGAGACCATACAAAACGGATTGTATGGGGACCCACGTTCTGGAAAACGTGTGACAAGATTTAATCTCCATGCTGGGAGTATGTATAGGGCAAAAGCATGAAAGGAATTTCTGTGTTGACAATAAGTGGGGATTTGAGAAAAACAGAAACATTAACAGTAGACCTGTTGGTATATACAAAACAAATATGACTAGCTAGGCTGCTCGGGTGAAAAGAATCTTATCTAGGAAGTTAGAAGGGAGAAAGTAGCATAATAAAATAAAATAAAATAAAATAAAATAAAATAAAATAAAATAAAATAAAATAAAATAAAATAAAATAAAATAAAAAGAAGGGAGTTGCCTGATATTTGTAGCTCAACCAGTTTGACAGGTCTGCAGGCTAACAGCAGAGGGCCAGGTCAAAGAAATGTAAATTTAGTGCCTGGCTTGGCTTTGGCTTTTAGATGTTAATAGGGTTGAGAGAGAGAGAGAGAGAGAGAGAGAGAGAGAGAGAGAGAGAGAGAGAGAGAGACAGAGAGAGAGAGAGAGAGACAGAGAGAGAGAGAGAGAGACAGAGAGAGAGAGACAGAGACAGGGAGAGCAACAGAGAGAGAGGAACTTTGGTGCTGAGAATTCTCTGAGCAACAGAATTTGATTGAGGCCATATTCTGGCCTGTAATTTTCCAAGGGAAAAATAAGCCAAATAATATGAAAGGGGGCCCGGAGAGATAGCACAGCGGCGTTTGCCTTGCAAGCAGCCGATCCAGGACCGAAAGGTGGTTGGTTAGAATCCCGGTGTCCCATATGGTCCCCCGTGCCTGCCAGGAGCTATTTCTGAGCAGACAGCCAGGAGTAAGCCCTGAGCACTGCCGGGTGTGGCCCAAAAACCAAAAAAAAAAAAAAAAAAAAAAAAAAAAAAAATAATATGAAAGGAATGTAATGTCAGTACCATGACATGAATCTCATAAATATTGTCAGTAATCTACATAGGGGCAGAGTACCCACAACAGGTCTGTTGGGCAAACATTTCTTGGAGAATTATCAGTTCTCTGCTCCAGGAAAATCACATCTGGTGGGCCTACTGAATCCCCCTTAATGGAGATACCTATGCATGGTCTGACACTGATAAGGACCCCATGTCCCTGGCCAGACTCCATAAGCTAGTGGAGACTTCTACCAGACACTGCCTCAGCCTCAGAGTCCTATCATCATACTGATAGAGACACAGGTGGGACATGCAGAGTAAATTTAGGGGCATGCCCTAAGTGAAAGAATGACCAGTATGAAAGTTCACAAGAAAGGCCTTAGTGTGTACCCCAGATGTTTTGACCCTGTTGGACTATCCTGACACCAGGAGAGAGTCATTTCAGTGTGCTCTCCCCTCTTTTGGTAGGGGAAAAGGTAAACATTATTCTCCCAAACCATCAGTTCTGCAGTTGAGTTCCCTCATTTAGGGATGGGTTTTCTGCAAAGGTCGGCTCATCCAGAATGCAGTGGAAAAGAATATGCCTCACCCTGGGAAAATCATCTTCATGATCAAGGTATTTGACCAAGTCAGTTGTTGACTGTGATGCCACAGTAGCAGAGAGACACCAGCAACTGTGATCCTTGGGAAGATCCTATGCTAGATCCTATGCCAACTAGATCTGGAGCTATAGGAGCCACAGGGACTGAGGGCCATATATTGTCTATTTTCATTCATGTATTATCCTCCAGATTCACTGGCAGCTAATTGATCTCACAAATATTCAAGAAACCCACACAAGACCACCGTGGCTGTATGAAATTAGTAGAATCGGAGAATCTAGCCTGATATTATCCAGAGAAGCACATGATTACATCTGAGAACACTAGAAACACTCAGTTCCATCCTAGTTCTCTATGAGATACCAGGAGCAAAGAAAGAGAGAATGGAGAAAAAACCCAAAAAATCAAAATAAATAAATTATAAATAAATTACTATCAGAGGCCAGTCTCTTGGGATGGTTGCTGGGGAAAGTAAGCCATTTTGCATTTTTGCCCATCAAAACCATTTGAGAATTAATAGACCTTAAAGAAGTTAAAAGTCTCCTGCTATCTGATGGCTTTTTGATAATAAATATTGGATAATTCCAACTAGAAAAATGAGGTTTCAATATGACACAGTCTTAACTGTTCACCAAATTTCTAAGTGCCTCTAATGTTGTACTATGAGTGGGTCACTGGGGAATCCAGATTGGAACATTGGATTTCTATTCAGTGGGAATGGGTTCTGGGCACTTTAATCCAGCAGTCCCTATTAAAAAGGTAAAAGCTTCTGAATTAACTTTCTAGGAAGTATTTTGGTGAAGTATGTGATATTCTGCTCTCCATTACTTATGCAAATCATGTCCCCATAGGTTCAAAGAAACTGGAGTCATGAATGGTAAAATGACTGCATGTTGAGTTTCCAGTCCTATGCACTCCAGATCTCTAGTGCTCTGGTGAACAGTATTTTGAGGCCAGATGCCTCCTGTCCCTTCTAGACTGTGTTGAATTTCTTGTAGGGCTCAAAGAAATTATACTTACTTCAGCCCTGCTGTCAAACATACCATCAAATTTTCTGCTCTGAATTTCAAGAGTTAACATTAGATTTCCCTCTTTTAATTTTGCTGTAAAGGTGACAAGTGCACTAACAGAAGCCTCAGCGTTAGTGCTTCCAAAGCCTCCTTCCTTGATGCATTCTGATTTCCCAGGCATACCATAAGGAAGCAATAATATCTGAGCTATGTTTTCACCTTTCTTAAATGTCCAGATTGTAGGTACTAAGACAAGAACTATTATTTCTCCTACATGGTCAGAATCTATAATTCCAGATATATCAATAAGTGAGGGTAAAATTCTAGAAAGTTCTCAAGTGCATCCAAAATGTAAATGTATTTTAAAAGTAACATCAGAAATATTGCTTTCACTCTTTTTTTTTTTTTTTTTTTTGGCCTTTTTTGGGCCACATCCGGTGACGCTCAGGGGTTACTCCTGGCTATGGTCTGATAAATTACTCCAAGCTTAAGGAACCATATGGGGAGCCCGGGGATCAAACCGCTGTCTGTCCTAAGTTAGCACATGCAAGACAGATGCCCTACCACTTGTGCCATCGCTCTTGCCCCAGCTTTCACTCTTCAGTGAAGTGAGAGAACATACCAAGAGATATTAAATAGAATTTAAGAAAAAGTCATGAAAAAATAAGTAGTTCATTGATATAGAAAAGTAAGAAAAAAAGCACAACACGGCAGGACTCAGCATCAAACTCGAATGAGAAATGAGAAATCACATTAGTGATCTCGAGGTAGCACACACCTCATCATCAATGACTAGTAATAGAAGAGAGATTATAAAATAATGGGAGAAATTAAGACATTTATTGTACAATATTAGTAGGATAATCTCTGATTTTTAGGAATCCTTAAAGGATCAGGAAGACAAAACAAAAGAATGGTTAATGGAAGAGATAATCACTGAGGAGACTGACCAAGAAGGCCCAAAATGTGACAAATAGGGGTTGGAGTGAATATACAATGAGGAGAACATATTCCTTGTACACAGACAAAACAAGTTCAATAATGGCACACTGTGTAATTTCCCAGGGCCAGTGAGAGTGATCCCTGAGCACAGAGCTAGGATCAAACCTCAAGAACCATTGACTGTGGCCCCCCAATAAAAAAGAAACTAACAAAAATTGCCAAAACAACAACAAAATATGACTTATGAGTTTACACTCAAAGCACAAATGCATTAGTTCAAAAAGATATATACCTACATAGGTATATGTATAGGTATATGCAGTGCTACATACATTGGCCAGAAAATAAAAGCAAAAATGTCTAGTGAAAGAAAATTGGATAAATAATTTGTTCTATTTGTTATATAGGTATCCCCTCCCCCAACTTCTTCTTTATCCCACCTGAATGATAAGAACTGCCCACACCTGGAATGGGTGGGTAAAGGAGGCTGACTTGTGGGGAGAGAGGGATCAAGAAGGAGAGTTAGAGAGAGAAGTGTGGCAGAAACGGGAGTCAACAGCGAGATTCAACAGAGATTCAACATCAGATTCAGCATCAGCAGTAGCATCAGCAAGGGGAGTTAGTCAATAAGAAAGCCTGGAAAATATAAAATCATGCAATTGGCTGCAAAGTGGATGGGGCCTGAATATATCATGTTAATCAACGTAAGTAAAAAGTGGCATAACTTATCTAAGGTATACAGAAGTAAGAAAGAGAAATATTTTTTATTAAAGGATAAAAAGATCCAAAAAGAAAATGATGGCCACTGGATCTTTCAAGGAAGTATGGTCTAGTCTTATACCTTTGGGGCATTCTCAGAATAGGTGGGGGCAGATTCCTTTTCTGCATGAACTTCAACAGCCCAGTACCACACCGTATAGCATTGACAGAAAGGGCCCAGCTCTGCAACTTAGCGATATTAAACTGCTAAGTCACCCCACCAAATTTGTTTCAGATCTATAAATTCAAGATCCTTCAGAAACTTGCAGCCTCAGAAATTCATAGTAGTGTCATCCCAGTGGTATATCACAGGAAATTTTATTGAAAAGTTCCACAGAGGGGCCGGGCGGTGGCGCTAGAGGTAAGGTGTCAGCCTTGCCAGCGACGGACCGAGGTTCGATCCCCCCGTGTCCCATATGGTCCCCCAAGCCAGGAGCAACTTCTGAGCGCATAGGCAGAAGTAACCCCTGAGCGTCACCGGGTGTGGCCCAAAAACCAAAAACCAAAAAAAAAAAAAAAAAAAAAAAAAAGAAAAGTTCCACAGAAATCTCCCAAGCCCAGTGAGCCTAAACTGGAACACAGAAGGCTCAACTATCACCAACCACAGCCAAGAAATCCTTAGACACTGACTTTAGTAATACTATGAAGAGATATAACAATAATTTCCAATTAAACTTTATTGATCTAAGTTTTGTTTTTGTTTTTGGGTCACACACAGCAGTGCTCAGGGGTTATTCCTGGTTCTATGCTCAGAAATCGCCCCTGCCAGGCACAGGGGACCATATGGGATGCCGGAATTCGAACCGCCGTCCTTCTGCATGAAAGGCAAACACCTTACCTCCATGCTATGTCTCTGGACCCTATTGATTTAAGTTTTAATGATTCCATTTTCCTTTGTATTGTCACAAACATTATGAAATAAATTTGTTTCTGCAATGGAGGCAGGCTATAGTGGTGGGTGGGGATTGGCGATACTAGTGAAGGGAAGGTCATGCTGGTGGTGGGATTGGTGCTTAAATATTTTATGCCTGGAATGACTGAATTATGAACAATTTGGTAAATCATGATGTTATAATAAAAAAATAAAAAATAACTTTTCATAAATGGTCCTGAACTCAAAGTTTGAGACAACCCTAAAAATACATGGCGTGTAGCATAATACAAACAGCAAGAACATGAATAAATCACTAACCTGACCTATCTGAAAGTCATGGGAGGAGAGAGGTAGAGTCACGGGGTTGGTTATTTCCTAGCTAAGGGACACCTGGGTTCTGAAATTGCTATATTTGAGACATTGCTCTGATCTCCAGTAATAATGGATATGGTTTCAGAGTAGTTAACTCATATATAACATGGATATTTTGCTTCTAGCCTGTGCTTTACTTTCCAGATTTCTCATAAGGCCATAAGGAATCTTTTGAAATCAGAAATTTGAAATCTTTTAAACCAGAGTTTCCTTTTCTTAGCATGTTTCTTTTTCTGAGAAATAAGTGGCACAAATGATGACAGAAAGAAATAACAATACCCAAATTTTGGAGGGTTTCTCTCCCAGAGAGCACTCAGACTTGCTTCCAACCCCAAGAGAAGGAAGGTCTAGATGGGAAGTATGTTTCCTGGGAATACACCCCAGGACGGCTCTAACAGACACAGGAGACTATACACAGAGATGATAAGGTACTTCTAGTTGTTTCCTGACCTTTCAGCAATGGAATGACATGACAGAAAAGAGATGGAACAGCCCTATGAAAAAGAAGACCTGTTAGCTGAGTGGGTTTACCCAAAAGCTCCCAGGTCAGCTCACTTAGTGGATATCATTACTTACTGGCCTGCAAGAAAAGTAACTCTCAAGGTTCCACTGTTGTCCAAGGGCCATTCTAGAGACACAATGATGGGTTAAGAGAAACAGCCCTATTTACAACAGGCAGAGGGACTTAAAGAGAATAGAGGCATGCCCTCCATGCAACCACCTTGTCTTTACTTTCACTTTTGTATAGGAAAAAAAGGGAAGTAAGTGTGTTGTAGAACCATGGGCCCCAGAAATGTGAATTCCTCATGATCAGTTCTCCTGTTGTGTTGCTTTTGACTCTCTGTTTGCTCCCTTACTGTATAACTTTAGGTCCTACGTATGAGTCAGATCATTCTGCTTCTGACTGAATCTGTTCTGTAAACCTGTGCTTTGGACTTTGCTTTCCTGGGTGAGGTATTTGGGGTCTGTGCCTACCTAGTCAGTCAGCAAGGCTCAACTTCTGTCCTCCTGATGTGTTCAGGTCCAGATATGTTCCCACAGCTGATGATCAGGAAAGAATGAGTCATGACCAGAGGCAACAGCTTCATCAGACCAGAGACAATTTATTTCATTATAATAATGCTTATATAAAAAAGAGGAACTGGGATATGTGTAGGGGGGCAGTATGCAGGACAACACAGATGGGCAAACAAAGACTTGAGGCATTAGGGAGAAGTTAAACATAAATCTTGGGGTTTAAGAATGTTTCAGGAGTTACACATGGGTCATAAAAGTTCATTTATCTCTCTCAACCATAGAGCTCCCTGTGAGGGAGGAGGGACAACCCAGAGACAAGTCTAATAGTGACTTTTGATCAAGAGAAATGATCAGAACTCCTTGTTCTGTCCTGATACATATGTGGAGCTGTGTCCCCAAGACTTTTGTTTTAAGGAGAATCCCTTGCGCTGTTGCTTTATGGGACTCTGTTGGCCGGGCACTTTGGGGGCATTACAGAGGGGATCGAACATGGTCTATACAATAATGATCTCTTTGAGATTCCCATTTATACTATGTGCAGAGCCTTTCCCAGAGCATAAACACTTCCTCCTCTGTGTTTACAAAAACCAGTAATTGCAATGAAGTATATTTACTAAAACATGTTAAAAGAGAGAAAGGTAAATGTTTCACTTTTATTCATGATAAACCTGTTTGTGGTACATCATAGGTCAACAAAAGAGAAGTTATTAAAACATGAGGGGTAAATTTATCATTTAAAAATAAATTTGTGCTTGTTTATTTTACCAGTCCAATGTCAAACATTTTTATGGATTCCGATTTGAATCTTCAAGACAAAATTCTACTCTGCAGTACCTGCTAAGCTATTTTAATAAATAATTTTAATTGAATCACTCTAAGATATATGGTGATGGAAAGAGTAGATAGAATACTGAAAGTAGCAAGGTAAAAGGAGTACATCACATGTAAAGGCACAGCCTTAAGAGTCACAGCAGATTTGCCACAGGATACCCTCCAGTCTCGAAGACAATGGTCAGATATGGGAAAAACACTCAATAAAATGAATGCATCACCAAGAATATATCACCAAGCCAGACTCTCATTTAAACTTGAAGTGTGTTGGAGCACTGTTAAGCTATTTTTCTTGAATCCCTGTTCCAAGTGAGGCCAGACCAGTGCTCCTTCCTTCACCCACTCTCCCACTTCCTGTCAAACACATTGGTTGTTCTGGGTCCAAGAATGGAGCCATGTACCATCACATCTGCTCTTGGGCTTTTGGTCCTAGCCAATGTCCCTGGGTGTCCTGGTGGCACTGAGCCCTGGTAGACAGCCTCTGGGACCAAGACAGTGCTCAACAACCCTCCCTGGCAACTCAGAAGGTTTGTGATATCCATTTCTGCTTCATGTATGGTGAAGGACGGTGGGCAGATTGGTGCCAAAGGCCCAAAGTCATCAGGGATGATGAGGTCATGATATCATCACCCCCCACCAGATATGGGGCTCTTCTACACCTTTTCACACCCATTGCTATCCACAAAACCATCCCACTGAAGCAGAATCACTGTAGCTGCCCTACTGGACAGCTTTCTGAATAGTCACATGGCAGATACATTCCCTAGTAGGTCCTGGTGGGTTTTTCGCACTCTGCAAGCATGGATCATGGAGTGACCACTGGCTAAATGAAGCCCATCATCCAGTTTTACTGTGGAGGGCACAGCATATGCTGTGGGGGGATAGTGAGGGAAGGGAGCAGAATTAATCCCATCAAAGAAAAAAATGGTGCATCTGGTGGTGGCACAAGGTAGGTGAAGAATGAGTGGAGGACTCGGAGCTTTCAGCCACAGATTATGATGCCTTAGGCTGAAGCACATGAATGTGCCAATTATGTAGCCTGTCCTGCCTAAAGTCCATCTAGTGCCTGTCCAGAGTTTGTGATTCTGGAGACACCATTGGGGAGTGTGGTCTCCTCATAGGTGATTGATTGTCTCCGAACAGGTACTCCAGGCTTTAGGCAGGAACCATGAGATCAAACAGAGACATTCAAAGAGATCAAACAGAGACACTCAAAGTGCCCTGTACCTTCAGAAGTTCACACCAGATGTTCTGCATCTCCTTTGATCTCAGGGCAGAGAAACACTCGTTGACAAGGGCATAGCAGACCATCAGTTAGTATAGCACAACAACTAGGATGTGGAATCAGCTCAGGTGTCCAACAATAGATGACAGATAACAAAGGTGTGGGCCATGTGCCCAGTGGAATGCTCTTACTCTACAAGGAATGCTGCAGTCATGCAGTTGGCTGCAACATGGATAGAATTGGAAGATATGGCGTGGAGTGAAGTAAGTCAGAAGAAGGACAAGTATCTACTGATTTCATTTAGCCCATATTGTATAGCTAACATGATTAGGAAATGCAAGGTATCTCATACCAACTGGTCACATGGGGTGGCTGGAACCCAGAGACACTCATGGGTTTCCTAATACTATTCTCTCGGGTTCTGAAAGAGTCCAAATCTGAGTGAGACGGAAGCTCTTATGAGTATTAGGGTTTTTTCTTCACGTGCTTCTAAACCATCAACTCTGCACACTAGGCTCTGTCATCACCAGGCTCCTCAGATTTGCTTAGTTTCCTCTCAGCAATACACAGAAAGAATGGCAAACTTCATGGTGGGTGCAAGCAGCTAGACACTAGTGCATGACAAGACCCTCAGCTACTTCTTTGATCCAGCGGCCACCCCATACTACCCCATACTACCAAGTGTATCCCCCACACTGTGCTTCCTCTAAGGATCAGGGCAGCCTCTTTTGCTGGCAGGGCTCATGCACCAGTTGAAGGCACTGCCAGGTCCTATACTCGGTGCAGCCTATCCTACACCCTCCCTTTCCCCGCTCTGCCAGACACCTGGGCTGTTTTGGGTCCAGGAATGTAGTTGCCAACAGGGGTTGGACAATGCCCCAGAACAACCACTCCTGAACTGTTTGTTTGTCCTTCTTCTGTCCCTGGGTGTCCTGTCCTGGTGAAAATCCTGCTGGCAATAAGCCCATCTCATATCCCTTATTGGACAGGTATAAATGGGTGTTCAGAGCCCAGAATAGAGTCTGCTGCGATCATGGAGCACAAAACGCTGTGGGCACTGGCCATCATGCTGGCCTTAGTGGTGCCCAGCCATGAAGACAGAGACAAGGTGACATGTGAGTACTTTGACCGTCTCTTCCTCTGCAGGACCATGGGGACTGGTGCAGGATCAGGGACAGTGTGTGGGACATGCAAAGCCAGCTCAGAGCTCACTTTAGACTTGACAAAGGGATCCAGCTGTATGTACCACAGAAGAAATTATTTTCCAGAGCATCATCAGCTGGGTCTGCCTTTCCTGCTTCCCATGGAAGCTCAAAGAGTTAAAGGTGACCCAGTGCTCCTTCTGCCCACTCTGGGAAGCAGAGTCACACCAGTGGCTGCCTGGAAAGCTGCAGGGCCTTCCCCATTGTGCTGAATAATCTCCCATGATGACTTTATGAATATTTATGGAGTGATTTAACACATTTGTAAATCGAGAAGAGATTTCTTTTTAACATACATAAACAAAACCCAGCGTATTTCCAACAGAGGTGCTTTGTCACTATCATTTGCCTTATAGTTCCAAGTATGGGTTGGGCTGCCCTATATTAGAAATCACTGGGATGTGGACTGAACCATGTTTTTCCTTACAGGGCTACAGGCAGTGACCCCCTTTCTTTTGCCCTTGGGAATATCCTCAGTGTCTAATTTTTGCAGAAAAGCCCATGTAGGGTGTGTGTGTTTGATGATGTGAGGCATCTATACTACACACAAACATGTGGGTCTCTAAGATTGAATGTGGTGGTGGGCTGTGTGGGAAAGATGAAAGACAATGCAGGCTTCCATGTTGGGAGACAGAAAGAGTATGAGTGGAGTGCTGAGACAGCCTGGGTCTCTTTCTTCTCCTTCACACTCACATTGTCTAAAATAAAGAGGAAAGTTTCTAATCAGACCCTGAAGGGAAACTTGGTGTCTGAGATTAGGGGATCCCAGTGGGGTCCTTCCAGGGAAACTCAGTATGAGAAGTGTGGGCAGTGGATGCCCATGAGCAACTTTCTAGATGTTTCCCTGGACACTCTCCCCTCCAGCAAGCAGAGATTTGTGTTGTTCATTGTCACAATGTCACCCAGTCTGCTGGTAGGCATCCTGGATGCAAGTGGCTAACTTTGCTCTTTCGGGACAGGGTTGTCCAAATACATTCTGAAATACAAGTACAGGGGACGGCAATTCGCTCTGGAGGTGTTGAAGTTCCCCATGAAGAATGTTAATTTGCCAAGACTGAAACGCGGCAGAGATAATCTTAAGCTTAAGAAGCAAAAAGTAAGCTTGCCCCCTTTACATCAGGCACTCACCCCTATCTGGGTCCTTCAGGGAGCTGCCCCAGGTTTTGGGCCAAGTCAGGCAGTACACTGAACCCAAGGTCACAGTGGGCAGTGACAGTCCCCTGGACAGGGGGATGTGGGAAACAGAATTACATAGTGTCAGGAAGATGTTCACCATCAAGGCTTTGGGCAGAGGAAAGAGAATGAACACCATCCCCCGAAATCCACAGACATGGGTGGAACCATTTGATGCCCACATCACCAGGAGTCTGAGAGTAATGTAAGAGCACAGAGTGCTGCCAAGGCACACCCCAATATTACCGTCCCCAACGCTAGTTCTCCACTGTCCCTGGTCCAGAGGAAGTGAAGCACATGTCTGACCTTGGGTCCTGACTTAAGTTTTAGAAGCTGGGCAGTAGTGGGAGTCTGGGGGAAGCCCCCATAACACGTTTGTTTCCATCAGGAATGACGAGAGAAACGTTGAATGAACCTGGATCCTTGGACCCTGAAGCTGCTGACCCGAGTGCCCTGACTCCCACTGAGACCATCCTGCCCAGCCCATGCTCCTCTCTGAAGGCTAATGTTTAGCCCCCTTAAACAATAAAGGCCCCGACTCAACACACACTGCTCTTCATTCCTGGCGTCATGTCTTGTCATTTCTTCAGTCCTCTTTCCTTCCTCATCCTCACAGTAGAAGCAGATGGGGTATCTCCCAGTGGGGTCCTGTACCCAAGGTGCCTGCACTATTGTGAGTGGATTCTACTCAGTCCAGTCACTGCCCCCCCTGGAAGGCCATTCGTTTGCTTGGGGGTCACGGTCTCATGGGAGGGCAGGACAACGCTATCAAACGCACCCAGTTCAGGTCTTCTTGGATCTCCTTTATTGGAAGGGAAAATGTAATCTTGCTCCTGAACCCCAAAGGGAACTTAATATTGGGGTCTCCTAGCCTTGTTTGCTGGAGGTATTCCAGGAAATGAGGGGCCTGGCCAGGGCCATGATATATGTGCACTGAATCGTGCAGCTCCATCTTGCAACTGCCTGACTTTTTAGTAGATTGGGGCTAGAATACTTCGAGAAGTGCCAACGCAAATATGAACCAGGGATTATAATTCTTGGCATGTACTCTCTGAACACAAAGACAAAGTTTTAAAAAATCTATGCCATGGCTGTTTACAACTGTATGTATTACAATCTAACAAGCATGGTCTGAGAGCAACTCAAGTATGTAGTGAAAGAGGAAACGATCAAAAAGTTATGATATGGGGCCGGGCGGTGGTGCTAAAGGTAAGGTGCCTGCCTTGCCTGCGCTAGCCTTGGACGGACCGCGGTTTGATCCCCCGGTGTCCCATATGGTCCCCCAAGCCAGGAGCAACTTCTGAGCACATAGCCAGGAGTAACCCCTGAGCGTTACTGGGTGTGGCCCCCCCCCAAAAAAAAAGTTATGATATGTGGGCCCAGAGAGATAGCACAGCAGCGTTTGCCTTGCAAGCAGCTGATCCAGGACCAAAGGTGGTTGGTTCGAATCCCGGTGTCCCATATGGTCCCCTGTGCCTGCCAGGAGCTATTTCTGAGCAGACAGCCAGGAGTGACCCCTGAGCACCGCCGGGTGTGGCCCAAAAACCAAAAAAAAAAAAAAAAAAAAAGTTATGATATGTATGAAGGAGAGTTCTGTTTCAATGAGGAAAAGAAAACAGGCAGGGCTTTTTGCAATGAGGAGCATGCAGTTCTTATGTTAATTAAGGTAGTCAGATGGAGGAGAAACACCATTGAAATGTGTTGCTCTTTGTTGTATGCAGAGGAAAATACAAGGAAATAGACAAAAAACAAACATGATAAACCCTTGGCCTGGCAAAAACTCAGACTACCAAGCAGAGAGGAGGATGTGGGAAGAACTGGGGGATGAGGTGAATCAGATTCAATCAATATACATATTGATCGAATCCTATACATCAGCACTATGGATATTGCATGACACTGTTTTCACCATGTAACCTAAAAAACACATGGCAGTTAGGGCCTTGTAAATAAAGCTGGATTTCTCCTGAAACCTCATCTGATTGACTGTGGATCATTTCCTGAACCCACAGACCCACCAGGCCATCAGGGCTGCAGGCGCTGGGCCAGGCTGAGAAAGGCCTCACCATCCATCAATTCACCTTTAGGACTTTATACTTAATACTCAATACAACAGAAACCCAAGAAGCTGTCCCAAGTGTCACCACTGTGTTCTTAAGAGATAGATGTCTGGGTCTCAGACTCCAAAACTTACTGGGCACGTCTGTGCCTTCCTGGATTTAAAGACAAACTGGAAGAATGAAACACTACTACTTCCTGAGTGGGGAATCTCTTGGTGATTACTTTGTTCCTTTAGTTTCTGTATGCTTTTCCTGAATGACTTGCCTAATGTTACAGGTGATTTTGATGGTTTTTTCAATAGGTATCTGAAGTAGCAGGTATTCCAGCCTGCTGATTCTGAACAGTGGGGATGGTGAAAGAATTTGCAAAACATTTAAGCAAGAACAAATTTAGCTCATGAAGTAAGAGAAAGACACTGGTTGGACTGGGGCAGAGGAGATTAAGAGAAAGAGGGGGGCCGGGCGGTGACGCTGGAGGTAAGGTGCCTGCCTTGCCTTCGCTAGCCTAGGACGGACCGCGGTTCGATCCCCCGGCGTCCCATATGGTCCCCCAAGAAGCCAGGAGCAACTTCTGAGCGCATAGCCAGGAGTAACCCCTGAGCGTCACAGGGTGTGGCCCAAAAACCAAAAAAAAAAAAAAAAAAAAAAAAAAAGAGAAAGAGGGTTTCTTATCAAAATCTTAGAGTCTTTATTGTTAATCTCCTGGATATTCCAGCAGGGAAATTCCTACTTTGTAGACCTTTAATCAGTACAGGAAGTGGGTAGACAGGATATGTATAAAATATTCTGGTATATAGAAGGAGCCAAAGGCAATATAATGACAGAACTTATCTACAAAATGTTTTGGGGGGTGGCAAAGGGGAAAAAAGGGATTGACACTGGGATCCTTGAGGACTGGAGGTACATAAGACTTGTGGTACATGTGTTGTTGGAATAATTCACAGGGAAAACCATCATTAACAACATTAACAGTATCTTGGTTTTTTAAAATTAAAATATTCTGAACTATAAAATATTCACAGTCAATTGCACAAGGAAATGACCAGAGACAATTTTGAGAAATAGGTTGATATGAGGCATACAGAGTAGTCTGGGTTTAGTTAATAGATTTGTCCGGGAATTTACCAGCCTGTCAGAATTTATATATAGGAATTGGCTGACATATTTTTTTTGTTTTTCAGGCCACACCCATTTGATGCTCAGGGGTTACTCCTGGCTAAGCGCTCAGAAATTGCCCTGGCTTGTGGGGACCATATGGGACACCGGGGGATCAAACCGCGGTCCTTCCTTGGCTAGCGCTTGCAAGGCAGACACCTTACCTCTAGCACCACCTCGCCGGCCCCTGGCTGACATATTCTTACAGGTTTGTGCTAGATCATTTTATCCTCCATGACATACACAAAGCATTGAGAAACTCTTTGATAGGAAAAAGGATGGAAATCTGCCTTCTATAGCTACTTTGTGCTAAAAAGGGGGGAGGCAAAGAAAGCAAGAAGAATGGATGTGGAATCAAGTCTGTCAAAATGGAGAGTCTGGGCTGGAGAGAGAGAGAGCACAGCAAATAGAATGTTTGCCTTGCATGAGGCCAACCCAGGAGGGACCCAGTTCAATTCCTGGC
Source organism: Suncus etruscus (assembly GCF_024139225.1). NCBI lineage: Eukaryota > Metazoa > Chordata > Mammalia > Eulipotyphla > Soricidae > Suncus > Suncus etruscus. Next base: position 97,787,446 of record NC_064860.1, on the reverse strand, counting down.
ATCTATATGGTTCCCCTGACCTGCCAGGGGAGGTTTCTGAGTGCAGTGCCAGGAATAACCCCTGAAAGCCACTGAGTGTGGCCCAAAAATCAACCAATCAATAACGTTTTAAAAATAAATGGAGGCTCTATAATGGAGGAAGATTTCTCTAATCTGAAGATGCTGTTGAACACAGTGTGTATGTTAAAGTCTATTTTTGTAGGTTACTGCAGTCTGGAACTTGATTTGTTCTTAATAAGAAGATATAAATATTATTGATTGCTGAAGCAAACAGGACTCAAGAACAAGACAACTCAATAATCCCAGGAAATGAAAGAGCTAGAACAGGCTAGAATAAAATGATTGGGCAAGCCACTTTACTCAGAATTAAAAAGAAAAGTTCTAGGGCAGATGCCTCAAAATATATTCCCTTAGTTGATGGGCCTTATTTAAGTATGATCTGATGTAGTTTTGAACTATCCTGAAGCAACTGACATAAATCAACTTTGTTCCTTAAGGAAAAGGCAGGTGCCTCCTTTTGAAATTATGGTCTATATAATTCAAAACATAATTTGTTCCTTTCTTTGTGGAATGAACATAGAATACTACAAAAATAAAAAAGAAGAACCAAAAGACTAAATTTAGTCATGAAAATTAAAATGGAAAACATACTGCTGAAACATTGGTGATGAGAGCAAAGATTAGAAATCAATTCCTTCAGGCAAGAATTCCTGGATGGTACTTGCAGTCCAACAACCAAATAAAGGAACTCAGATAGAAAAGGAGTGTGACAAAGGATAATTAAGCTGTTTCTGGTGGATATCTGTTGCAAAGAATAGAGTGATCCAGCTTCATGTCAGAGGTATGCAGTCACGCAGGTTTGGTCTCATCCAAGCATGGTTTCATTATCACCATGTTTAAAATAAGTATTCATGGTGAATTGTCTGTTATCTTGATAGCAGTGAAGGTGAATGTGGTAGGGTTTTGTTAAAGACCAACATCTCCCCCTTTTTATTTTGCTGCTTTAAGAGCCAGCAGCTTCACAATGGTAGATGTTGTGAAAAAGAAAACAAAAACAAAAACAAACTTTTGTATTTCATATTTTATAAGCTGAGTAGTTAAATTATTTGTGTGGGCCCTTCCTCCCTGATAAATGTTTTAATAGCTATAAATTTCCCTCTTGATACCACTTTAGCTGTATCTCACAAGTTCTGGTAGCTTGTGACTTCATTCTCGTCTGTTTTATTTTTTTTTAGTTTTGGGGTTCACAATAGCAGTGCTCAGGGGTTATTCCTGTCTCTGTGCTCAGAAGTAACTACTGTTAGGCTCATTTGACCATATGGGATGTTGGGGATTGAACCTGTGTACCACAAGCATTCAAATACCCTCTCTTCTGTACTATTGCTCTGGTCACTCATTCCCATTTGTTTCCAGGAATTTTTTTAGCAGAGGTGAAGGAGGTTCTGGCATGCTTCAATTGCTAAGGGAATTCCAAGCAGGGGTGGAGTGGGGAAGACGACACTGCAAGGAACATGCGAGCTCTGAACATGGGTCTGGGCTCTGGGTGTGTAGTGCAGAGAGGACCCCACATGTGGGTGTGGAGCTGAAGACAAGGCATGAGGAGGTGAGACAAGGCCACCAGGTTCCTTCCAGATCTGAAATGTGTGCCCCATCCCAAGGGTCTCTGCACAAACCCAGGCCATGCACATACCCGTATTTTCCGGAGTATAAGACAACGCTTCAACCCATGAAAAACTTCCTAAAAGTCGGGAGTCATATTATATACGGCATGTTGAAACTTGTTCCAGCTTTAGGGACGAGTGATTTGCACTCCTCTTACTTTTAAGAAGTAACTTACTTTTAAGACTTTTAGGAAGTTTTTCATGGGTTGAAGGGTCGTTTTATATGCTGGAAAATACGGTATATCCTCTCATCACAGATCTTTGGTCAGAGAAGGATTAGTAGGTCCTAGTTGCTCAGGCTGACTCTGTGTCTGAGCCTGAGCCTGGAGCAGCTCTGAGCTCTGTGCTCATCACCTAGCATGGGGACAATGATATCAACAAAGAGTGAGGGAGAGATGATTTTGGGGGTAGGCCAGTGCCCCAAATGCTAGTGTCTATTATTGCCCTGAACCTGCCTGGTCGGTGTCTCCATGCATTATACCTTGTATGATCACCAGGACTTGGCACACAGGTGCCCAACTCCTGGCACAGAGATAATTGGGCAGAGGATAGACAGAGTCTGCTCCTCTGTCCCTAATACCCCAGTGTATTAGCAAAATGTCCTCTAAGTTATGTGAGGTTGACACTGGGAAGTAAGGAGAACTCATCAGCATTGGGGCTCACTCCATATCTCGAACCTAGTCACAATGGTCTCATCTGCAGGCATCACAGCTGTGGAGTGCAGAGGGCTCTCACAAGATAGAGTCCCAGGACAGATACTGGCAGAGCTGCCATTGCCTCAGGGATGTTCCAAAATAAGTGACCTCACCTGGAGATTAAAAGTGGAGACGCTGAGGCTGGAGTTATAGCTGGGAGGGTATTTTTCTTGCGTGTAACCAACTCAAGTTAGATCCCTGACATCTCATAAGTGCCCTGAGCCTACCTGGAGTAATTCCTGAGTGCAGAGCCAGGAATAAACCCTAAGCATTACTGGGTGTGGCCCCCAAAAAAACACTTCTCAGATTTGAAGGACTCTGGAGACATGGGACTGCCTGGACTCAGAGATACTCAGACTCCCCAACACTATCCTCTTTGGTTCTGTAACAATCAATACTTGAGTGGACAGATGCTCTAATGGACACTGGGGAGTCCTTGTGCCCCTTTGCTCCTTGAAGATTTCTCAGCACCCTCAATTCCTTCAGTTCCCTTTGCTCTGTCTCCCCTTCTCTCTTCTTGGGGCTCCAGCCTCTTGGAGGGCGCTGCGTCTGCCTCCTCCAGTTTGGCCTCATCTGGTCCATTGCAACTGCACCCATCTCAGATGCAGCACACACTGAGCTGAGTCTGAAAGTGAAGATTTGGGGGGGGGGCAATTGGGGAGGATAAGGGTGATGTGACTGAGCCACAGGAAGGAGGGGCTAGGTGGCTGCAATCAGCAGGACGCTGACCAGGACATGATCCCTCAATACCTGAGCTTTCACCTCACTTGGTCTGGGACTGCCTCCTCTGCCTGCCTGTCCCTCCTGCAGCGGCTTAGTGCAGGACCGGTAGCTGGCAGAGCTCAGATGCCAACTGAAGCCATTGCCAGGTCCTGTGCCCTGTGCTGCCCACTCCACACCCATCATCTCTTCCTGCTACCAGACACCTGGGACTGTCCTGGATCCAGGAGTGGAGTTGCCAATAGGGGTAGCACCCTAGGGCTGTTTGTCCTCCCTGATGTGCCAGGATGCCCTGTCCTGAATGAGTCCTGGTGGCACGGAACCTGTCTAACAGCCCCTGTGGAAGGGTATAAATGGGTCCCCAGGTCCCAGGGCCCAGAGCCCAGAGCTGTGATCATGGAGCTCAGAGTGCTCTGGGTGCTGGCTGTGGTCCTGACCTTGCTGGTCTCTACCAGCGAGGCTCGACGCCATTCCAAAGGTGAGTACCCGCTTGCCTTTCTGCTGCAGCCTGGGAATGAGTGTGAGTGGGGGGCGTGGGGATCCAGGCTCAGAGCTCACAGTGGGCTGGAGAAAGGGACTGACATGCGAACTACACTCTGCCCCATTGGCTCCGTCTGTGTCCAGAGCACAAGTAGCACTCTCATTTTCTGGGCAAGGAAATCGAGGCTCAGAGAACTGACAGGTTCTCGAGGTCCCCCTCCTTCCCTATGTGGGAAGCAGGATCCCAGACCTGTCTACCTGGCATAAGGCAGCATTTATCCCCATGTCATTTAGTCATTTGTTTAGAGTTTCTGCATGAAGCATTGCGTATGTCAGGGGGTGACACATTTGTGAGTAGAAGGGACACTTCTGGGACACTTTCAACAGAGGTGCTTCATAACTACCCTCCGTCTTCCAGCTCTGGGTAGGGGAAGGGTCTCAGGTTTCCCCACATTGGTTGATTCTAGGATGGGTTTGAGACCACACCTGGTGGTACTCAGTGATTATGCATTCCTGCCTCTGCACTCAGGGATCACTCGCTCCTGACTCTGTACTTGGGAATCAATCACTCCTGACTCTGTACTCAGGGATCTCTCCCAGCAGGATTCAGGGACTATATTAGGTGCAGGGATTGAACCAGTGTCTACTATATGCAAGTAGCCCGGTGTACTTTCTCCAGCCTCAGGACTGTGGGTTTTATTGCATTTTCTACCTACATGGAACCCCTGAGATAGAAATGAGAATAGGTAGAACAGAGGTGGAGGAGGGTCTGGGGGTGATTCCACATGCTTAATGGGACTTCAGGAAGGGGCAGGGTGGAGTAGATAGTTCTGCACAAGGACAGGTGAGTCCTGGAAAGAAGCCTGGTGCCAGGTGTGTGGAGAGGGTGAGTCAGATATGTATCACATGAAGAGTGACCAGTCCCTTAGTCTTTTTCTTCATTATATGTCTCATCATTTAAAATAAAGTGGTGGGGATGAAGCAATAGCACAGAGGGGAATGCGTTTGCCTTGCTCACAGCTGATCCAGGTTTGATCTCAGGAATGATTTCTGAGTGCAGAGCCAGGTGTGGCCCCAAAGCCACAAATAAAATAAATAAACAACAAACAAAATGATAATAATCATGAATAAATAAAAACAAATGAATAAATAAAATAAAGTGGAGAATTTCTGATGAAATCCTAAAGAGAAACTTGGAGTCTGGGTTTTGGGGACCCCGATTCTCCTGGAAACACAGACTGTGCGATGAAATCCAACTGGTGGCTCCTTGAAGTCGCCCTTCCAAGTAGCTCTCCCTCCCAAATGCTTCTCTGGTGGGGCCCCTCTGGGCCAACTGATGTTGGGGTCCCCCTTCAGGTGAGCATGGAGGTGGGGTGCACACTGCTCCTATGAAGCTGACAGTCCTCCTTTAACTGTTCTGGGTGCCGGCAGCTGAAGAAGCCCTGAGGACAGCGAGGGAGCGGTGCATGAGCAAGTACAAGTCCAAGTTAAAATGTAACGGCCTCCGAATGTTGGCGTACCCTATCAAGATGGCGAATGCGATTTGGGTACAAGTGAGCAGAGCATACGCTTTTGTTGGCAAAGCTTTAAAGGAGCTCAAGTGAGTGCCCAGGAGCATGCCCCTTTCTGTCTGGGTTCCCAGAAAGCCCCCCCTGCCCCAGGTTTCAGGCCAAGCTAGGTGGTGCAGCGAGTCCAAGGTCACAGTGGGCAGTGACAGTCCCCTGGATGAGGGTGGGGGGCTGTGGGAAACTGAACGACAATCATGTCAGGAAGATGTTCACAGTTGAGGCATTGGGCAGAGAAAAGAGAATAAACAGACTCCCCCAAATCCACAGATGTGGGTGGAACCATCTGGTGTCCACACTATTTGGGGCTTTTCCTGCCCTGGTCTGAGGGTAATGAGGAGCGTGACCTCCCCTGACAGACCTACGAAGTGGGCCAGAGAGGGCTGAGGAATTGCGGGACCCACCTGTCTCCAATCTTTACCTCTTTGCTGACTGTGCTCTTCCTCTTGGATGATCTTGATTCTCTGAGAATGAGGTGCTGCCATAATGTTCCCCATTTTGTTATCACCTTTCCTGACCCTGATTCTCCACTGTCTACTGAACAGGGACTCATAATTCCCTTAGTCCTGAGAAGAGTGGAGCACACACATGACCTTGGGGCCTGGCTTGACCTTGAGAAGATGGGCATCTGTGGGGGCATGGGCGAGGCCTCCATAACACCTGGCTCCTTTTGTTTCCATCAGGAATGACGAGAGAAACATTTACTGAAACTAAACTCCTGGACCCCAAGCTGCTCCCATTTGTCTTGCCTCCCACCGAGACCACCCTACCCAGCCCATGATCCTCTCTGAAGGCTGATGTCCTGCCCCCCCCACCTAAATAATAAAGACCTCTAAACACAGCATAGCCCTGCTCTTTATTCCTGGGGTTTATTGTCATTTATCCAGTCCTCTCTCCTCCCTCAGCCCTCATAGCAGGGGCAGGCGGGGTGTCTCCCAGGGGCTCTGTCCCCAGGTACTGAACTGTTGTGAATGGACCCTATTCACTCCAGTCATTGTCCCTTGGGAAGGCCACCACCTGCTTGGGGATCATGGCATCGCGAGAGAGTAGGAAAGACACATCCCAGGCCAGATCTGCTCAGATCTGTTTGAAAAGGAAAAGAGAACCTTGCTACTGAACCCCAGAGGGAATTTTGGTGTTCTGGTATCCTGGCCCTGATCACTGGGAGTACCCCAGAGAGTGAGGTGCCTGGCCAGGGACATGACATTATGAACATGAGATTGTGTGGCTGCTTCCCTGAGTTTTCTCTAGGAGAGAAATGTGCCATGTATTGGGATTCTGATGTCTGGAGAGCACAGATTGGTACAATGAAGCCACCACAACAGTCTCTGGTCCCTCTGGGTGCAGGTGGCTGAGTGAGCCCTTTGAAGGTCCCAAAGAGCTGTGGAGAGGGAAGTGCCAGCCTGGAAATCCCACTAGTGCTACAGATGGTGAAAGGGGCTTTTCTGGAAACTGTTGGCAACCAGGTGTGAGGTTCATGAGTTCATGCTACTCTAGATCTTAGGGTAATGTCTCTGATGAGGTTTTGTATATGGTCTCCCCAAGTTCTTGAGGACTGAGTCCCTGAGCATGGAGGCAGGGGTACACCCTCAGAAAAGCTGGTGTGCCCCTAAAAGAAAACTAAAGGCAACCCTCCTAGGACTGGCCTATGGTAAGAGGCTTTCTATAAAGATCAGGGGAGTGCAGTGAGGGTAGAGAAGGATCCACCATGACTATAACAGTGGGAAATGACCGTTCTGAACAAGAACTGGGTGCTGGAAGGAGGAAAAGGGGTAGGCATGATACTTCTTCAGTAGCAGTATTGTAAACCACAGTGTCTATTTTTTTTTAATTTTTATTTATATATTTATTTTGGTTTTTGGGCTGCACCCGGCGGTGCTCAGGAGTTACTCCTGGCTGTTTGCTCAGAAATAGCTCCTGGCAGGCATGGGGGACCATATGGGACACCGGGATTCGAACCAACCACTTTAGGTCCTGGATCGGCTGCTTGCAAGGCAAACACCGCTGTGCTATCTCTCCGGGCCCAACCACAGTGTCTAAAAGAAAAAAGGAAGAGAGAGAAAGAGTGAAAGAGAGAAGAAAAATATAGACAGGCAGGGGTGAGAAGGGGAGGGATACTGGGGCCATTGGTGGAGGGAAGTGCACATTGGTAACGGGCGTTGGACAGGTATGGCTAAAACTCAATCATGAACAACTTTGTAAAACCAAACAAAAAGGAGGTCAAAAATAAATAGAAATGCAAACCAAAGTCCCCCTCCTCTGTACATGTATCCTCCCCAGGTGTATGTGAACTGTATGAGTTATGCCCAGCCATCTCCCTCTCACAGGGGAGACAACATGGGAAACCATAAGGACAAAACCCACCTTAGTCTTTGTGATGAACCCTTGAAAGGCAGATCCATCACTCAGGACCCAGAGCTCACTGGAGTGAGGACAGACGTTCAGGATCTTGTCCCCACCTGTGGATGAATCTTTTGAGGAAGGGGAACAGCAAGACCTTTTTCTGCAGGTGGCCTCTCTCCCCTCATTTTCCATCAGACTGAACTGTGAGCCCTGGAGATTCCTTTATGTTATTTTTTTCATGAAAACTGGCAGTAATAAACCAAGAACACACCTCACTTCAGCTTGTCTCAAGCCTTTACTGCCTTCAAACTAGCTTCTAGACTATTCCTATCCCCATTAATAGACACACAGCTCAGCACTCCTTATCCCCTAAGATCCTAAATGGGAAAATGGGTATGGGCTGTGGGACCCTGAAGGACACATAGAGATCCATGAGGAAGTGCATGCATGTACTTTCCTTGGGCTGTAGGTGGGTGTAAGGTAAACCTAGGTAAAGTCCTAAACACAGGTGTTACCCCAACTTCAGCTTCCCAGTAATCTCTTCCTCTGTGATATAAAAGCCCATTGGATAGTTGCTTTTGTATCTGACTTGACCTTCCACTGGTGGATTTGAGAGTTGATTTGAATTAAAAAAAGGAGTGCTGGCTTTGGGATCAGAAGAGAGAGCACCTGGCAGAGAGTCAGTCTTTGAGGCAAATAGCAGAGGCTGACTCACTGCCTTGGTATTATTTCTCCGCTGCTAACCTGCTTCATCAGACCCATCCACCTAAGGGGTTAGAAACATGGTGCTTGACCCAGAGAGATAGCACCGCGGAGTTTGCCTTGCAGGCAGACATCCCAGGACCAAAGGTGGTTGGTTCGAATCCCGGTGTCCCATATGGTCCCCCATACCTGCCAGGAGCTATTTCTGAGCAGACAGCCAGGAGTAACCCCTGAGCAACGCCGGGTGTGGCCCAAAAACCAAAAACCCAAAAAAAAAAAAAAAGAAACATGGTGCTTGAGTGGTCTCACCAACTTGTGGATATTTGTATTTTTATAGGGGGGAACTAGGCTTCTGGAAGTGAGCCCCCTCTTTCCACCATAACACATGTCGGATGCCTGGAAATCTAGTATGTGATTTTGAGTTTTCAGTTTATTGACAGGTTCTAGGTTTCAGAGTTACCATAGTCCTGGGGTAAGGAACCAAATCTCTGTCTTTTGGTGAGGGAAAGGGCTCAAATCCACTGTTGAAGTGTCCCATAAGGAACACAGGGAACCATGAAGTAGAACCTCAGCGAACATTCTAGAGTTTGTGCAAGTACTTGTACACTTGTGTACCAAAGACATTGAAAGAGGCAGCCTGGGGCCCGGAGAGATAGCACAGCGGCGTTTGCCTGGCAAGCAGCCGATCCAGGACCAAAGGTGGTTGGTTCCAATCCCGGTGTCCCATAGGGTCCCCCGTGCCTGCCAGGAGCTATTTCTGAGCAGACAGCCAGGAGTCACCCCTGAGCACTGCCGGGTGTGGCCCAAAAAATACCAAAAGAAAGAGGCAGCCTGGAATGTCAGGCATGGGGGTGAGTGTTGAGCTAGGTTAAGGAAAGCACCAGCTGTGGACCCCTCAGTCCTCTCCACCTTCACAGCAGCCCTGGGCTAGGAGATTTTTTATGCACTAAGCCTGCAGAGGAGAGAAGGGAAGGGCCAGAGGAAGCTCTGGCTGACTCAAAACCAAAAGCACTTTACTTCAATTGCACAGTTGTGATTTGCTTGTTCATTTTGACAAAACTTATACAAGGTGCAGCCGGTCCAGAGCATGAACTGGGAGGTTAAGAAAGTGATAGATTCAGGACATGGCACAAGAGGGGCTCAGGGAGAGCTGCTATGTGCTGTGGCCACAGAGCTGTTGTCTCTGAAGCAGAGGGTACACTTGGAGCTACCGAGTGTACTAATCTGACTTACATTTTACAAAAACCCACAGAAAATCAAACAGCAACACTGACTTGCACTGAGAGGAGACAACAGGGTTTTTGGGGGGTGTTATCCCCCCCAATCCAGAGTCCAACTTGCCCCACCCTACTCAATATTGGCACTTGTCCTTGTGAGTTCAGGAGAGAGATGATCCTTTAGTTAGGGTAAGTCATTCCTATGGTTGAGGGTCGATATGTAAGTATAACAAATTGTTGGGTTTTGTTTTTTTATCCCACTTCACCAATTGTTTGTAAGTAAACTCACTTTATTTCGAAAAATATGAGGAGAGAGGGAGAGCGAGCTTGAAGGCAAGAGTGTGCATACTCATGCATGAGACAGCTAGAGGTGGGGATCTCGGTAGAGAGGAAGAGAAAGAAGGAGCTAGCTAGATTCTCCAGAGAAGAAAGACTTCTGAGAGGAAAGAGTCTAGGAACACCATTAAATCAAAGAAAGGGCATATATCTCAGGCTGAGATGAAAGCAACATCCAGGATGCGGAAGGTGACCCACTTGCCTTTGTAAAGTAGGCTCAATGAAACTTTTTTAAAGCTTCTCCTACTTGGGACTTTCTGTGCATATGCACTTCCTGTGCATTTCTATGTAGTTGTTGTAGTGGAAGAACTTTAAGTTTTGTGATGCTCTGCATAAGTAAAAGTTAAAATAGTGATATCACAGGGAGGCAACTTTGTAGAATAAAAATATAAAATATAGGGGCCGAAGTGATAGCACAGCGGTACGGTGTTTGCCTTGCATGCTACTGACCTGGGGCAAACCCAAGTTCAATCCCAAGCATTCCACATGGTCCCCTGAGCCTGCCAGGAGTGAATTTTGAGGGCAGATCCAGGAGTAATCCTGAGCATTGCTAGGTGTAGCCCAAAAACTTTATATTTATAAAATATAAAGTCCATGAGTTGGGTGAGTACTCCCCCAGCAAGGCACCTCTAGCCCCTTTGGCTGGCAGGTCTGAAGATGCAAGGTAACAGTGGAGAAATAATTCACAGTCAGTTAAAATTTCATCAGAGTCAGCTTGCTTTTGTTTCATACCGATGTCTGCCATGTGCTTTTCCTCACATATGCATTCTCTGCTGAGCTCTCTGCTGCCCGCCCCCTCTCTGCCTTTTGCTTCTCTTTCTTATGGCCTCTCCCCAGCCAGACATTTTTATTCATTATTTAAAACAGCCTGCCCCAGGGGCTGCACCCAGAAGACTTGACATGCCAGTTCTTCTGTTCCTCTTCAGCTGGCTCTGGGCAGGACAGCTAGCCATAGACCCCCTGGGCTGACCACTTAGTCCAGGGGACTGAGATTCCCCCCCCATGCCAGACTGGTCTTCAGAGCCAAGCCTGGTAAATCGGGTTCTGGGGGGAGCATGGGGGAGAGAAATTCTTCCCCTATGCATACTGGACCCCATTCAGGAGTTCTTTTCTTACTAGTATTCATTTTCAAAATATACATATACTTTTTTAACAACACCCAAAAATATTCTTAATTCTAGACTGTTTCTAGGAAAAAATATGGAATTTCCTAGATTTGGAGGAGAATATTCAAATAGGTCTAAAATCAGTGTATATGTAGATGTGACTTCCTATACATTGGTCCTCTCTGACTGCCAAGCCTAATTCATTAGCAATTCATCTATACAATGTATATAGCCCCTCTGATATATTTCCCCTCTCCCACACCAGGGCCCCTCATCCCCCAATCCAGATTCGTTATCTTCCCTTTAATTAACCCTCTTTGCCCTCAGTTTTTTAATTTGTTAGGCACCAAGACCGACCTCTTGCCCCAACAGATTCTGCCCTTTCACACACCCCTACAAATATCATTATTACTCCTTAACTCTTTCACCCCCAACCATCAGTACCTCACATTTATCCTTTTTAACTTCAGTACTACACAGTCCTAATCACAGACCAAAGTTGTGCATTGGATTTAACAACTCCCAACTATTTCAAAAGACATAAAATGGACACATATGTCTTTTGAATATTTTATGTGTATCTTCTTTAACAGCTATAACACTTTCTAAATATTCTTTTACCGTGATGATTCTACTCACTTTTTATTATGTCTTCTCTTTGTGAGCTGTTCAATAAAGAATTTTGGTGGAAGAGTCCCTCAATTTAATGCTTATGATTGAACCATGTCATGGGGATTGTTGGACTTGTTCTTATGGCCCCCATATGCGCCGATAACACCATGTGGCATTGTTCCTTGTTTGCATAGGCACATTAAAATGGGAAAATACTATACATACAAATAAGTTCCTATCTAATAGAGATTGGAACACACAAATCTCATAGTGCAATGAGACCTTACGCCCTGAACATTGATATAATGATCTGGAACAGGCCTCAGAAGAATGGGCATCTTCCATTCATCTCTGAACCAGGGAAGCTATCTATGAAACATCCAAGGTTTTTTACAACAACACCTGGAAGAAATCCTCTACCAGGGAAGACCCGACCACTGCTCTGACATTGACCTGCTCGAAAGAGACTTCCCTTAACACTAAGAAGATTTGACAACAACAACGATCTGCTTACAGGACAGGGTTCTCTGCATTGCCCTTTAATTGTAAGGTGAAATGAGAGGACGCTCTGCACCATTCTGACTGCAATGTAGGATATGCAGATTCCAGGATCTTTAATACAGAAACATGATACCAACAACAGAGATTGTGTGAAAAATAAAAGTATTGGCACTACAGACAATGACCTGGATTGAACAATCTAGTTTGCCTGGAGCTAGAGTTGGTCTTATCCAGGAAAATTCAGGGTTAAAGTCTCCTTGTATTTAGGTCAAGGCTTTTCCTTTCCATGTCCCTCATATTTTGGTGGGCCTATGCAAACAATAATTGCCACTCTAACATCATTTTTACTGTTCTCCTTTGACTCTAATCCTTAAGAAAAACAACCCACTTAAACATTTGAGGTTAACTTAAACTAATATGCATGTGCATAGAAATGTAAAAAAGTACTTTGCCTTCAATGTTTAAGGAGTTACATAAATTTTATGGCTTTAGATTGCTTTGTGTGCTGCTAAGAAATATTATGTACTACAATCTGGGGACTTGAGGGACAAAGTAATTGTACATGGGTTCTGTTTTTACTTTTCTTAATGTACTTTGACTGAAAGTTCAAAGTTAAGATATCAGCAATGGGACTACTGAGAATTCTATTTATGGGTGATTGCCCTTCCACTGTAACTTTACTTTGTCCTCTTTCTTTGCATCTTTGTTCTCATAAGTAAAAATAAAAAATTAATAAATAAAAAAATAAAACAGCCTGCCCCATCCCAGTAGGGGCAGGTCTGATTATCCAAGTGGGATTAACATCTCAAAAGAAGGGCTGGAGAGATAGCATGGAGGTAAGGCGTTTGCCTTTCATGCAAGAGGTCATCGGTTGGAATCCCAGCATCCCATATGGTCCCCCGTGCCTGCCAGGAGCAATTTCTGAGCATGGAGCCAGGAGTAACCCCTGAGCACTGCCGGGTGTGACCCAAAAACCACAAAAAAAAAAAAAATCTCAAAAGAAAGCTTAGGTAAAGCTGGGAAAGACTAAGACCTTGGATTCTGGATATTTTTTGTTTGTTTCTTGGGTTACCTGGTGCACAGGGACTACTTCAGTGACAGTTGATCATGGGTCACTTTTGTGCCACTTCAGGACTATACACATTGCATAGTATGGGCCAGAGTCCACTTCATGGAAGAGAAACAGGTCCCATTTGTATTCTTATCCCAACCTTTTGTTTTCCACATAGCTCCTTCCAAGCTCTTTTCAGAAGACACACCATTCTTTGGGTGATAGCTTGTTGGACCCCCACCCCCACCCATGACACTTTTCTCAAACTGTCTGGCAGATAGAACTCTGTAGTGCAACAGTTCCTGGGGATCCCATTGAGCAATTTTTCCAGGTATTCTTTTTGAGGTGAAAACTTCAGAAATACAGTTCCAGAAATGGAGAAGGACAGCACAAAGAGGAATGCCATCTCCCTAAGATTAGTGATTTCTGTCGTGCTTGACTCCAGGCCATCTCTCATCTCTCACAGAAAGCTTAGGTTAAAGGTGAAATTACCAGTCAACACTATGTTGCTCCTGAGGTATTCATAAGGCCTGATGTTTATACTTATCTTCTCGCTGGGGTCTCACTCTCCCCTGGCTATGCTTCTGCTATGTTCCTGGCCCTGCCATCCTGAACGTATCCCAGTTCCTCTTGTCCTAGATAAGCATTGTTGGTTATTAGTCTGTGACTAATCTTTCCTGATCATCAACTGGGAGAAAAGTACTTGTTGTTTTTTGTTTGTTTTTGGGTCACACCTGCAATGCTCAGGGGTTATTCCTGGCTCTACGGTCAGAAATCGCCCCCAGCAGGCTCGGGGGACCATATGGGATGCCAGATTTGAACTAGCGACCTTTGCATGCAAGGCAAACGCTTTACCGCTGTGCTATCTCTCTGGCCCCGAGAAAAGTACTTGGTACTGAATGCATCAAGATGATGAAAGTTAATCCAAATGAGTTGGTACAATAGTTCATTTTTTTTTGAATCTTCAAAGAGTTAATTTTACATCTCATTGGGGTTCTAACTTTGCCTCTATTTGCATCAGGGCTACTGACTTCTTTATATCACGTCTTAGTTTTATTACTTCCCCCAAAACTTATTGCCAATGGCTCATCTATTAACCTTCCTGTAATAGACCTCCCATACCCCAGAACTGGAGATGATCACATTAGACAAAAAAAAGTAAGAGCTATAAAGACCAATACTAAATTATGCCACTTATCTGTGGGGTACAAAGAGAAAAATAAAAACAAGAGAATAGTGTCAAACAATGACAAATCCTTGGCATTTGGTTGAGAAACTCAGACTTTTGAGTCATGATGGGAGAGGCAAGAAGAGGGAATGAGGAAGCAGACAGGATGTCTTAATGATTGTGTAGGAGGGTCAGTTCTTGGAGGTCTGCCTATCTGACAGAAAAGCAGTTCCCAATTCTGATTCAGAGAAGCCCGAAAATCTTCGAAGATAACATGTAACACAAGCATCATATAGCACACTAAAAAAAACACCAACTGGCCTCTCCTCAAGGTCAGGGGGACGATTAGACCTTACAAGGAATAAATGAGGGGCCGGAGAGAGAGCACAGCTGTAGAAAGTTTGCCTTGCATGCAGCCATCCCGGAAAGGACATGGGTTTGATTACTGATATCCCATATGGTCCCCCGAGCCTATCAGAAGCGATTTCTTTTTTTTTTTTTTTAATATGGAACGCTTCACAAATTTGCGTGTCATCCTTGCGCAGGGGCCATGCTAATCTTCTCTGGATCGTTCCAATTTTAGTATATGTGCTGCCGAAGCGAGCACCAGAGCGATTTCCGAGCACAGAGCCAGGAGTAACCCCTGTGTGCCACCTGTGTAGCCCCCACACAAAAGCAAACTAAACAAACAAAAGCTCAACAACAACAACAACAACAACAACAAGGAATAAATGATCTTCCAGCAGACAGACTCAAATTTTCCTATCACAGTGATGCCAAGGTCTACACATTGTTCTGATAAACAATGTTAAATTTCTCAATGAGCTAAATCATATCTGAACATGTGGTCTGGCTACTTCTGACCCCATAAATATAAATGCCTATTTAATATATAGCCTTTCCTGAACTCAGGATAGACCGGGGGCTGGGGGTGTTGGAGAGGACCTAGGTTTTGATGGCCTTCCCACAGGGGAGATGTGAACCCCCGGGTGGCTGCGACAGAATGCAAGTAGCTGGACCAGACATTACCCAACTCACGTGTTTGAACCTAGGGGTTACCCCTTTGCCCTGTGCCGCCTCTCCCATCCCCAACTGTCCATCTGGCTTAAGGTCTATTGAGATGGCAGGGCCTTAGGCTCCATGTGAAGGCCTGACCAGTGCCCTAAACAAGTGCAGCCAACCCTACATGCACATTCTCTGCTTTATGCCAGACACCTGAGCTGTTCTGGATCAGCAGTGGAGCTGCCAGTTGGGTGGTGACACCCCAGCACATCGATTTCTGGACTCTTTGTCCTGGCTGGAGGCCCTTGGTGGCACTGAGCCCCATTGAACAACATCAGGGACAGAGCCAGCTACCTCCATCCCAGGAGCTCCAGACTCAAGAAGCCAGGACTCAATCACCCTGGAGAGGTGGAGCAGATGATGGGGATACCCATCCCTGCTCTGTGTGTGATGAATGGGTGGTGACTGGTTGGGGTCTATGAGGGGTCTTTAGATTTGTGACCTCTTTATTCTCACTGGGACGCACATTCAGCTTCTCCTACCCCTCTGTGGTTGTGGTGGGAGGAGAAACTCTCTCTCTGCACCTCACATTTGTCTTCAAGATAACACCTAACGCAAGCCAGTAGCCCATAGGGCATTAAATGTGCATAAAGTTGATAGTAAAATACTAATGTTCTTGTCCCAGTATCTCAAGAAGACTCTAGAAATTCTTTCCTAGTGCAAGAGGAAACCACACAGTGGGGGCTGGGGCTCCTCAAGGAAGTTGTTGAGCAAGAGGTAGCAGTTGACAAGAGGCAGGGATATGTTAGGCCAGTGACATCACTTCTTGTGTACCCACCACTGTTGGTCCAGTGACATTTTTTGGAAAGCTGAGCCCTTCCCAGCTTCCATACATGGCTCCAGGGCACCATGATCTGCCTGCCTGCACCAGCTGAGTGTTATGTCACATACCCCCTGACTCACATCTATGGGGCTGTAAAGGTAGCACAACTTCAAGTGACCACACAGTGTCATGCAACCCAGCACTGATAGGACTCCATTTTCTTTTCTTTTCTTTTTGGTTTTTTGGGCCACACCCATTTGACGCTCAGGGGTTACTCCTGGCTAAGTGCTCAGAAATTGCCCCTGGCTTGGGGGGACCATATTGGACTACGGATGGGGGCATCGAACCGAGGTCCTTCCTTGGCTAGCGCTTGTAAGGCAGACACCTTACCTCTAGCGCCACCTCTCAGGCCCCAGGACTCCATTTTCAATGGGAGGCAGAGATTGGCCTGCTCCATGTCGAAGGATCTCCCCATGGCACTCTTCCTGAACTGCCCGGTAGATGGAACCCAATAGAGCAACTGTACTGGGGATTCTCCTAGAGGCAAAAGTTACTGAAACACCACTCTAGATATGGGAAAGGACAGCACAAAGAGTACCATCTCCTGTGATTAGTGGCCACTATCAGTCTTTTTGTTTTGTTTTTTGTTTTTTTTCGGGAGGGCCACATCTGGTGACGCTCAGGGGTTACTCCTGGCTATGCACTCAGAAATCACTCCTGGCTTGGGGCACCATATGGGATGCCAGGGGATCTAATCTTGGTCCGTCCTAGATTAGCGCATGCAAGGCAAACATCCTACCGATTATGCCACCGCTCTGGCCTCTCACTGTCAGTCTTAACTCTAGGCTGTCCATCTTCCTTCACAGAGAGCTCAGGTTAAAAGAGAGTTTATCTATTAGCCACTTGTATTGCCCACTGTATTGCTCCCTAGACATTCCTGAACCTCGTTTATGCTTATCTTTTCTCTGGCACCTCAGTCCATCCTGTCTATGTCTCTGGTCCTACCACTTGCACACACCTCACTTCCTTTTGTCCTATATAAGCATTGTTGGAGTGGAATAAATGGTCTCTGGCCATCAGCTGAGGACACATTCTTTCCTGCTCATTGGCTGTGGGGAACATATTTGGTATTGAGCATACTGGGAGGATGGAAATGGACCCTCACTGGTGACCTGGGTCAACAGACATGTCATGCAGCCCAGTACTTTATTCTATGTCTCCCTGAATACATTTCTTTCCCTGTGGGAGATCTCAATTCCCATAGTCCTGTCTCCAAGGTCTGACTGTCTCCTGGTGGGATGACCTGTCTAATGCCATGAGGGAGAACAATGGTCCCTGTGCCTCCTGTGTCTCCATGGGTTCTTCTACATGGGTTCTATTTTTATTATTATTATTATTATTATTATTATTATTATTATTATTATTATTATTATTATTATTATTATTTGGTTCCTAGGCCATGCCTGGGAGCATTTACAGGTTGCTCCTGACTGCTCAGAAATAGCTCCTGGCAGGCTCAAGGCACCATGTGGAATGCCAGGAATCGAAATGAAGTCTGTCTCAATACAGCCCCATGCAAGGCAATGGCCTACCATTGTTCTATCCCTCTGGCCCCAGGTTCAGCCATTACTGATCAAGCTAACTGTCGCAATACAAGAAGCTGGTCTGAGGACTCGAAGACTCCTTCAGATTCCAAGGTGCACCCCAGTTCCAAGCCCCTGAGACCACCTGGCGCAACACAACAAGTCTCTGCTCTAGTATAATCTCAGGGTACTAGGGACTTCAGACAGGACTTTACCCTGCAGGCACCTTCTCTATGACCCTTTTTAGTCTGGAACCATGTGTCTGGTTCACCTGGCCCCTGATCCTACTTGGAGGATGAAGGGCTTGGGTGGATGAGGAGAGTAATGGGAAGTTCCCCAGATGTTCATTTACCAGGATGGAGTCATATTCCCAAGGGAAGTTAAGAGAGTGCTCCCTGAAGGAAATTGCTCCTGGACATCACAAGACCTGAAGAAAGGCACATATCCCTCAGTCCAGGCCCCATGACGGACCCCAGGATCTCTGTAGAATCCAGGTCAACCTGTGAAAGACAAGTGCCCTATCCATTGGTCTATCTCTACAGTTCAAAAGGTGAAAGACTTATCCAGAAAAAACTATAAAACATCACAAAAATAAATAAAAGAGGACATGAGTAAACAGAAACACATTCCCTGTTCATGAACTGGAAGGATTAAATATTGTCAATTTGGCAATCTTGCCCAAATCATTATACAGGTTCAATGCACTCCCTATAAAAATGCCCATAAAGTTTTTAAAGACGTAGACCAAACACTGTTAAAATTTATATGCTAAAATGATAAACATCTCCTGAATAATCAAAGTAATTCTATGAGAGAGAAGCTATACACCTTCTGTTGTATATGTAAATAATTTTGGGATTATTATGTTACTGACCCTACCCTAAACAAATGGGGGAATTGTTGTGTATGTAAATATTTTTGGGATTATTATGTTACTGACCCTACCGTGATCCAGTGGTTGTGCCTACCCTAGGGTGTGACCTGACATTCTGCCCCCACCCTAGGGTGGTACCTGATTCTGCTTCCACCATTGGGTGGTATCTGATCCCACCATTGGGTGGTACCTGATCCCACCATTGGGTGGTACCTGATTCTGGGGGATAAAAACAAGGGTCTGTGGAAGGCTGGAATTGAGGCTGAGACCTTGGACTTCAGTCTTGTCCACCGAATAAAGCTAATATTTCCACAAGCCTGATGGTCTGCGAGCTGTTTACCCGCCATTTCACCTCAGAACCGTCGACTGGACAGGGTGGCAGATGAGTGCTCCGAGCCGGAGTGGAAAGACCTCATCCTCCGTCTCTCCATCAGTCAACCTCTTCAGGGGCTGACTTGCAACACCTTCTGTACTAGTTTAAAACTGATTATTATAAAGCATAATCATCCCAATAGTATGGTGATGGAATAAAGGCATAATCTCAGATCAATAGAATAGAAGAGAGAGTTCAGAGATAGTCCCTTGAGAATTTAATGGCTCAACTTCAATAAATGAGAGAAAAATTAAGTGTGGAGCAAGAAAAACCTCTTCAACAAATGGTGTTGGGGCCAGACAAATAATACAGCAAGGGGGATTTGCCTTGCACACAGCTAACCTGGGTTTGATCTCTGACATCCCACATGATCCCCTGAGACTTCCATGAGTAGTTCCTGAGTGCAGAACCAGGATTGGTGTGGCCCAAAACCAAAAAAAAAAAAAAAAAAAAAAAAATTCAAAACTGGTGTTGAGAAAACTGGTTGGTTATGCAAAAAAATTTCAGACTTCTTTCTAAAACCTATTTCTATGCAAAAGTCAAATATTAAAATGATTAAAGATGGTTTATAACCTTGATATCAGACTGGAGTCCTAAGTATTATCAAGGAAAACATAGGTAGAACATTTCATGACCCTGAAGATAGATGCACCTATAGTGATTCAATGCCATTGTTAGCCAAACCAAAACAAAGTTTTTGAGAATTGGATAACTTCAAACTAAAAAAGGATGGCCACAGACTGAGAAAAAATTTGGTCACCACTAATCTGATATAAAATGTGTGATAGATATATAAATATCTGGTAGAACTTAATAAAACAAAAATCCAAACCCATGAAAAAATGGGGGGAAGAAAGAACAGATATTTCTTCAGAGAAGATATGCAACTGATCAAAGACATGAAAAAATGTTCTACATCATTCACCCATCATGGGAATACAAAGAAAAACAACACTGAACTTATCATCTCACACCTGAGAGACTAAAACAAGCAATAAAAACAACTACCAATGCTGGTGTGAATGTGGAAAAAAGGGACCCTAATTCTCTGCTTTTGGTAATGTTAAATGGTCCAGCATTTGGTAAAATGATATAGGCACTCCTTAAAAATATCTAGAAATTGACTTTTTTTTATGACCCAGCCATTGCACTTCTTGGCATCTACCCCAAGGGCTCTAAAACTCTCTTCATAAAAGACATCTGCACTATTACGCTCCTTGTAGTACACAATGGCCAAAATCTGAAAACAACTAAAGTGCCCAGGAGTCTCCAAGAATAATGAAACCATGTCACATATGAACAATAGAATATTGCTTGGTTTTAACAAAGTATGAACAATGCAATTTGCTGCTATGTGTATGGATATGGAGAGTTTCAAACTGAGAGAAGTCAGTCAGAAGGAAAAAAGACAGACAGAATGATCTCTCTCATAAAGCAGAGGTAAAAATGGAGCCAGAGCAATAGCATAGAGGTAGGGTATTTGCCTTGCATGTGGCAGACTGGGGCAGGCACAGGTTCAATTCCTAACATCTCATAGGGTTCCCTAAGCCAGCCAGGAGTGATTTCTAATTGCAGAGCCAGGAATAACCCCTGAACACCACTGAGTGTGGCCCTACCCCCACAAAAGTAAATGTCTGTGCCACTAATAGGAATTTCTGTATTTCTGTGAGGAGGATGGACAGAAGACCCAATAGGGTGTCATATTCTTATTGTGGATGGCTGTTTAGAATACTCCCAAGGACATTTCACCAAAAGTCCCCCTGGGAAGCCTCACCCCTGGCAGATAATTGGTAAATTCCGTGGAGATATTTTTGAGATTCATGTTATAGTACTGACATTATACTTCCTTCACAATTAACATCTAATTGGCCTTTCTCCCTTCTGCTGCATATTACAGGTCAAAATTAGCCTTGATTAAATTTCTCTTTACCTGGAGGATTCCAGCACCAAAGACACTTAGATACAATTGTCTTCTCTCTGTCAGCTCTGAATTTACATCAAAAAGGCTTGGCCAGAAGCCTCTACCAGGGAAGACCTACCACTGCTTTGGCATTGACTTACTCCTAAGAGTGCTCTTAACACCCAGACAACTCAGCAACAGCCTGCTTGCAGGACAGATTGCTCCACATTTAATGGTATGCTGAGACTAGAGGATGCTCCACATTAGCCTGACATCGATAAAAGAAATGCACAGAATCCAGAATCTTTAAATATAAGGACCTGATACCAAGAATAACTAAAGTGTGAACAAGTTTCACTGGGACCACGAAGAATAACTCGGGTTGAACAGACAGTATGCCTGGAACCCAAAGACAGTCTTATGCCAATAAACTTCTGGGGTGAGGCCTTTTTGTAATCAGGCCAAGAATTTTTTTCCATTTTCCCCATATTTTTCCTGGACCTATGCAAACAACAGAGATTGCCACTATCACACCTTTACTATATTTTTTACTCTTATCTTTTAATGGGAAAATACAATTTACTGAACTTAAAAACAAAATAACTGTAGTAGAATGCCTGTCTCAAATACAGGCAAGGGATGGAAAGGGGGGAATGTTACACTGGTGAAGTGGGGGGGGGGTGTTTTGTTTGTGACTGCAACCCAACTATGACCATGTTACTTAAATAAAAATATATTATAAAATTAAAAAAAAAAACGACAAAAAAAAATAAAGGCTTGGCCAGGATGTAGCATAGGGCTGTCAAAATTTTTTTACCAAGTATAAAATCCCGTTTCTTTGTCTCTTTCACCTACTTCTATTACACAAAAAGAGTCTTCCTGAAGAAACAGAAAACCTGACAGGGAAACTTAGCTCCTTTCTACCCCCAAAAACTTTACATCTGAAACTAGCTGGGCAGGATCTGTATTTGGATGTACTTCCTGTCCAGAGTGCTACTAATGGAATCAGTCTGATCTACTTCCCAGCCAGGGAAACTGAGGCTCAGTAGACAACAGCTGGTCTAAGGCCCTTTCTGCCATTGTGGGAATCTGGATCCCAACCAGGTCTGCCTGGCCAACTGGCTGTATTTCGTTATATTCTAGAAAGTTCTGCATGGTGTCATGGGTCATATTTGGGGATTTGATATATTTACAGAACATTGAAATGTTCAAGTGTTTTTCAATAGAGATGTCCCATCACTGCCCCCTCCTAGTGTCACAAGGTTAAGGGTAATGTAGCCCTTTCACTTTTTGTTTCCCTAATTTTAATTATAACACTGGTTTACCACATTGTTCATACTACAGTTGTTTCAGGCATTAAACATTCCAACATCAATCCCACCACCAGTATTAGTGTCCCCAATCTCCCACCCATCACCCTAGTCTAGCCCCTTGCTGACACAGACAAATTGACTTCATATTATTTATTACAACACAGAGACACATGGAATGATCAAAACTTAGGGGTCCAATTGAAATGATTGTTCCATCACTGCCAGGTGTTACTAAAGTCAGTGTCTATGGATTTCCTGGGTTGTGGTAGGTGCTAGCTGAGTCTTACAGGAGGCCTGTTTAGGCTCATTGATCTGCTCAATTTCTCTGGAACTTTCCATCAGATTTTCCAGGATCCTATTAGATCCCCTGTTTCTTTGACTATGAAGACACTTTGATAGATACTTGATACAACTGGACAAGAGGAGGTGCTGAGAATTCAACCTGGTATGTCTCTTCCTGCTTCTAATCTAGGAACTTATCAGTGGCCTTGAGAAAAGCACAGAATATGACCCAACTTCCCTGCTCAAGGATTATATAGGAAGAAATAGCTTGTCAATGAAGGTTATGGTCTTGGGGGTTGAAATACACTTTGGCAAAGGATTTGTGAGAAAGATCATCAAAAACATTTGCTGAAAACATAGAAACATTTGGGGTAAAAGAATCCTGGAGCCTCCCTTTACAGACAACCCAATACAGGTGATCACAATTCCAAGTAGCTTTGTAGACATATAGCATCATTTCTACCCCAGTTTAGTGTAAGTGACTGGAAAAAGCTTAACTTGAGGAAACAGAATTTCTTTCTCTCTGTCTTTGTTTTTTGGCTTTTGGGCCACACTTGGCCATGTGTAGAGTTTATTCTTTTTTTTTTTTTTTTTTTTGTGGTTTTTGGGCCACACCTGGCAGTACTCAGGGGTTATTCCTGGCTCCAGGCTCAGAAATTGCTCCTGGCAGGCACGGGGGACCATATGGGGCGCCGGGATTCGAACCGATGACCTCCTGCATGAAAGGCAAACGCCTTACCTCCATGCTATCTCTCCGGCCCCTAGAGTTTATTCTTGACAGATGCTGAGGGATAATTCCTGGCAGTGCTGTGGGGACCATATGCAGTGCCAGCACTTGAGCCCAGGTTGGCCACATGCAAGGCACACACTTGCTCCTCTTTATTACCTTCCTGGCCCACTTTTTAATATTTGTAAATAGTTTTCTTGGTTCAGCATGAACTAATCTATATAAAATCCTCTGTGTATAGAAACCTGCCTCCTCCTTTCTAGAGACCAGATAACCTATGATCTCTCAGGCTCTCTGTGCTCTGTAGGAAAAAAAAAAAAAACAACTTTATTGTTTAACTCTGTCTCCATACCATCTTTTAGTATTTATTCATTCAACATTAGATCTGAGTCATTAGATATGACATTATCCTGTTTGTTCTCTTGCTATTATTTGTTTTCATTACTTCTAGAACATTTCCAACAAACAGAAGGCTCATCATTAATATTCTGCGCTGCAGCAGTAGGATGTTAGTGAGCTTCTCTCCAGCTTTTGTGACATGGGGTATGGCTTGCACCTGTCTGTCCCAAACAAGGCTTTAGCAATGGCTCTCCTCCTTCTGCCAGTGAGAGTCACACACAGCTCTCGAGGCCACTGTGGAATATCTTTGGGAGGAGCATTCCAGATTCCAGGCTCCTTGGAGGGAGTGAATCCTAGGAACCTAGCATAGAATCAGGGCATCTGGGCTCATTGGGCACCTGGTTAATGTGGGGACTGCTGAATAAGGGCCCTAATGCATGGAGATGCAGGCTGCTGATCCTACAGCCTTCCCAGTGAACAGTGTCCTGAAAAGTTACCTAAGGGAGAAAGAGGATGGACCCCCAGCTGGGAGCTTAGGTGCCACAGATGCTGCTCACATCTCTCGTCTGCAGGCTTGGCTGCCTTTTAGGGCCCCACACTGCAGCAATGTGGCTTGAAATGTGAGGCAGGTGTCATGTTCAAGTGGCTGGACCTCTGGGCAGGAAGGAAGAGCAGCCAGTGCTACTAATCTTCCAGCTGGGCTGTCCCTGCTGAAGTCCATTTTTCTCCTTGGTATCTGGCTAGAGGAGTCTTGCCTCAACCATTTTAGAAGCATCGTAGAAAAGGTTCCCGGATTTCTGCCTAGTCTGGCTAGAACTAGAGTTTGAGGATCCAGAGCCACTGAAGAGATACCCTAAGGGTTCAACACTCTTGTTCAACACTCCGGGAAGAACACACACAAATACTATCAAAGTTGGGAATGACTGGGAGCAGGGATGCCCAGGGTTGTGAGACTTATGAACACAAATGTCTTTTCTCTGAGTCTAGAACAGTGTTCAGGGCCTGGAATAGATGGCAGATCCCCAGGCATGAGAGGGATCTTAGTGCTCTCCTACACCTGCCAGTCTCTCTCCACACACAACACTGTTGGGAACAGAGCACCCATCACTCACCCTCTCCCCCAGTCTGCCCTCTAGAGCATTTAATATGCCGCAGCCCAGTGCTTCTGCCTTCTGGCCTCATCTAACCACTTTGTATCCACAACTTGGTTCTACATCCAGCCCACCCTGAGCAGAGGAAGACAGGAGGATGGGGCAGAGGGGCCTGGGGCTGAGATGTGATGAGGGCTGAGCCCCAGGAAAGAGGTAGGAGACAGGTGTGGCCTCCATAGGGTACTGCGACCATGCCTCCTGCTGGACAGCAGTGCCAACCTGGATTCAAACTACTGAGCTCTCCAGGGGGGTGGGGGGGGGTCAGCACTGCAGCACACGTGCTCCTGAGTTGTGTGTATTGGCTGATATGTCCCCGGGTCTTCTGTCCTGGCCTGGTCCTGGTGACAAAGAGACCTGTTGGGCAGTCCCTGGAATAAAGCCAATAGTCCTGTCTGCAGGACAGAGACAGGACTGGTCAGCCACCCTAGCAGGCTGGTGCAAATGCCAGTGTCCCAGTTTCAGGCTCTTTTGTGGTAATGGAGCCATGGCCAGTCTGAGAGCAGAGACATGGGGTCTGTGAGAGCCTGTGAGACCAGTGCCTCATCTGCCCATAGGAAGCCTTTTTGGCCTCCACTCACCCCTCCAGGGAACCTCTAGTGAAAGTTGGACCTCCCCATTAAGCCCATGCGTGATCACAGCAGGATTATCATTCAGCATGTCATTAACATGGAAGAAGGGGGAGATGACTGCGGAGTGACCATCGAGTACTGCAGACAGGTGACAACATGTAAGGTGGCTGAGAGGGGACACATGAAGGTTATTAGAAAGGGGCCTAGTTGTTATGCTCTGTTAAATCCAAAGCGGAGAATCACTGTCTCCTCATTTAGGCAAATAAGAAAACAGGTCAGACCAAGTAGAAAGGCAGCTTCCCCTGTGTTTGGAAATCTGAGGGGATCTAGAACTTTCTGAGAAGACACCCAGGTACTTGTAAATACTTCTCCTGTTGACTGGAGGGTCATCTGGACTGGGGGTTTGAGACAAGCCTCTGTAAGCATGTTCTCTCATTCAGTAGACACGAATGCTCGCTTCATATGCTGATGCGAGCGACATTGTTATTGCAAATACTTTTCTATAATCTTGTGGAAAGGAAGGAACGGCATTTCCTCTTGCAGCATGGGCTGAGACCTGGCTATTGTGGGTTCCAGGTCTGTCTTGGCTATGACAGGGCCCCAGTGGCACTTGGAGGCCTGGGAAGCTTGTGGTTGGGGAGTTGACTCTGCAGATGATACCGCAGAGTGGAGCCCCGGGAATCCTCATCCTTGCTGAGCTACAGGCTAACGGGCCAGTCTGTTGCTAAGTCTGAGCTTTCCCAGGCTTCAGCTCAGCCAGCAGAGGGCAAGTAGGAAGCAGCTCTCCTGGGGGCTCAGATCTGCAGTGTCTGGGCCTGTGTGAGCCTGTGAGGGAGGTTCCATGGGTGGGGCCAGAAGCCAGAGCTCGCCCTCCCAGAACCTGTCAGTATAAATGGGCACCAGGGATCAGGGCCCAGAGCGCACTCTGACCATGGAGACCAGAGTGCTGGTGGTTCTGGGCCTGATTGTGGCCTTGGTGCTCCCCAGCTCATCCAAGGAAATCCAGAGGGAATCAGGTATCTAGATGCTTCCCAGATGGAATTTGCAGCTAGAACACAGCCAACTGGGCCAGCCATCCCCCACTGTCCAGAAAAGGAAACCGAGGCTCAGAGAACTGGCAACCAAACCAAGTTCCCTTCTGGCCAGACTGGAAGTCCAGTTCTAGGCAAATCGGCATGAGTAAGAAGAATCCCCCACTGCACTTAGCATGTGCTAGACAATTCTGGCTAGCAACTAGAGTCTTTAGAGGGTTGTGAGCCATTATCCAGGGGAGGGATGTCCAAGAAAAATTTCACCTCACAGCTGCTATTACATTTGCATTGGAGCCCCAGGTCGACACCTAGCTCTCTCATCCACTGTGGAGGTGATGGGGTGTGACAATGGCAAGTTTTTCCTTCCCCCAGACTTGAAGCAAACGGAAACATCTTTTGATGCCAATGAGAAGAGCCAAAGACGACTAAAAACTAGGTACACTGACAGCTTGACTTCCAAGATGTCCTCAGAAGAAAAATCCCAGAAGTCAGCACTGTCTTACCTTGGTGAGTAGAATTTTGGACCCCTTGGGAATGAAGATCTAGATTGGGCAGAGCAGAGGAGAAGGAGATTGTGGGCTGTTTCCAGTTTCTAAGGGAATCCCAGGTAGGGATGGGGTGGGGAAGGCACCACTGCACATGGACCTACTCTAGGTGCTGGGTGTGCAAAGAATGGGGGCCCTCATATGTCAGGTGGGAGACACGGACATGGCACGAGGAAGTGGGACCAGACCCCCTGATTTTGTCTCATTGAAAGAGCAGAGTGTTTACTCCTCCCAGACTCAGAGCAAACTTAGCAGGCCTCCAGATACCAAAAATAATCATCAAAAATGGTTTTTAAAAAAACTTAAGGGTAGTCTGACTTCTAAGAAATCCCCACAGAGAAGGAAACCCTGGCACTGAAAATTACTGATGAGGACCTGGTAAGTCAATTTGGGAGCCCAAGGGATGAGGAAAGGGAGAGGAAAGCAGAGGTAAAGAAGACTATGGGGGGGGGGGGTGGCGAGGTGGCGCTTGAGGTAAGGTATCTGCCTTGCAAGCGCTAGCCAAGGAAAGATCGTGACCACGGTTTGATCCCCCGGCATCCCATATGGTCGTCCCTCCCCAAGCCAGGGGCAATTTCTGAGCGCTTAGCCAGGAGTAACCCCTGAGCATCAAACTGGTGTGGCCCAAAAAAAAAAAAAAAGAGAGACAAAAGAAAACTATGGACTATTTCTGGTTGCTAAGGAAACCTCAGTAGGGGTTTGTTGGGAGGGCAATACCATACAGG
The DNA here is from genome assembly GCF_024139225.1 of Suncus etruscus. Lineage (NCBI taxonomy): Eukaryota > Metazoa > Chordata > Mammalia > Eulipotyphla > Soricidae > Suncus > Suncus etruscus. The sequence goes on along the minus strand of NC_064860.1, from coordinate 97,760,052 downwards.
GACCAGACATCCAGGTTTCCTGTCACCAAAGATGAGAGTCAGAGAGAAAAAGGTAAACAAAATTGTGCTGGGTTCAGGGGATGAGAATCACTCTGGCCCCTGCCTCCTGGAGGACATGGGTTATGCTGGTGCCTAGGAGGGTCTGGAGACTAAAATGAAAGCAGTGGGGGAGCAGCCCTGCAGCACCCTCAATTTCTCCCTGGAGAGTCATTGGATGCCAACTATCAAAATGCAGGATGCTTTGTGGGCTGATGAGTGGGAACAGGGCACTGCCATGGAATGGTGAGTGAGCCTAAATGATGTTTGTGTCTAGAGCACAGGCAACTATGTCAGCCAATACCCCTAGAGTTCTACCCAGGAAAGGAATGTCCCAAAACATTTTCCCCTCATAGATGCTGTCACCATTTGCATTGCAGCCCCAGAGAGGGGGTTACAGTCCTCCCATCCACTGTGGAGGTGATGGCGTGTGTCAGCGGCAAGTTTTTCCTTCCCACAGATTTACTGAAAACTACCAGGAATCATAATGCCAAAAAACATAGCAGAAGAAGATCACATAGAAAGTTTAAGAGTGGCCTGTTTTCTGAGATGTCCTCACAGAGAGAGGGTTCCCAGAAACCAGCAGGTGATGAGGCTCTTGGTAAGCCAAGTTGGGGACCCAAAGGGTGAGGGAAGGGAAGGGCAGAGCAGAGGAAAAGAAGACTGTGGGCTATTTCTGGTTGCTAAAGAACCCTTGGTCCCCCTGTCCAGTCAAGAAAACTGAGGCTCAGAGAGCTGACCAGAGTAGAAGTTAAGTACCTACCAAGTCTGTTTAACTGAGGATATTCTCTCACAGCATTTAGCACATGCCAGAAAGTTCTGCATTATGCTTTGGGTTTTTATGGAGTTCTACCCAGGGAAGGAATGTCCCAAAACATTTTCACCTCATAGATGCTGTTACCATTTGCATTGCAGCCCAGAGAGGGGGTTACAGTCCTCCCATCCGCTGTAGAGGTGATGGTGTGTGTCAGCAGCAAGTTTATCCTCCCCCAGATTTACTGCAAACTACCAGGAATCATAATGCCAAAAACCAAAGATCACATAGAACATTCAACAGTGGCCTGTTTCCTAAGATGTCCTCACAGAGAGAGGGTTCCCAGAAACCAGCAGGTGATGAGGCTCATGGTAAGCCAAGTTGGGGACCCAAAGGGTGAGGGAAGGGAAGGGCAGAGCAGAGGAAAAGAAGACTGTGGGCTATTTCTGGTTGTTAAAGGACCCCTGATAGGGGGGTGTTGGGAGGGCAACACTGCACAGAAACCAGACATCTAGGTTTCCTGTCATCAAAAAAGGAGAGAGTCAGAAAGGAAAAGGCAGAGGGAATTGTGTCTATGTAGGGAACAAGAATCATCCTAGCCTCTTCCCCCTGACAGAAACAGATGATGTGGATCTGGGAGGATCTGGAGAGCCAGAATAGAAGCAGCAGAGAGCATCCCTGTAGCATGCTCAGTTTCCCTGGACAGTCGTGGGGTGCCAAACCTGTTGGCACCTATCAAGATGCAAAATGCTCTGTTGGCTGGAAAGAAGGATCAGGGAACCTACCTATGGACCATTCTGTCCTGATGACATTTGTGCCTCAAGCACAGCCAACTGGGTCAGCCATCTCCACTGTCCAGACAGAGAAACCGAGGCTCAGAGAGCTGACAACTCTTCAATGTTCCCTCTTGGCCAGAGTAGAAGTTGAGCTCCAGCCATGTCTGAGTGACTGAGGAGATCCCCCACAGCGCCTAGCATGTGTTAAAAAGTTCTGCGCGATGACTTGGTTCCTTGTAGAATTCCGACCCAGGGAAAGGCTGTCCCAAAACACTTTCACCTCACAGATGCTGTTACCATTTGCATCACAGCCACAGGCTGCGGTGCTTCATTCTGTGTGGAGGTGATGGGATGTAGCATTGACCAATTTTTCTTCTAGCTTTCAAGGAAATGACCACAATTCCTAATGCCAACATGAAGAGCCAAACGACGTACAGCAAAAGAATATTAATTTACAAGAAATCTCCACTGGGAGGCATATGGCAGATATTAGCATTCCCTGACGAGAATCTCGGTGAGTCAAGTTTGAGACATTGGCCCAGGAGTGAGGAGTGGGAATGGGAATGGGTAGAGCAGAGGTGAAGGGATTGTTGGCTAATTCATGTTGCTAAGGGAATCCCAAGTAGAGGTGGAGTGAGGTGGACAACTCTGCACAGGGATATACATGCCCTGAACATGTCCTGGGTGTACAGGGAAGGGGGACTTCACATATGAGTTGGGAGACATGGACACAGCATGAGGAGAAGGAACCAGAACCCGAGTTTCCTGTCACCAAAAGATGACTATAAGGAAATGGTGGAGGAAGTTGTGTCTAAGTTCAGGGGACTTAAATCAACATGACCCCTGATACCCTCCCCGAGGATGTAGGTAGTGTGGGGACCTGTGAGGGTCTGGGGCCAGAGTGAAAGCAGTGGGGAGCAACCCTGTACCATTCTGAGTTTCCCCTTGAGAGTCATGGGGTGCCACTCTGTGGGCACTGATCAAGACACAGAATGCCCCATAGGACTGAAAGAGGGAGCTAGGTACCTGCCCATGGAGCATTGTGCAGAGATGTGGTTTGTGCCTACAGTCCATACCACTGGTTTCATGGTCCCCACTTTACAGAAAAGGAAACTAAAACTCAGAGAGCTGACAGTCGACAGATGTTCCCTCCTGGCACAAGGGAACTTGAGTGGAAATTGAGTTCCAGCCAATTCCGAGTGACTGACTGCAGAAACTTCCCACAGTGTTTAGCATATGCTAGAAAGTTCTGCCTGAAAACTTGGGTCTTTGTGGGGTTCTCACCCATTACCCAATGTAAGGAATGTTCTAGAACATTTTCACTTCACAGATGCTACCATTTGCTTTGCAGCCTCAGACGAGGGTTGTAATCTTCTCATCCATTGTGGAGGTTATAGGATCTGGAATTGGAAATTTTTCCTCCCCTGATTTAGAGAAAACTACCTGGCCTCCTGATGTTAAAAAGAATAACAAAATAAATTTATAAATAAACCCAAGGGTAGCATTACTTTCGAGTGGTCTCCACAGAGAGGGAATCCCTGGAAACCAACAACAGATAATAAGCAATTTGGTATGTCAAATTTGGGACCTAGGATATGAGGAATGGGTTGGGCAGAGCAGAGTTAGTGAAGGAAGTGTGTGCTGTTTCTGGTTTCTAAGGGATGCCTAGTAGGGGTGCGTTGGGGAAGGCAACACTGCACAGGGACCAGACGTCCAGGCTTCCTGTCATCAAAATAGGAGAGTTAGAGGGGGAAAAAAAGATGAAGGAAGTTGTGTCTAGATTCAGGGAACAAGAGCCATCCTTGCCTCTGCCCCCTGATGGACATGGGTAATGTAGACCTGGGAGAATCTGGACATCTGGGAGGATCTATGAGGATCTGGGAGCCAGAGTGAAAGCAGCAGAGAGCTTCCCTGTGGCATCCTGTTTCCCAGGACAGTTGTGGGGTGCCAACCCTGTTGGCACCTATCAAGATGCAAAATGCTCTGTTGGCTGGAAAGAGGAATCAGGGAACCTGCCTATGGACCATTCTGTCCTGATGACATTTGTGCCTCAAGCACAGCCAACTGGGTCAGCCATCTCCACTGTCCAGATAGAGAAACTGAGGCTCAGAGAGCTGACAACTCTTCAATGTTCCCCCTTGGCCAGAGTAGAAGTTGAGCTCCAGCCACGTCTGAGTGACTGAGGAGATCCCCCACAGCGCCTAGCATGTGTTGAAAAGTTCTGCATGATGAGTTGGGTCCTTATGGGATTCCGACCCAGGGAAAGGATGTTCCAAAACACTTTCACCTCACAGATGCTGTTACCATTTGCATCACACCAATTTTTCTTCTAGTTTACTCGGAAATGACCACAATTCCTGGTACCAATATCAAGAGCCAAATAACTATCAGCAAAAGAATCTTTGCTTACAAGAGCTCTCCACTGGGAGGCACATCGCAGATAGTAGCATTCCCTGATGAGAAACTCGGTGAGTCGAGTTTGAGACACTGACTCCTGGAGTGAAAAATGGGAATGGGTAGAGCAGAGGTGAAGGAGATTGTTGGCTAGTTCTGGTTGTTAAGGGAATCCCAAGTAAGGATAGAGTGAAGCAGGCAACTGCACAGGGATATACATGCCCTGAACATGTCCTGCATGTGCAGGGAAAGGGGGGCCTCACATGTGAGTTGGGAGACACTGATACAGCATGAGGAGGAGGGACCAGAACCCAGGTTTCCTGTTACTGAAAAAGAAGAGTCTGAGAAAATGGTGAAGGAAATTGTGTCTAGGTTCAGGGGACTTAAGTCAACTTGACCTCTCCTCCTGGAGGAGGCAGGTAGTATAGGGACTTGTAAGGGTCTGGAGCCAGAGTGAAAGCAGTGGGGAGCAACCCTGCACCATCCTGAGTTTCCCCTAGAGAGTCATGAGGTGCCACTCTGTGGGCACCGATCAAGACACAGAATGCTCCATGGAACAGAATAGAGTTGTAGAATAACAGCCCTGGATGGGGCTGGATGGTGATGGAATGGATGGAGGGGCCTTTCTCTGCTAGCCCAGGCCACACGCCTGCAACTCTCTCCAGCTGGCGGGTCTGAGGTGGGGGCGAGGAAATGATCCACAGTTATCAGGTTTCAGGAGACACCAGCTTTATTCAAGCCCTGGCCAACATGTGTGGCTCCTAAGCTTTAAAACCTTTCAGGCCATCTCCATTATTGGCCCTGCATTCAACCCCTTTCAGCCATCTCTTCGCCTGCTGCTTCTTCCTCCATCTAGCCTCCAAATCCTTTTCCTGCCCCTGAGGTAAACCTTTTGTTACCTTCCAAAAACCCCTCCCTGAAAAAAAACCTACCCTCAGGTAGGTTACACAGGAAGATTGGGGTGGGGTGACATCTCTCCCTCTGAATATTATAATGAAGGGTAATAAGCTTTTGTATTCCTGACTTCCACCAGCCAAAGGTGGGAACCTTAATATTCCCATAGCAACAAGTTGAAAGTGTAAAACTAAAATATCAACCTTTTCCATAAGCATAACTTTTCTGCAAAATATACCTGTAACAAATTTTTTAATGCTTATTTATCAAGCACTATCCTGGAACTTCTATGTTTCTATTCTTCTTAATGCTATTTAACCAAGCATCTTTTCTCCTGGAACTTTCTTGTTCCTATACTTCTATGTCGTAGATCTATCATCTCTGGAGCTTGTAGTTGATTCCTTGACCCATGGTTTTGATTTTGGACACCCTGTGTTTAGGTTAGAAGTTTTTCTTCACTTTTCCCTGTGATGCGGCTTATGCAAACAGCCACTCTTTTCTTATTGCTTAGTTGTTCCTTTTGTAATTTAGAAAATGTTACTTACTTTTGAATTTTATTATGGTTTCTTTACTAAAAAGGAGGAATTGTTATATATGAAAGCATTTCCATAAGATTATTATCTCTGCCTGTTGTCTCACCTTCTACCTTCCAGGTGGAGGTGCTGTTGAGAGCCTAATAAATAGTCTGGGAGCGAGGTGCTTGGGGTCTTTTGGTAGAGTTTACTAGCTGGCTCCAGGTGTTTTTCTGCACCCGACCTTCTTACCCCTTTACCCTCCTGTGTGTGTGCATTATTTGCTGTGGATAAATATTACCAAGGTCTCCTGCACCCACCCACCCCCATGGGGATAGGGGAATGGGAATTAATTTCTCATTCTGGAAGCTCTTTGAGGATCCATCGATAACCAATCAAGATGTAAACGGGTCCCAACATAGAGGGAGCTAGGTACCTGCCCAGGGAGCATGTGCAGAGATGTTATTTGTACCTAGAACCCAAACCACTGGGTCTGTGGTCCCCATTTTCCAGAAAAAGGAAACTAAGACTCAGAGAGCTGACAGATAGATGTTTCCTCCTGGAACAAGGGAACTTGAGTGGAAATTGAGTTCCAGCCAATTCCGAGTGACTGACTGCAGAAACTTCCCACAGGGCTTAGCATATGCTAGAAAGTTCTGCCTGAAAACCTGGGTCTTTATGAGGGTCCCACCCATTACCCAATGTATGGAATGCTCTAGAACATTTTTACCTCACAGATGCTGTTACCATTTGCTTTGCAGCCTGAGGTGAGGGGTGTAATCTTCTCATCCACTGTGGAGGTGATAGCATGTGGAATTGGCCTTTTTTTCCTCCCCACTGATTTAGAAAAAAACTACCTGGCCTTCTGATGCCAGAAAGAATTACCAAAATAAATGTAAAAAGAAACCCAAGAATAGAGTTACTTCTGAGTGGTCCCCACAGAAAGGGAATCCCTGGAAATGAACAATAGATGATAAGGATCTTATCTTGGTAAGTCAAATTTGGCACCTAGGACTTGAGGAATGGTTTGGGCTGAGTAGAGATCGTGAAGGAGGTTGTTGGCTGTTTCTGGTTGCTGAGAACCCTGGTAAGGGTACGTTGGGGAGGGCAACACTGCATGGGAAAATGTGGGTTCTAATGTGTCCTGGGTGCTGGCTATCAGGGCAGGGATCAGCTCTCATGTGGGATCAGAGACACAGTTATGACCTGAGGAAGTTGAAACAGAACCCTGGTTTAGTGTCATTAAATGAGAGAAAGTATATGAGGAAAAGTTAGAGGAAATTGTGTCTGGGTCATCTTAAATCATCCTGGCTCCTGCTCCCTGCAGGACGTGAATTGTGTGGGTACCTAGGTGGGTCTGGAGACCAAAGTGAAAGCATTGGGGGAGCATCCCTGCAGCATCCTCAGTTTCTCTTGAAGAGTCATGTGGTGCCAACTCTGTGGGCACCAATTAAGACACAGGACTCCCTGTGAGTTGGAAAGAGGGATCAGGGCACCAGCCCATGGAACATTGTGCCAATATGTTGCTTGTGCCTAAAGCCCAGCCAACTGGGCCAATTGTCCCCATTGTTCAGACAAGAAAACTGAGGCTTAAAACAACCAAATTTCCCTCCTGGCCAGACTGGAAGTCGAGTTCCAGTCAAGTCTGCTTGACTGACTGCAGAAACTTCCCAAAATGCTTGGCACATGCTAGAAAGTTTTGCACAATGACTTGAATGTTTGTGAGTTTTTTACCCCATTGCAAAAGCAATGTCCCAGAATAAAATGTCCCAGAATGTTTTCAACTCACTGATGCTGTTACTTTTTGTGTTGTAGACCAAGATACGGTTGAAGCTACTCCACCTCCTTCTGTTGACAAGGAGGACCACCCCAAATTGCCAAATGGGTGTCCGAAATGTGTCCCCAGGCTCTCTACTAAGCCGGCACTGCTTGGAAAATTTGCGCTCTTACTCTACCCTATTGAGGAAAGTGAAAATTTGACTCTAAAACTCCCTGGAATGAGGCAGCTGGATGGGAAGAATGAAGGTGAAGGAGCTTCTGGGATGTTTTCAGGTGCAAACCTTAGAAAGAATGGGGTGGGACAGGCCACTCCGTAGAGGCACAGGTGTAGCCTGGGCACCTGGTGTGCAAAGACTTTGTAAAGACCTCACAGGTGGGGTTCAAGATGCAGATATGGCATGAGGACGAGGTAATCCCCCTGTGTTTCCCATTATTGAAAGAGGAGAGTCAGTGAAGAACAGTGGGGGGAGATTATGTGGGTTCAGGTGACCTGGATTCTCTGCTAAAGGAACTGAATATTGTGAAGAACGTGAGGGTAAGGATTGAGAGCTTAGGGGATCAGCCCCAGAAACCATTCACCTACTTTCTCAGCATCCCCCTAGAGAGAGAGTCAGGGGGTGAAAACCCCATGGGCTCACGGTGGTTGGTTGTGAAGGTAGGCACTGAGAAGCTCCAGCTTCTTCTCATGTTTGGGGGTGTGTGTGTGTGTTTCTGTTTCTGGGCTATTTCTGAACACGAACCAGTTGTACAAAGAACTGCTTAGCCCAGGGCAGAATCCAAGGACAAAAACTTGTAACAGCCCAGAGCAGAACCCACAAATGAGGTCTTATAAACAACACAGCACTGCCCAGATGCCAACCTGAAGGCTTCACTGCCATTTTCCTGATGAAGAAAGAGTGAGTGTCCACACACAGCTTGTTTTGGTGGGTTCATCTGGAGGGAGTTTCCTTAGCCCTGTGATAGTCTGGGTAGGGCACACCACGGTTGGGTGACTCCACTTCAACCAGTGACTGTGATTTCCCCAGAAAGTGAGACCACCTAGGGTTGCAATCTTCTCACCAGGTTCTAGAAGCATAGGCAAAGCAGAAGGATCAAACCAGCTCCTACTGGCCCACAATGGCACCACCTTCAAGAATTCGCAGCACAGAGATTGCTTTGCCCTGGTCCTGTGGCAAAGCAGGGATCCCAAGATCATGCCTGAGATCATGCCCCACCTCCTGCTATTCTTCTTAGAAAACCTGCAGGGAGGGCTAGGAGGGCTGTGATGCACAAGATAGGTTGCCCCTTGTGGGTTTCCCTAGATTTCAGGGATGCCTCAGTATTTATGGGACCTTCCCACATTTCAGGGGTGATCATTCAGGGCTGACTCTATGCTATCTGGCATCAGGGATATTTGCCAGAACACCCCACAATTGTCTGCCATATCACTGGGTTTCTAGGGTTAATTTGTCCATCCACCATGGACAAGAAGTTAGCCTCGGGTCCAGGGAGATAGCACAGCGGCGTTTGCCTTGCAAGCAGCCGATCCAGGACCAAAGGTGGTTGGTTCGAATCCCGGTGTCCCATAGGGTCCCCCGTGCCTGCCAGGAGCTATTTCTGAGCAGACAGCCAGGAGTAACCCCTGAGCATTGCTGGGTGTGGCCCCAAAAACAAAAAACAAAAAAAAGAAGTTAGCCTCTTCTCTGGAACATAGGGCAACGTGTCTCCTCTCAGATCAAATTTTTCCAGTCTAAGAGCAGAGCACAGGGGCGAGTTTGGGGGCTGGTTTGAGCCTGGAGGATGAGACACTATGCAACATATGACTCATTTGTTTTGAGCAGCTCCTGGGTGTCCGGGCTCTGCTGGCCCTGGGCTCTTCCCCATAAAACTGTGCCTGGGACACCTGCACGTAGACTCCCCAGCTGTCACCTGCCCTTCTTTCTGATGGGTGATGTCTGGGCCCCCATTGTAATAATAAACGCCCCTTTTCAGTCTAACAAGGATCTGTTCTTCCTTCTTGGGGTGTCCTGGGTCTTTCCTGCCCTGTTTTCTTCCTCTTTAAAGCAGGCACAGGAGGTATAATGTCCACAGGGGTATCCTCCAAGAGTACCCCAAGGCAGATGCCCCCACTGTGCCCTCCAATCTCAGCTCCTTATTGACACCCAGATGTGTGGAACCTTTTTGGGGTCACTATATCTGGGGTAGAGGCATATTTCTGAGTTCATTTCTGCTCTATCAGTCCAACCATTCCAATGAAAGCTAACTGGCACCCCTCAAATCCCTCCCTTAATCTTCTTAGCATGGACCCAGAAACCTGGGTGTTTCAAGTACCATATCTCCCAGAAAGGGAGTGAAAGACCGCAAAGCCCCTGAAGATGGTCTCGGCCCCTTGATGCCCAAGCTGTGAATCCAGGCTCTCTAACTGGGCAGTTCAGCCCCTGGAGTCCTGAGGAAAGGGGACAGAGTGTAGGACCCTGGCGAGGCCACGGCGACCCTCATGTCGGCTGGGGAGTAGGTTCAGAATCTAATGCTCCTTCTCAGGAATGACCTTCCCCTGACACTCCGATTTAGCTTCTCCTCTGGAATACCGGGGAACTTGTCCCCTCTTTGATCAGGTTCCTGTTAGAAATCAATGTGCATTGTTTACTCGAATGAAGATAGTCAGGCAGCAATGGTGCCAGATACTGACATATGCAAAATTGTGCTCAGCCCTAGAACTTTCTGGAAGCATTGCGATTGTGATTGGCACAACCATTCATAGTGTTGTGCCCTCCCCTCCATTGTCTGAATTCAAGACCAATCTTTTTTTTTTTTTTTTGGTTTTTGGGCCACACCCAGTAACGCTCAGGGGTTACTCCTGGCTATGCGCTCAGAAGTTGCTCCTGGCTTGGGGGACCATATGGGACACCGGGGGATCGAACTGCGGTCCGTCCAAGGCTAGCACAGGCAAGGCAGGCACCTTACCTTTAGCGCCACCGCCCGGCCCCCGACCAATCTTTTCATTACATTCTCATTAGGATCTGGCTATTAAATTTACTAAAAATAGAGAAAGCATAGATATTAGAAAAAAGTTTTTTTGGACTTTTGGACCACACCTGGTAATGCTCAGGGATTAATCCTGGCTATGCACTCAGAAATCACTCCTGACTTGGGGGACCATATGGGACACCAGGGGACTGAACACTCTGGGTCAGTAGTGTGCAAGGCAAATGCCCTACTGCTGTGCCACCACTCCGGCCCTAGAAATAATTTGATGAAATAGCTGAAAGTAAGGAATTGGGGCATTTTCAGAGCCACAGGGAAATGATGATTCCCAGGTGCAGGAGCCTGTCTTTGTGGGGACAATGATCAGGCTGGATTGTGTGGCTGGGACATGTTTGCATTGAGTAGTTGACCATGGAGGTGATTCCCAGGGCTGGACTCAACCAAGCACTTGACTACCTTTTGAATAGGTTGAGAGGAGGCAAATAGCCCATATACCTACCACTGAGTGGTCATCCAGGGACCCATTGCAGCTAGCAGAGACATAGGCTGGTCCTCTCTATCTTTGGAGGACAGAAGGGCCTGGGTTTCTGTGCCAGGGAGGAGCCAGGCCAGAAGCCATTTGGAAAGTCTGGCCCTACATACACTTCCAGAGCCCATGAAGCTCAGGTATAAATGAGTCCCCAGGAACAAGTTCCAGAGATTATGAGGACAAGTTTGCTAATGGCAGAGCAGGGACACTAAATTCATGGAGAGGAAAGAAGAGGCCTCTGAATAGGAGTTATTCACTCACTCACAGAAGCTGGAAGTTCAATTTTCTGCCTTGAAAATCACCACTAGAAAGATCAAACAAACAAAATATTAGTCAAATTTATAAAGGCCTACGGGCCGGAGAGATAGCATGGAGGTAGGGTGTTTGCCTTGCATGCAGAAGAACGGTGGTTCGAATCCTGGCATCCCATATGGCTTCCCGAGCCTGCCAGGAGAGATTTCTGAGCGTAGAGCCAGGAGTGTCCTCTGTGCGCTGACAGGTGTGACCCCCACCCCAAAATTATAAAGGCCTAAATGATGAGGAAAAAGAACTTAGATTAGTACTTATATTGGGCCCTGACGCCCCAAAATCTAAAGAACATTATTCTCTAGTTCACAAAGATCACTTCCTAAGACAGAATAATATGCAAGAAAATAACTCAAACATATTGATTTATAAAAATCAAAATCAGGGGCCGGAGAGGTGGCGCAAGAGGTAAGGTGTCTGCCTTGCAAGCACTAGCCAAGGAAGAAGGACCTCGGTTTTATCCCCTTGCATCCCATATGGTCCCCCCAAGCCAGGGGCAATTTCTGAGCGCTTAGCCAGGAGTAACCCCTGAGCATCAAAACGGGTGTGGCCCCAAAAACCAAAAAAAAAATTTTTTTTTAATGTGCTTCTTAAGGTGGCAGTCTGGAGCAGGAGGGAAAAATGGATACAGTGGTAACGGGAAGGTGACACAGGTGGTGAGGATTCTGAGAGAACATTGTATGTCTAAAATTCAACTGCCAATAATTTTGTAAATCACAGTTTTTAAATAAAAATTTAAAAACTAACTCATCCTGGTATTTTGCAATATGATGGTGAGAGAAATTTTTGCTCTTTATCCTATTTTTCCTTCAGTGGGTTTGTTGCTATCAGTTGGGTGAAAAGCATATTTTTTCTCCTCAACCTTTGTGATGCAAATGACACATCTTCCCTATTATTTCCGCCTGTCTTTCCCCACAATCTAGCCCAAAATATTTGCTTTCCCACAGGCACTTTAGCTTTATCACCTCCTTCCAAAAACATTAGCAATTCTAGCCCCTAATTTGATACTTCAGCTGAGATAAGCATCAATAAATCCCAATAGAGTTATCAGGCTCTTGGCAAAAATAAATTTTTGGTCTTTATGTCCAACAATCCTACCTAAGGTAGACTGAAAAATGCCAAGTTCACACCTATTCTCCAGCACATTCAGAGGAAATGGTATTTCCATACATGCACAAAGTGCAATATACTGACTTTGCCTGTTCCTCAGACCCTGATCATATTTCTATAGTTACTTGTCTGGTTACACTAAGCCTCTTCCCAGTCCAAGCTCACTGATCTCCTTTAATAGACTGGATTTGCCATCAAGACAGACCCCAATCCATAATCTGGGCTTGCTCTGAATGGCTAGATCCCAACCTTCACCAACACTAGACTACATTGTGTAGCTTGCCACTCTGCCTTCTGTGAAAACCCAGAAGTACTGACCAGTTCATTTTTACGTGCACAATTCCTTGCATTGCTCCCATTGTTTACCTGTAAACAAACAGCCACTTATCTTATCTACTCCAAGAGGAAGTGATGATTTAAAAATTCCTTCTCAGCTCGGATCATACAACCCTAAGGCCATTATTATAAGGTGCAAGGGAATGATACCATCTAGGTCCTTCATTCATGTTGACAAACCCGTACTTTCTTTCTTAGATAGACCCAAACCCTCATCCAGCTTGGATATTAGACCACAACACCTTCTTTTTAATAATACTTTTTAATTGAATCACTGTGAGATACAGTTACGAAGTTGTTCATAATTGAGTTTCAGTTACACAATGCCTAACACCCTTCACAACACCAACATTCCTATTTGCTTCCAACCCTCCCACCTGCCTGCCTCTATGGCAGATGTTTTCCTCTCTCTCTCTCTCTCTCTCTCTCTCTCTCTCTCTCTCTCTCTCTCTCTCTCTCTCTCTCTCTCTCTCTCTCTCACTAGCTCTATTTATTTATATATTTATTTATTTATTTATTTTTGGTTTTTGGGCCACACACAGTAACGCTCAGGGATTACTCCTGGCTATGCACTCAGAAGTTGCTCCTGGCTTGGGGGACCATATGGGACACCGGGGGATCGAACCTCGGTCTGTCCAAGGCTAGCGCAGGCAAGGCAAGCTCTATTTATTATCAATCCATCTACCTATCAATCATCTACCTACCTATTAATACATCCATTCATCTACCCACTCTTCAAACCCCCCACCCATCCATCCATCCGTCTATGTCTATCTATATCTATGTATCTGTCCATCCATCCAGCTTTTCTTTTCATTCATCTAACCTTTCATTCATATACGTATCTAGCACCAATCCAGGTATCTGATTATCTATTATTAACTCTTACATTTTTGTCTTTTTAGATACTGTGGTTACTATATGGTTGACAAAGGGGCTTCGTGCATATCATTTACCTTCATTTCAGCACCCACTTCTTGGTCAGCGTGATCTATTTCCAACTTTTATTGCCATAGTGGTCCCTTCTCTGCCCTCACTGCACTTCCCTATTCTTTGTGACAAACTTCCTACCAAGGATTGGTCCTCCTGGCCCTCATCTCTATTGTCTTTGGATATTATTGCTATACTATTTTTTATATTCCATAAATGAGTGTGATCATTCGATGTCTATCCTTCTGTCTCATTTTTCTCAGCCTAATAGTTTGTTGTCATACACCTTTAAAATCACTTTATTTTTTCCTCTCACTTTTTCTGAGTTAATTAGCACAAGTACCCTTCATTACATCAACCCCTGACCCTCAGGTGATTCGTGTTAAACTCTGGCTATTCAAAGCAGAAGGAGAAAGCAGCAACAAAAGAAACTTGGCTTACTCAGTTCCAAGAAGCTGCATGACACCCCCTGGCCAAAATGAACCTTTTTCCGTGACTCTGTTTGATTTCTTGTGCAAAACTGCAAGCGGAGACCCCACATATTACACTCTCCATATCCATCCACGTATAAGCACATTTTATGACTTCATTTTCCTTGACAGCCATGGAGCATTCCATTGCACACTGTCTTCTTTTGATCTAATGACACGGTGACTCACCAGCACCCTACAACTCTTTAATTGCTCCTAGTCATCTCATGTTCTTTTATGAAACTGACCCTCAAAGGCTACCTGCATCATGGGCAAGACTGACTGAGATCTATGGCAGCAAGTACTACCAGAGACAGGTATGATACCTAGAAAGGCAAAAAGAATGCAAAACACCCTCGAAAAAGCTACTCTACCCATTTCCCTTTGTAGATTCTATGAAACCTACTCACTATGTGTTTGAACTCAAAGAAAAGACCTGGTCTTGATTTGTATCATTGATCTTCCAATATACCACTAGCAGCCATTTTCAAGCTGCTGGTACTTGATACCAGTTAATTAAGATATTGTTTCTTTTATTTTAATTATTAAAATTATTATTAAATTAAAATTAAATTAAAATTATTATTTATTTGCACACCATGATTTACCAAGTTGTTCATAATACAGTCATTTGAAGCATTACATGTTCCAACGCCAGTCTCACCACCAATGTGACCCTCCCTTCACCAGTGTCCCCAATTTACCCAACCATCATCCTAGTCTGCTCCTCCTTACAGGCATAAACAAATTAACTTTATCTTGATTGTATTAACACAAAGGCAAATCGAATGCTAGATTAACAAGGTTCAATTGGAAATGATTGTTTGAAGGCATCCAGGAGAGGAGGACATGTGGATGTCTGCCAGAAATTGCATCCAGGTGGCCCAGCCCCACACCGCCAAGGGCGTAGCTGCCGCATCCTATTCTTGACATTTCCCAAATGTTCCTACAAGGGCTTTTCTTAGTAATCCGTAACAAGTCAGTTTTACAAATGCCAGCTGCAACTTGTTTGCCTGGAGTAAAGTTTCTGGAAAATATGCTAAAGGTTAACTTGTACACAAGCCTTTGTGAGATGCACAATGGAAGGGGGGGGGGGGAGATTGCTTGAGACAAATTCCTGGAAGAAATGCTAACAAGCTCACAAAAATTTTTTTTGTGTGTGTGGTTTTTGGGTCACACCCGGCAGTGCTCAGGGGTTATTCCTGGCTCCAGGCTCAGAAATTGCTCCTGGCAGGCACGGGGGACCATATGGGGCATCGGGATTTGAACCGATGACCTCCTGCATGAAAGGCAAATGCCTTACCTCCATGCTATCTCTCCGGCCCCAAGCTCACAAATTTTTGAAGTTCACTATGAAAGACCTGGGAAAAGGCAGGTGGGGGCTTCATATATGGAATGAAATGTCATCCTTTGCTTCTCCAGGATATTATCATTCCAGCATCACTTGAGTCTTGTGGTACCAATGAATAAAAACAATTGCTCTGTCTCTCCGTGGTGTTTCTAAAGTCAGTGTCTGAGGATTTCCTGGGCTCTGGTTGGTGCTAGCTGAGCTTCTTTCTGGGTTACTGTTCAGACTCATTGAATTTGGTAGATTCCCATGGAGCTTTCCCAATTAAATTTCCTAGGATACAACTGGGCTGACTACTAAGAAATTTTGTGAGAAATCACAAGGCTGCAAGTGGCCACACAGATCAGGATCAATAGATCTAAAACTAGTTTGGTGGCTTGGCAGTCTGATAAGGGTAAGTAGAGGAGCTGGGTTATTTCTGTAGAAGGGCACAAGGGGTAATAATGGGCTGCTGTAGTCCATGCAAAAAGGGTAATCTCTCTTCCCTGCTGATCCCACAAAGCTATCAGTCCAGATCAAACTAACGAGGAAGAGCAGACAGCCATTACTTTCTTTCAGATCTTGGTGGAGGAACTGGACTGTTTTTTCTGCCAGGAAGTTGGGTGTGGGTGGAGGCTGCTGGGTTTTCTGGTGGCATAAAGAGATTGGGGTGGGGAGGAACCTAGATCATCCCTATTCTGAAATATTCCAGAGTTTTTGGCCCCTAGTCTTGGTTATACCTGAGATGGTTCAGATGTTCACATCTGATTTCATCCTGGGAACTACGACTTTTTCTGTTGGAGGGTGTAGGGGATAGAGGGGATAGTGCTGGGCTTCTGTGGTTTTATGAGAAAGGGGAATCTGTCCCCTAGCCCCCGTTATAAGAATGCCTCGGGGCTGGAGAGATAGCAGGGAGGTAAGGCATTTGCCTTGCATGCAGGACGGTGGTTTGAATCCCGGCATCCCATATGGTCCCTCAAGCCTGCCAGGGGCGATTTCTGAGCATAGAGCCAAGAGTAACCCCTGAGCGCTGCTGGGTGTGACCCAAAACCCAAAAAATAAATAAATAAATAAACAAATAAACAAATAAATAAATAAATAAAGAATGCCTCAGAGGGATCAGCCTAGATGACTGTTTGGGAAGAGTCAGCAGACATATTTTCTTTGGGAGCTGATAGGAGGAGGCAGGCCACTTTTCTTCATTTTGTTTATTTTATTTATTTATTTATTTATTTATTTATTTATTTATTTATTTATTTATTTATTTATTTTTGGGACGCCGGGATTTGAACCAATGACCTTCTGCATGAAAGGCAAACGCCTTACCCTCCATGCTATCTCTCTGGTCCCATTTTTGTTTCTTTTATTATGAAGTTGTCTATGTATACTTCTATGTAGCTAGCAATAGATGTTGAGATTGCATTTTGGATAGACCCCTCTCCTGACCCCTGATCTAGGGTTTTCACTACAGCTTCAGTTAATCAGAAAGTAGACAGAGAAGGTGGACCTCCAACTCTATTCAGAAGATTGTTTACCCCCCAAAATTTTAAGGACTGTATTCCACTTACAGAAAGAATATATAAAAAAGATTCTCAAATTCTTTTGAAGAAAGAGTGGAGAATAAACATCCTCTGGGTCCCCCTTTACAGATAACTCAACCACCAGTACTCACAGCTACAAATAACTTCAAAAAGTTAGTCACATTTTTGTCCTGTCTATAGTGGAACTACTGAGAAAATATTGACTAGAAGAAACTGAACTTCTTCTGAATATTAGTTAAGAAATTTCTTGCTTTGCCCTAAGCTGATCTCTAAGGCTCTCTGCATAAAATTGTCTTGCTTTCTCCTTCCCTAAGGAAAATCTTTCATGATTTTTAATGCCCTCTATAAATCTGTAGGAACACAACTTACTTCATCACTCGCTGTTTTCATAATGTTGTTTAATATTTGCCCAATTGATATTATCTTTGCTCTATCAATAATAAAAACCCTTAATTGTTCTATCACCCATTAGCTTCAGAACATTTAGAACTAACAGATTGATTGCATTTACCTTTTTTGTTGAAAGAACATGATGTGAAAGGCTGCACCCCACAACTCAAGACATAAGGGTATGGATTTTAGCAGACATCTGTCCAACAGTGCTAGAGACAGAGCCTGCCCCACTCTCACCATGAGACTCACCACGGAATTTTCCAGTCACTAGGTTCAGCTCTAACACGCCATAGGAAAGTCTCCTAGGATGAACATTGCAAGTTTCCCTGTGTGATCCCCAATGAGATCCTGCCTGGGAATCCCTGAAGTACAGAGTGAGAAGTCAGGTATCAGGAAGTGCCTGAATAAGGAAGAACGGAGAATATGGACGAGGTTCTGGGCACTTCAGCTTGGCTAAGGAAATGCAAGGATGGAATGAGGGGAAAGAGTGATGATGAGCAGAGTCATGGGGTCCCTGAACACAGGGGATGCAGAAAGAGGTGGGGATTGCAGTTGCGGAAAGAGCATGAAGGTCAGTGACCAGGCACAACCTTGTGACTCATATTTTCATTTCACTAACAAAGATAAAAGTCAGTGAAAAAACTCTGGACTGCAAATTGGTGCAGGTTTGGGGAGCATTGTCCCCTGGACTTGTCTGTGTGGGGTGTTCTGAAGTCGGAGTGTTCTGCCACGCCTGTGACTCTGGACTCTTTCTTGAGCCCACTGAACAGCTTCCTGAATATTGTCCTGTGGCGACCCTTTGTGGAAAGCTAATGATAGGTCCCTCTCTTGCTGAGCTTAGCAACTGACTGTGAAATATGGAAAATAAATACCCCCCATTTCTTCCCTATAACCTTGGATCAAATGTCTGCGCACACACACACTGAGATGGTGCTGGAACAGTGGCATCTGAGATACTGGGCGAGTAGCTTGCTTGGAGAAGCTCAGAACAGGGGGGCAGAGCACCCAGCTGATCTGAGTCCCTGAGGAAGCCCAGGACTCCCCAATACTGGCTCAGGAAACCTAACCTCAGCCAGTCTGGGTTCATTACAGACATAACACAGAGCTGTGGGGGCAGATGGGGCCTCCCCCCAGGGCAGTGAAGTGTACCTCATGGTGTCAACTCATGTCCTGGGGGCCCGAATGGGTAGGGTCACTGAGCCTCTTCCTGGGGTCCCAGCCTGGAGGTGGGTGTCGTCTGGGCTCTCCAGAGCAAACCCCTCACATCAGTTCCATGTTTCCCCTATGATGAAACAACTGCCCAGATCTGTTGGAGACCCTGAGTCCCATCACTTCATGAGGAGGATATGAAGAACCAGTCTGGTAAGGGAGACAGACCCCATCCCAGACCCCAATCCAGAGATACCCCAATTGCACACCAACTATGGGCTCCTTAGACTCCATTGCCTAGGGCCTGCTAGCACAGACCCTCATCCTCACTACAGCCCTAGTGGCCTGAGTCTCACTTTCCTCTCTGGAACATGGTGGTCAATATTCCCTCTCAGTCAGACCCACTGTTTTTATCAGTGTCCACTGATTTTTCTAAACAAGCCAAGTAAAGCAAAGCTGGACAACAGTTTCCCCAGGAGCTGAAATGATTTCAGGCCTAGAACTCTCTAGAAAAGTGCCTGATGAGCCCTTGGAAGTGGGGTGTGTGGGTCCTAAGCATGGTTATGAGTGTAAACCCACCTGAGTCACATGCCCTGATCCAGTAGGGAAGTCCGTGCACTTCAGACATTCAGGAAATGGTGCTGTTGGTCCAAATATACCACACAGAGAAGGAAAAGGAAGGAAAGGCATTTCTGCTTGCAGCAGGTGCTGAGAGGTGGTCATCCTGGGTCCCAGACCTGCCTCAGATATGATAAGGCCCTAGTGGCACTTGAAGGCCTGGGAAGCTTGTTAGTGGGGAGTCGATAGTGCAGATGATTCCACAGATCTGAACCCCAAGAACCCTCATCCTTGCTGAGGTACAGCCTAACAGAGGCCAGTGTGATGCCTACCTTGGGCTGCCCCAATTTCTAGCTCAGCCAGCAGAGGGCAGGTGGGATGCAGCTCTCCTGGGGGCTGAACTCTGTAGTGTCTGGGCCTGTGTGAGCCTGTGAGGGAGGAGCCATAGGCGGCGACAGAGGGTTGCCCCACCCACCCACCCACACATCCTTCCCAGAGCCTGTCAGTATAAATGGGCACCAGGGCCCAGAGCCCTCTGTGACCATGCAGGCCAAGGAGCTGGGGGTGTTGCTTCTCTTACTATCAACTTTGCTCACCTGCAATGCCTATATTTTCAAGAACAAAGCTGAATGTAAGTACCTGAATGCTGCCTTAGCAGGAAGAAGGGTGGGGGGTGGGGTGGGCACAAGAGACAGTCTAGGGAACAGGGCAAGGGAAGGGGACACAGGTAAGAAAAGCAGGTCACCTGTCAGAACATTCATGTTCCCAGATGCACAGTCCTGCGCAGAGACATCACTGGGTTAAAAAAAAAAGAAAATCCCTGTTTTGAGACAAGATTTCCGAGATGCGAAGGGCCAACAGGCTTCCCATGGGCTCTTGTAGCCAGAGAAGAAACCGAGGTCCTTGTAATGTCAACCTGCCCAACTGCAGAGACTTCCCCATAGTGTTTAGCATGTGCTAGAAAGTTCTGCATGGGACTGGGGTCTTCGTGGGCTTTGGAACATTACCAGGGAAGGGATACTCCCGGCACATTTTCACCTCATGGATGCTGTTACCATTGGCATCGCAGCTCCAGCTAGGGTCTGGAGAGTCCTCTGGATGTTGGGGATACACTGGGGTGTGGCTAGGGCTAGCTTTTCTTTCTGCAAGATTGTACTTAGTGACCACCTCCTTTTGAGCCTGGGAGTCCCCAGAATCGTCACAGCCCCTCATCCCAGACTCCCCAACTTCACTGGGATGTCTGCACTGGGAGGAGCCCCTGGAAAGAAGAATGGGGATGGGCTGAGCAGAGGTTGAGGAGGCCTGGGTATTTCCTCTTGGTGACTGGACCACAGTAGAAATGGGTGGGTGGGTGACAGGGCAGAGGGATGCGCAGGCCCTGGACATGAGTCTGGGAGCAGGTGTTTGGGAAAAGGGGACCCCACATGTGGAGTAGGAGACAGAGGCCCACATGAGGATGAAGGACCAGATCCCAGGTTTTCTGTTATTGAGTGGAGACAGTCAGTGAGGAAAAGGTGGAGGGGAAAGGTGTCTTGGTCCTCAAGACTCAACTTCTCCTGAACTCCAAACACTAGAGGACCCAAGTCCTGTAGGCACAGGATAGTGAGCATTGGGAGTGGTAGCCCCACTTCATAGCCTCCTCTGTTCCCCCCGGAGAATCACAGGGTGCCCACCCTGTGGGCACAGAGATGAGCATGCAGGAGGTGGGGGAAGACTCAGCCTCTGCTCACCTGTGGGTGCAGGCAGTTGACACAAATCTCTGGGTACAGTAATAAGACAGTGCAAGGTGATGTACCATCCCCTGAAGTCCTGCCAAACCTTCGTGTTGAACTTGAATGAGAAGAGCTGCGAGAACCTCAACTGCTGCTGGATCCCCGACTTGCCAGACGACGAGATGAACTGCTATACGCCTTATGATCAACTATGTGAGTCTCCCCTAATCCCATTCTGGCGGGCTCCCCAGGACCTTGTTAGGTCTGAGACAGTCTTAACAGGACACCCCAAGACTCAGATCCCAAAGGGAATGTTTCCAGCGATGTGCGCATATGTATAATAGCAATGTTATTCAAAAGGTGTGCAAACAGGTTCTCCAAATGATGCCCCATAGATCAAGGAGAAAAGCAATCAAGTCAATGCCCATCACTCTCAGGTTTGGGTGACGCCTTCTAGAATTCACAGCATAGAGGATGCCCTGCCCAGATCCTGTGGCCAGGAAGGAAGATAGGGGACCCTGAGAACAATGGCTACCTCATCTGCTCCTCTGAGAAAACCTGCGATGAAGGGCAAGGGGACTTGGGTCACCTGTCAGTGTGTCCCATATTTTAGGAATGTCTCTGCATTCTAGGAACAGGGGTATGGTGCTCATAGTCACTTGCCCTACCAATAGATTTTTAGAGTCCATTATTTTTTTTTTTATTTTTGGGGCCACACCCAGTGGTGCTCAGGGGTTACTCCTGGCTATCTGCTCAGAAATAGCTCCTGGCAGGCACAGGGAACCATATGGGACACTGGAATTTGAACCAACCACCTTAGTACCTGGATTGGCTGCTTGCAAGGCAAATGCCACTATGCTATCTCTCCGGCCCCTAGAGTCCACTTTTAATGTTCTCAGCAGGATGGGGAGTCCAAACTTCCCTATTATAGGGGGGAGTAAAGGCTGACCTTGAGAGATAGAGAGGACACTCCTCTCACAGGTGACACATTTTTTTTCAGCTCCTTCAGAAAAAGAAAGTTCTGCTCTCTCATAGTCCCCTCCTGGACTATGAAGCTATGCCTGGACACCAGCCACTTGCCACCAGCCCTGCTCTTTGAAAGGTGATGTCGGGGACCCCATAAATAAACTTCCCCGATTAGCACAAGACTGCTCTGTTCTTACATCCTGTATCACCCCCTTTGACAGGGGTGTCCTCCAAGAGCAAACAAAAGCGGCTGCCCTCATTAGGGGATACAACCTCAGCCCCTGAAGCAGCCTGGATAGAAGAAATTGCCTTTCCTATTTCCTTTTTATTTTTTTGGTTTTGGCTCACAACCAGCAGCACTCAGGGGTTCCTCTTGACTCTACACTCAGAAATCACTCCTGGAAAGCTTGGGGGACCATATGGGATGCTGGGATTTGAACCACCATTTTTCTGGGTGCAAGGCAAATGCCCTACCTCCATGCTATCTCTCCGGCCCTTCTATTTCCTTCTAATACTTTTTGCTCTGTGTCTATCAAAGCCTTCCATGCAGAGAAACCTATTTTCCCCTTTATTTTTTTTTAATTTTTTATTTTTAATTATGAGAACAAAGATGCAAAGAAACAGGACAAGGTAAAGTTACAGTGGAAGGACAATCACCCATAAACAGAATTCTCAGAAGAAGTTCCCTTGCGGGGGCCGGGCGGTGGCACTAGAGGTAAGGTGCCTGCCTTGCCTGTACTAGCCTTAGATGGACCGCGGTTCGATCCCCCAGTTTCCCATATGGTCCCCCAAGCCAGGAGCGACTTCTGAGTGCATAGCCAGGAGTAACCCCTGAGCGTCACTGGGTGTGGCCCAAAAACCAAAAAAAAAAAAAAAAAAAAAAGAAATTCCCTTGCTGATATCTTAACTTTGAACTTTCAGCCAAAGAACATTAAGATAAATAAAACAGAACCCATGTACAATTACTTTGTCCCTCAAGTCCCCAGATTGTAATACATTATAATATTTCTTAGCAGCACACAAAGCGATCTAAAGCCATAAAACTTATGTAACTCCTTAAACAATAAAGGCATAGTATTTTTTTACATTGCCATGTACATGCATATTAGTTTAAGTTAACCTCAAAAGTTTGTGGGGTTTTTTTTAGGATTAGAGTCAAAGGAGCACAGTAAAAACAGTGTTAGAGTGGCAATTATTGTTTGCATAGGCCCACCAAAATATGAGACATCTACTTTCCCCTTTCTAAGGCTAGATGATCTCCCCTGAAATCGACTGGCCTTCCTTAGCTCTTACAAGTAACTTTCTTTTCCTTTACTTTCTCCTTTCTTTTAATTTTATTTAAACACCTTGTTTTACAGAGTTATTCACAATACATTTGTTTCAAGCATTCGATATTCCAACACCATTCACACCACCACCAGTGCGACCTCTCCAACATTGTGGCTAGTTTCCATGTCCCCAAACACACCAAGACCACTCACTTAACAGGCACAAAATACTTTATTTTCTATTGCTTGTTACAACAAAATGGCTAATGTAATGTTGGAAAAATTCATCAGTAAAAAGAAAATTTGTGACAATTGTTTATAGCACTGGGGATCATGAATGTCATGATCTGAGAGATTACTAAGCTGTTGTTGCTGCTTCTTGAGCCTCTGTGTTATTGTTCTTATTTAATTATCTTTTTTTGGCTTCTATGCTACTTTCCCATCTAATTTCCTGTGCTCCTACTGCACTGGCAGTACTGTGCAGTTTGGAGGTGTTGCTCCAGGAATTCCAGGATCTGTAGAACGGGGTCAATGAGTTTCAGTAGCTTTGTTTTGTATCACTTCAGAAATGAGCGGTGAAGCTGAGAAGATTAACTCTTGCTTATCTGAATGCTGTGGGATGTGGAATTTTCTGTTGGGGCTTCCAACAGTTGGGGGGGGGCAAAAAGGCACATATTGGCCCGACAACTCTGAGAAGATCCAAGTATTCTGAGCCAGAAAACCAGTGTACCTAGAAATTTTCACAAATTTGGCATCTTAAATTAGCCAGGATGCAGTGAAATTGGGCCCTTTGCATGGTGTCAGCTATGGGATGTGAATGTAATTTCTGGTTTTGTTTGTTTGTTTGGTTTTTTGTTTGTTTGTTTTTTTGTTTTTGGGCCACACCTGGCAGTGCTCAGGGGTTACTCCTGGCTTTCTGCTCAGAAATAGCTCCTGGCAGGCACAGGGGACCCTATGGGTCACTGGGATTCGAACCAACCACCTTTGGTCCTGGATCGGCTGCTTGCAAGGCAAACACCGCTGTGCTATCTCTCCGGGCCCAATTTCTGGGGGGTTTTCAGGGTGGATACTTGGCCTGCCTACCTCTGAGGTGCTCCGGAATTTTCAACCTGATGATGAACTAAAAAGAAAAGTTTGGTGTGTTTGTGGGATTCACCTGGTCTTTAAGTAACTTCCTTTACTCATCTTGTAAGGTAGTTTCGAGTCTATGGACTTCCTGAGCTACTATCTATCCTTGAAGTTGTGTATTATTCCTTTAAATCTTAATATGAGTCAGGCTGGGTGAAGTATTCCTTTACGTTTTGTTTTGATTTCTTGTGCCACACGTGGGGTGCTCAGGGATTACTCCTGGCCTGCTCAGGGAACCAAATGGGATGCGGGGATCGAACTTGGGTTAGACTCCTACAAGGCAAATGCCCAATATGCTGTACTATTGCTCTGGCCCCTGGGTAAAGTATTCTTGCTAAGATGTTAATTTCATTGAGGTTTTCTTTTATTTTTCTATAATGTACCACTTTTTTCAGGCCCAGTTGGGTTCCTTTAGTAATTCTACTATAAATATTAAGGATTCCCCATTGCATCTAATTTCCTTTTTTGATCTGATGCTTTTAGTATTCTATCTCTGGTTATTACTCTGTTTAGGATTATCTTGAGGTGTTTTTATTTGATCTCTTTTAGCTAGTACTCTTTGGGTGTTTAGGATGTAGTTGCATGCATTCCCCAGCTCTCGAAACTTCTAGCAATGATGTCTTTATTTATTCATTTATTTTGGTTTTGGGGTCACACCCAGTGATGCTTAGGGGCTACTCCTGGCTATAATGGAAAATAGCTCCTGACTTGGGGGACCATATAGGATGACAGGGGATCGAACCGAGCTCCATCCTGGGTCAGCCACGAGCAAGGCAAATGCCCTATTGATGTGTTATTGCCCAGCCCAACAATAATGTTTATAAATGCTGCTTCTTTGTAGGTGTTTTTTTTTGTTTTGTTTTTTGTTTTTTTTTTGGTTTTTGGGCCACACCCGGTAACGCTCAGGGGTTACTCCTGGCTATGTGCTCAGAAGTTGCTCCTGGCTTGGGGGACCATATGGGAAACCGGGGGATCGAACCGCGGTCCGTCCAAGGCTAGCGCAGGCAAGGCAGGCACCTTACCTTTAGCGCCACCGCCCGGCCCCTTTGTAGGTGTTTTTTCCTGCCTTTCTGGGATCCCAATGATTCTTAGGTTGTTTCTCTTAAATTCATCCCAAATTTCCCTTTTTATATGTTCCTTTGTTTTGAGGCTTTTTCCCATCATCTTTTGTTGTCCAGAGGTGTTCTTCATTTCATCTTCTACCACTCTGAGTCAGTCCTCAGCAGATATTACTCTGTGGGTGAGTGAACTTCTCATCCAATTAATTTTTCATTTCACTTACAAGGTTTTCAGTTTTGTTGTTTCTGTTGATATTTTGTCATTTATGCTTAATATCTGTGTGTGTGTGTGTGTGTGTGTGTGTGTGTATGAATGTGTGTGTTTTGGAAATATCTCCCATTGTTACTTTGATATCGGTGAACATCCTAAGCATTTTCACTCTGAAGAAATTTCAGAGAATTATTTGAAGGGGGTTACTATTGATTGGGTCTCTAGGATTAAAGTCTTTACCCACAATGCATGGTGGATTTTGTGATGATTTATCATTGTTCCTTTTATAATCTTGACATAAGTCTTTTCTACATTCTGTCAGTCTTTTCCACTGCCAAGGAGGTCTCAGGGGTAGTTGGTGGGGGATTATCCACTCAGGAAGGTGTATCCTGAGCAAAGTCTTTGATTCAGCTTGTCTTAAGGAAATACCAACATGGAAGAGTCACTGGGTTCTAGAACAGAGCAAGTTCAGTGAGATAGAATGTACCAAACTTTAGCACATCTTAGGGATCTCTCCAGGGCCAATACTTACTCAGAGACTGTAAGCTCTGTGAAGGCAGTAAATGGGGGGACACCCACTGCTGTACTCCTAGGCATACCAATTGTTTTTCCACATCACAAAATGGCATGCACAAAAAGAGACAAGACATAGTCTCAATTTCTCAGGGAGAAGAGCCACCATACACGTCTGGCTTTCTGTTATACCAGCCCCCCCCCCACCCTTTTTTTTAGGTCTTGCATGGTGGTACTCAAGGGAGACTCCTGACTCTCTGCTTAGATATTATTTCTGGTGTCTTGGAGGACCATATGGGATGCCAGGAATCAAACCTGGGTCAGTCACATGCAAAGCAAATGCTCTACCCACTGTGCTATAGCTCCTGTCCCTATACCAACTTTTTCCCACAAAACACTTCACTTTTATAATCTCCTTCAAAATTATTAACGATAAGTCTGCTAACTTAATACAAGCATCATGAATTCCCAATTAAGTCTATCAGTGAAATGTTATCATATTTTATTTCTCTAAAAATACTACTACAATGTACACTGCACATGCTGAGCTCATCGCTTTTCTTCTTAGCATTAGAAAGGAAATTACATTTCTAAACACACACAAAGAAAATATACTGAGTGTTGATCTTGCTGTCTGTTCTCCAGACACTGGCACAATTTCTCTACATTCCAGTCTGTTTTTTTCCAGCACATTGTATTACTAATCCCACATTACAAATCTTCGTTAATAGATTGAATTTTATCAAGAATGACCCCATCTGTAATGTGGTCTTGCTATCGTGAGAGGTCCAGTTTTCACCAATGCTAAACTAGGTGAAACTGCCCCATTCTGCCTCCTGTGAATACTCAGAAGTACTGAGTAGTCCATGTTCAGGTGACAAATTCCTTGAATAGCTCCCTTACCCTTAACTCCAGACAAATAGTCATATGATCTACTCCAAAGGTAAGTATTGTTTTGAAAATTTCTACTGAGTTCTGATCATACAATACTAAAAAAGACATTATTACAAGGTTTAAGACAATACCAGCTGGTCTATCATTTATGCTCACCAACCAGGATCTTCTTGTACAAACCCAAACCCCTGCCCAGCTCTGAATATTGGCCCTCAACACCTTTACATCTAATGACATGATGACTCATCTGCATCACTGTGACTCTCACTGCTTGTTCCTGGTCTTGCTTAGAACTGCTTGTTCATAATAAAGCTGCTTGTTCTATTATGCACAGATTCTCAAAGGATACCTGCATCCTGAACCAGCATGACTGAGGTCAATAAATACTACCAAAGGCATGTATGATAGATACCTAGAGAGGCAAAGAATGCAAAGTTTCATCCAAAAGACAGCTCTATTTATAACCTTTTGTGGGTACCCTACAATAGGGTCAATATCTTAGTGCCTGAACTCAAATAAAACAACTGTCTTGGTTCAAATGACTGATACCTTCCAAAGGACCTTTAATAGCCATTTTCTTACTGCTAGTAAGTGATCCTAGGTTGCTAAAATATTGTGTTTCTTTTAACATGAAATTAGTCAATACATAATTCCACATAGCTAACAAGAGATATGGATGAGATTCTATTTTGATTAAGCCCCTTTCATGATCCAGATCTAGGACTATTTCTTTGAACTTGAAATAATCAGGAAATAAATAGCTACAGACAGTGGACCACACACAAGCTAAAATGGATTGATATTTAAGGTTTAAATTACAACCTGAAAAATTGTATGTAAGACAACTCCCAAGGTTTCTTGCAGAATCCTTAGGAGCAAGCATCCTATGGGCCACCCTTTGCAGAGAACTTAAGCATTGTGTAAGGTAACCCTTCCCCTCAACTTCCTGTTTCCCTAACATCTTCTTTTGAGATGTTGATCCCACCTGGATAATCAGACCAGCCCATCTCTGGAACAAAAGTCTGGCTGGGGAAAGGTGATGGAGAAGCAGAAAAAATGGGGGGGGAGGGGGGACAGTAGAAAGCTTAGCAGAGAAGTACATGTGAGGAAAAGCATATGGCAGAGAAAAGCCATGGAATAAAAGCCAGCTGACTCCGATGAAACTTTGACTGCTTATGAATTATTTCTCCGCCATTACCCTGCTTTATCAGAGTGGTCCATCTGAGTAG
The DNA here is from genome assembly GCF_024139225.1 of Suncus etruscus. NCBI lineage: Eukaryota > Metazoa > Chordata > Mammalia > Eulipotyphla > Soricidae > Suncus > Suncus etruscus. Next base: position 97,732,315 of record NC_064860.1, on the reverse strand, counting down.
AAACTCTATGCTGGGGGAGGACTTACCCAATATGGTGGACTTTATATTTATTTTCATCAACAAACCATCCATGATCATACTTGTAAATCACTTTGATAAATTAGTAGTATTTCTACCCTGTCTATAAGGAACAACTGGGAATTGGATGAAAGAAAGTGAGCTTCATAACAATGTTTGTTCTTGAATTTCCTGAGTCATAATAATTTGATCTCTAAGGCACCTAAAAAATCTTGCTTCTCCCTATCTGAGGGACAATCTCCTATGATCTGTAATGCACCCTGTGACTCTGTAATATAAATCTTTACTTTATTACTTGCTACATCTCACTCAGGAGGGGCACACACCAGAAGGTGTAGTGCTCTCCTGAAAAAGGAATTATTTGCCAAAAAGGCCCACTTAGAGCAGTCAAAATCACTTGACCCTTCGCGTGGATTGTTTGACTATAATTCCAAACGTGACTGTAACTATCTCTCTCTTTATTTTTTGACCATTATAGAAATCAGGCCTTAGTAATTCTTTTTAACAAAGAAGCACAGTATCAAATCCCCCAAAAAGTCTCCCACTGTCCTAGCTCCCTGCTACTTTGGCGCCAAGATCAGGTTTTTTCCAAACACTTAGCTCATGAGTGAAGCAATTTTCAGTTTTCCCCTGCTTACTCAAAACAAAGTAATTTTCAGTTTTCCCCTGCTTACTCAAAACAAAGTAATTTTCAGTTTTTCCCCAAAACTCTAAAACATTTCTCTCTCTTCCCACTTCCCTGAAAATTACCTGTTTCCCCCTGCTTACCCAAAACAAAACTAACCCAAAACAAAACTGCCCTTTCACCTTCAGTATCGGTTCTTTAATATGCTAATATTAGCTAGGGTCCTCCATTCTTTTCCCATTTTCTTTGATGTCAAGAATTTGCACCCTGCATTCCAACCTCAAAACTTAAAAGCAGCCCAGTTCAAAAAATAAATTTGTCTTCGTCTTTCTAGACGCAAGTCCCCACGCTTTTGTGTGTGGTCATTCATTTTTTACAATATTGTTCCGTCTTTTCGCCATTTCGTATACCCACTCTCTCCCTGTGAAGGATTCCCGAACTCCACGAAGAATCTGTTTGGAAGAGCTGGCGTCTTGCAACAGAATTGGCTCACAACAATTACTCACTGTTTCCATATTATTTTGTGTTTGGCCACTGGATATCATATTTGATCTACCAATAATGACAATCTCTTATCTCTCTCTTCACCCATTAATTCCAGGACATTTTGAACAAACAAATCAATTGGCATTTACCTTTTGTGTTGGGAGGACATGATGTGAAGAGTTGCAGCCCACAATGCAAAACGTAGGGGTGTGGATTTTAGCAGAATATCTCTCCAAGAGCGCTAGAGGTAGAGGCAGTGCTTGCCCCCTCCTGACTGTGAGATACCCCAGAGAGATTTCCATTCATTCAATCCAACTCCAAATCTCCACAGAAAATGTCTCCTAAAATGGACATTGAAAGCTTAAAGGTCCCTCTGTGACCCTCCCCCCAAAAGAGATTCTGCCTGGAAATCCCTGGGGTATACAATGAGGAGTCAGGACTTGCATCAGAATGTGCCTAAATAAAAAGGACAACAGGATGCTAGAGAGAGTGGACTAGGCTCTGGGCATTTCACCTTCTCTTTAAAAAAAAATGCCAGAATGGACTGAGCAGAAAGAGTGATGATGGACACAGTTATAAGTTTTCTGAAAATGAACATGAAGATGAGGGATTTGGAAGAGGAGAGGGGTGGGAGAAACAGGAATAGCATAAAAGTCAGACATCATGCACGATCAGTGTCTCCTCCAGGTTTTCACTTCATCTACCAAGGAGAAATTCAGTGACAAAACCCTGGACGGGAACATGGTGAGGGTTTTCTGTAGTGGGTTCCCTGAGCTTGGCTGCTGTGGATTCTGCAGACCGGCTGGGCGTTCAACCATAAGAGTGTGACCCATGACTTCTGCACCACCCAGTCTACTGAGCAACTTCCTGAATGTGCCACTGCATGGGAAGCTGTTGATAGGTCTCTCGCTGAGCTTGGCACTTTCTGGGACCCTTGGAAATGGACCCTGTTTCTCTCTTTGAACCTGGGGACCAAGACAGTTGGACACACGTGCTGAGGCAGTGCTGGTGCAGTGGCCTCTAAGACACTGGGCAAGTAAGTGCCTTGTTTGGTGAAGGGGCTCCAAACAAGTGGGCAGGACAACAAGCTGCTCTGGAACCCTAGCATGACACTCCTGAGGAAGCCCAAGACTCCCCAGCACTAGTTCAGGGAGCCTGACTTAAGCCACTCTGGACTCAGCACAGACATAACTTATGTCTATTTCTGGCCAACTCTGGGAGAACCCCAGGTGTGCACCCACATCTGCCAGTGACCAACTGCATTACCCCGAGCGGTAGTGGTCGTGCCATTTACCATAATCATCACCAAAGACATTTACAACAAGGCCATTTTTGGCCCATCCTGGGTTTTAGTCAGCTGAAAGCTGGGTAGACATGAAGAGCGGGGGGGTTGTAGACTGCTATGACATGGTATCCAGGTAGGAAGGTAGCAAATCCCAGCCACACACACTGTAGCTAGCTGGGGTCACACTCTGCTGAATATTGGGAGGCTCTTCTGAGGGGAGAGGGCCTATTCTGGCAGTGTGTGTGTCTTCTGGGCTCTCAGAAACACACAGCGACTCTCCTCACAGTCATGTGCCCGTCGAGATGAAATAGCACACCCAGGGTTGGAGGACTGTCTGAATCCCATCATTCCTCAGAGGAGAACCAAGTGATCTATCCAGGATGGAAAACAATTCCACCCTAGAACTTTCTGGAAATATACCCAAATGCCCTATCATTAAGACTACTCTGAGAGGGAGGGTGGTCTTCTGCCTTGCTTTGAGATGAAACCTACCTGAGTCACTTGATCTCATTTAGTCAGGGGAATTAAGTGCACTTCAGACATTCAGATGGAGATGGATGTTCTCCCCATACAGAAGGTATAAAAGGAAGGAAAGGCGGTTCCATTTGCAGTGTAGGCTGAGACGTGGCAGTCATTGGTCCCAAGCTCGTTTCAGCTATATGGCCCCCGTGGCTCTTGGGGCTTGAGGAGCTTGTGAATGGGGAGTCGATGGTGCGTATGTATGATTTCATAGAGCTGAGCCCAGGAGCCCTCATCCTCGCTGAACCACAACAGGCTACCAGAGGTCAGTCTGGTTCCTACGCTGAGCTGGCCCAGGCTCCAGCTCAGCAGCCAGAGGGCAGATGGGAAGCAGCTCTCTTGGGGGCTCAACTCTGCAGTGTTTGAGCCTGTGGGAGGAGCCCTGGGGGAGGCCATAAGGCAGGGTCCGTCTCTTTCAGAGCCTGTCTGTATAAATAGGCCCCAGAGCCCAGAGCCCAGAACCCTTTGTGACCATACAGGCTAGGACTCTGGGAGTGTTGCTTCTCTTATTGTCCTCTTTACTCACATCCACTGCCTTTGTTTCAAGGTCAAGAACAAATGTAAGTATCCAAATGCTGCTTGCCTTAGCAGGAAGTGGATGCGCCTGGGAAACAAACCAAGTAGAGTAGACATAGAAAAGCAGGTCACCTGACAAAACATTCGTGTTCCCAGGTGTACAGTTCCTGTGCAGAGCAATAACTCAGTCAGCCATCCCTGTTTCGAGACTGTTGAATTAATTATTAATTATAAAGTCCTACTGGTCATGGATAGATAGATGGTGAGGCCTTTCTCGGCCCGGCCTAGCGTCTGCAGCCCCTCCGGCCTGGCAGGTCTGTAGGTGTCAGGGTAACGGTGAGGAAATGATCCACAAGCAGTCAGATGAAGTTTCAGGAGAAAACCAGGTTTATAACAAGGCCCTAACCGCCATGTGCATATTCTTCACATGGCCTTTAAATTAAGCAGCCTCTTTCCTGCTCCTGGATCCATCCTGTCTCTCCTCTCCCCTTGCTGCGGCTGCCTCTCCCCTCCCCCAGGCAACCCCTTAAACTACCAACCACAGTCCCCTCCCAGCTGTGGGAGGGTCTCACTTTCCAGGTGAGATAGGCAGAAAGTTGGGGAAGGGATAACAGAGACAAAGAATCTGAGCCGCAAATGGCCAATAGGCAGCCTACGGGCTCTTGTAGCCAAAGTAGAAACCGATGTCCCAGTAACATCAACCTGTCCAAGTGCAGAGACTTCCTCCTAAAGGGCTTAGTGTGTGCTAGAAAATTCTGCATGGTGACTTGGGTCTTTATGGGGCCTTGGCACATTACCAGGAAGGGATGTTCTCAGCACATCTTCACCTCACTGATGCTATGCCATTTGTATCACAGCCCCAAGCTGGGTTCAGGAGTCCCATAGATGTTGAGAACACACTGGGGTGAGGCTGGGAATAGCTTTTTCCCCTCAAATTTGTGGTCAGTGACACCCTCCTGCTACCCCTGGGAGTCTTCCCAAAACCCTGATGACCGCTCTGCCCAGACTCTCTGAGTTCACCAGGAAATGTCTACTGGTAGGGGCCCCTCAGAGTCCAGGATTCCTAGTGAGCCACATAGTAAAGATGTTTGGGACCCCCTGGAATGAGAAATAAGGATGGATTGGGCAGAGTGGAGGAGGTTCTGTTGTTTTCCCTGTTGCTATGGGAAACCCAAGTAGGGAGTGAGTTTGGGCAGGTAACTCTTCACAGGAAAATGCAGGCCCTGCACATGTTCTGGATGCTGAGTGTGTGGGGAAGGGGGACCACATATGTGGATGGGAGACACAAGCCAGCATGAGGAGGAGACACGTCCTGGACTTTCTGTTACTAAAAGAGGAGAAAGTCAGGGGGGAAAGGTGGAGGAAAATTGTGTCTAGGTCCTTAGGACCCCATTTCCCCTGAGCTACTCTTTCTGGAGGAGCTCAATACTGCGGGACCAGGGTGTGAGCCCTGGGGAGCAATAATCCTGTTGTGCAGCTTCTTCTGTTTCCCCCTGGAAAATCACAGGGTGCTAACCCTATGGGCACAGTGATGGGCATGCAAGAGGTGGTGGGAGGCCACAACTACTGCTCACCTATGTGAGGGCAGGTCACTGATAGAGCTCTCTGAGGACAGTGAAGGAGCGATGCAAGGTCTGTATCATTTTCTGAAGCCCTGCCTACCCTTCATGGAAAGAATAAGTAAGAAGAGCTGCCAGAACTTCAACTGCTGCTGGATCCACCAAGCACCAAAGGGCAAGATGCCTTATGATGGAAAATGTGAGTCTCCCTTTATCCCTTCCTGGTGGGCTCCCTAGAATCCCATTAAGTGTGGGACAGTCTGAGAATAATACTGCGCTGCTCAGACCCAAGGAAATGCTTCTAGTGATGTGTGAACACACACACACACACACACACACACACACACACACATTGATCATATTAAAAAGACGTGCAAACAAGTTCTCAAAATGACACGCCATGGCATGGAGAAGAATAAACAAGTCAATTTCCATTGCCCTCAGGTGTGGACACCACCTTCTAGAGTCCATGGCACAGACTGCCCTACCCTGGTCCTGTCCTGTCCTGCCCTGCCCTAGTGGCCAAGAAGGAGGATGGGGCCCAACAGAGCTTGGCTCACATCATCTTCCCCTCTGAGAATACCTGCAATGAGGGGCAAGGTTGTGGGACAAAACAGTCACCTGTTAAGGGTATCACCAGGTATACCCTGCATTCTGGGAACAGGTGTATGGGCCTAAGACTCCTCCCATAGTCACCTGTTCTACCAGGGTGCATTTGTAATAGTCTCAGTGGGGTGGGGTGTCCAAACTTCCCTATCTAGGGGGGAATGGAGGCTGACTTGAACTGGGAAGAGAGAGAGGGGACACTCCTCTAACAGATGACACATTTGTTTCCAGCTCTTTAGAATAAGATGACCCTGCTGGCCCTGGACCATGAAGCTGTGTCTGGACACCAGCCACCTGCCACCAGCCCTGCTGTCTGAGGGATGATGTCAGGGATCGCATAAAAATAAACTCCCCTATTTAGCACAAGACTGCTCTGTTCTTCCTTCCTGGGCTGAGTTCTGTGTCACTCCTTCCCCATCCACTCAGGCTTCTCAATGGGCACAGGATGTATAATGGTCACAGCAATGTCCTCCAAGATCACCCCAAGAGAGTTGCCATCTGTGGGGGGCTCTGACCTCAGCCCCTAGGTGCTAAGTAAATAATAAAAACCAGATTTCTAATTACCATATAAAAATTGAAAAGCAATGTTGAGAGTAAGTGAGGGCAAGAAAGAGTAGAGCAGGTAGAGCCTTTGCCTTGCATCATGGCCAACCCAAGTTTGATCCCAGCATTCCATATAGTTCCCCAAGCGTCACCAGGAGTGATCCCAGAGTACAGTTAGGAGTGAACACCACTAGATAGGACCCAAAATCCAAAACAACCAAACAAAACAAATCAATGAAATCAGAAGCTAGCTCTGAAAAAATAAACAGGTTAGATAAACCTTCAGCTAGACTCATGAGAGGGGAAAAAAGCCAACATTTCTGAATAAATAAGACCAGAGACCAGCTATACAATATTCCAATAGCCATCCCTTCACCAGTGTTCATTTCTCAATACCAGTTTCTCCAATTGTTCTTCATTCAACCAGTTTTCCCCTAAGGCAGAAGATTGTCTTCTCTCTCTTTCTCTTTCTCTCTCTTCTCTTATAGACACTGTGGTTTGCAATATTGTTATCAAAGGGGCATCCTGTATGTCACTTTATCTCTTTTTATCACCCTGTTCTTTTCCAGAGTGATTATTTTCAACTCTCATTATCAGAATGATCCCTTCTCTGACCTAACTGCATTCGCTCCCAATCTTTTCTGCTGTCTGGTTATTCTCACACAGTGAGCTATTTTATACATCCCAAAGATGAGTGAGATAATTCTATATCTTCCCCTCTCCCTCTAATTCAGCTCACTCAACATAATACACACCATGTCTATCCATGTGTAAGTAAATTCCATGACTTTATTTCTCCTAACAGCTACACAGTATTCCATTGTGTGAATGCACAGAGAGTCTTGATCTGTTCTTGGGTACTTGGTTTGTTTCTAGATGCTGGCTGTTATGAATAGTGATGCAACGAGCAGATGAGTCTAAATGCCTTCTATGCATTGTATTTTTGGCTCTCTACATATTCCTGGGATATCTGGGAGCTCAGTATCCAGTTTTTTTTGAGGAATATCCATATTGTTTTCCAAAAGTTCTGTGTTGATTAAAAATATAAAATATAAAACATAAAGTCCGCATGTTGGGTGAGGTTGTCCCAGGCACCTTGTGTCTAACCCCTCAGGCGATGGGTCTCATGAAGAAGGATAGTAGTGGTGGAGAAATAGTTCACAAACAGTCTAAATTTCATCGAAGTCAGCTAGCTTTATTTTCTCATGGCTTTTCTCCACCATGAGTTTCTGCGTCATGTCTGCCTAACTCATGTCTTTCTCTCAGGAGCTCTGTCTGTCTATTTCCCTTGCAGTTTCTCTTCACCTCCCCCCCCCCCCCAGCCAGTATCTTTCTTTATTTATTTAAAACAGCTCTCCCCATTCCAGGTGTGGGTTGGTCTGATCATCCAGGTGATTAACATCTCAAAAGGGCATTGGGGGAAGTGTTACCTTACAGTGCCCTACAAATCTGCATTCCTACCAGCAGTGAATGAGAATCCCTTTCTCCTTGCAACCACACTAGCACTGGTTATTCTTGTTTTTGTGATGTATGTCACTGTGGTTGAGATGATAACTCAATGTTGTTTTGATTTGTATCTCCCTGATGATTAGTAATTTGTAGAATTTTTTTCTTTCTATTTTTTTTGGGGGGGGCGGGGGGAGGCCACACCCGGTGACACTCAGGGGTTACTCCTGGCTATGCACTCAGAAATCGCTCCTGGTTTGGGGGACCATATGGAATGCTGGGGGATCACACTGCGGTCCATCCTAGGCTTACACAGGAAGATGGGGGTGGGGTGACAGTTAAGCTCTACCATACCTTATAATTCTTAGATATTAACCACTTACTAGATGGATATTGGATCAATCATCTCTCCCAATCTGTGGCCAGCTATTGTATCCTGGTTATTGTTTCATTTAAGGTTCAGAACCTTATTAATTTCACATCGTCCTCTTTGTTTATCTTTGCTTCCACTTGCTGAGTCAGTGATGTTTCATCCTTGAACATTCCTTTAGTTTCATGTCATGGTGAGTTTTTGTGTTTGTCTTTATGTATCTTATGATTTCAGGTCTGATATCAAGGTCTTTAACCCATTTTGATTTAACTTTTGTGCATGGTGTGAGAAAGAGGGCTGAGTGCATTTCCTTGTATATAGATGACCAGTTTTCCCAGTAGCACTTGCTGAAGAGTATTCTCTTTCTCCATTTCATTTTTTTTGTTGTTGTTGTTGTTGCACTTTTATCAAAGGTTAACTTATATACTGTAGGATCTTTTTGCAGGATATTTAATTCTATTCCACTGATCGGAGGGTCTATATTTATTCCAGGATCATGTCCTTTTGATTACTACCACTTCGTTACAGAATTTAAAGTTGGGAAATGTGATAATCTTCATATATTTTCCCCAAGAATTGCTTTGTCTATTCTTAAGGGTTTATTGCTTCATATAAATTTCAGAAGTATTTGATCTATTTCTTTGAAAAAAAAAAATAGCATGAGGATCCTTATAGGGCCTGCATAAATCTGTATAATGCTTTGAAAGCATTCCTATTTTAGTGATGTTAATACTCCTAATCTCTGAGCAGTAAATATATTTCCAGTTTCTAATGTCCTCTTATTTCTAAAAGTAGTGTTTTGTAGTTTCCTTTGAATAGGTCACTCATTGATTTAGTTAAGTTGATCTGAGGTAGTTCATTTTCTGGGGCACCATTGTTAATGGGATTATTTTTTTTTTCAAAGTATCTCTTTTATTATTTGTATATAGGAAGCAATGGACTTCTGTGTGTTAATTTTGTAGCCTGCCAGCCTACTAAAAAAGTTATCGTTTCTAGAAGCTTTTTCTGGAAAATCTTTAAAATTTTCTAAATATAGCATCATATCATACACATTTAAATGATGAGAGCTTGACTTTTTCCTTTTCCTCTCTGGATGTCCTTGATACCTTTTGCTTTCCTAATTGCTATGGCAAGTTCTAGTACTATATTAAATAGAATTGGTGAGAGTGGGCACCAAGCACTGCAGTATAAGTCTAGAGCATCTAATTTTCTTTTTCATAAACTTCTGTTGTAAGAGCTAGAGGCATTTTTGAGTCTTGGTGAGTTCTACTTCTGATCTTGCATAATGGTACCCAAAGTATCTTGGTAGGGCTGTCATCTATGGAAATGTAGACATGGCCTTTTCCTCAGAGGAGATTACCCACTACCCATATGTGTCTATTTTCACCCAGATAGGTGAATTAATTATTTCCTGAGCCTGCACTTTATTGAAAGTGTCATTTGGCATCTGTGTGGGGCTCTCCTTAAGAAATATAAAGAAAGGGCTGGAGCAATAGCACAGTGGTAAGGTGTTTGTCTTGCCTGTGGCCTACTAGGGACTGACACAAGTTTGATCCCCAGCATCCATATGGTCCCTGAGCCTGTCAGGAATGATTTCTGGGCAAAGAGACAGGAGTAATCTCTGAGCATTGCTAGGTGTGCCCCCCCCCCAAACAAACAAAAAAGAAATGAAAAAAAACAATGTTAGTGATAAGAAGTTAAGTGAGGGTTACCCCCTTTTCTAATTTTTAATAAATAAGTTTTGAGGGTCCTGTGAACATGTCCAACGATGCCAAATCAGGATTCAGGGGATACCAATGACATTTTTGATTTGGCATTCATTATTTAATGATAGAAAAGTTTTACTAGTGTAGAGTAGGTCATTGTTAGGCTTTTTGTTTGTTTGTTTTGTTTTTGGGTCACACCCAGCAGTGCTCTGGAATTACTCTTGGCTCTATGCTCAGAAATCGCCCCCTGGCAGGTTCGGGGTACCAAATGGGATGCCGGGATTCGAACCACCATCATTCTGCATGCAAGGCAAATGCCCCACCTCCATGCTATCTCTCTGGCCCCCATTATCAGTTTTGATGGTATGGAGAATGCCCATGACAGAAAATGTTGTAATAATAAGGAATACACAGCTTTAGTTATTTCAGAAGTCATAAGGAGAGCTCATATAAAATTAGAATACATGTCAATGACTACTTGAAGAAAATGTTTGTTTGTAAAATGACTTTGATAAGTTCGTAGTCTTTTTGTCCTGGCAATAAGGAACAACTGGGAAGAGATTGGATTGAAGAAAGTGAGCTTCATGTCAATATTTGTTTATAAATTCCTGATTCACTTTAAGATAATTTCTAAGGTATCTAATATAAAATTATCTTGCTTCTTCCTACCCTGGCTACAATCTCCTATGATACGTAATGCGCCCTGTGACTCTAGTATAAATTTTTATTCTATCATCACTTACTGTTTCAATATTATTTTGTGCTTGGCCACTAGATATCATATTTGATCTACCAATAATGACAATCACTTATCTCTCCCATCACCCATTAATTCCAGGACATTTTGAATAAACAGATTAATTGGCATTTACCTTTTGTGTTGGAAGAACATGATGTGAAGGGTTGCAGCCAATGATGCAAAACATCAGGGTGTGTTTTGTAGCAGAATATCTGCCCAACAATGCTAGAGGCAGTGCTTGCCCCCTCCTGCCCGTGAGATGCCACAGAGCTTTCCAGATTCAGTCCAGTTCCAAAAATCCACAGGAATGTCCTCTAGGATGGACATTGTAGGATTAAGGTTTCCTATGTGACCCTCAAATGTGATTCTGCCTGAAAATCCCTGAGGTACCAAACGAAGAGTCAGAATTAACATTCAGATGCATCTGAATAAGGATGGATGACAGGACACCAGAGAGTATGGACGAAGTCCTGGGCACTTCAACATCTTAAGGAAAAATCCAGGAAGCTCTGAAGGGAAAGAGTGATGATGGACATAATTCTGAGTTTTCTGATTATGGGCATGAAGATGGGGGTTCAGGAAAAGGTGAGATGCACCAGAAATAGCATGAAAACCAGACACTAGTCATGGCTAGTGTCTCCTCCAGTTTTTCACTTCATTTACCAAGGAGAAAATCAGTGACAAAACCTTGGATGGAAACATGGTGAGGGTTTTCTCTAGTGGGTTCCTTGAGCTTGGCTGGTGTGGGGTCTGCAGACCTACTGGGTGTTCAACCATGAGAGTGTGACCTGTGTGTGACACCTCCAACCAGTCTACTGAGCAGCTTCCTGGACATTCCACTGCATGGAAAGCTGGTGATGGGTCTTTCTCTCTCACTGAGCTTGGCACTCTCTGGGAGCCTTGGAAAATGAACCCCATTTCTCACCTCGAGCCTGGGGTTAGACAGCTGAACACACATGCAAAATTGCTGCTGGAGCAGTGACACCTGAGAACCATAATCACCACCAAAGGACATTTCCAACAAAACTCTTTTTGGGAAGCAGCTCTTTTGAGAGCTCAACTCTGCAGTGTTTTTGCCTGTTGGAAGAGGTGGGTGTGGCCAGGGGGCAAGGCCCGCCTCTCACAGAACCTGTAAGACCTGGTATAAATGGGTCCCAGGGATCAGGGCCCAGAGCCCGCTGTGACTATGGAGTCCAGAGTGTTGGTGGTGCTGGGCTTGGTTATGGCCTTGGTGCTCCCCAGCTCAGCCTTGGATGATGAAGAACCTATATGTGAGTCTTTATTTTTTTTTTTCTCTGAGACAGGTCAGGAGGGCTTATGGCAGCCTGGGGAGCATAACAAGGGAGACACTCCAAGATCCAGGCTCAAGATTTTTTTTGTGGTCTTGGATGAAGTCCAGGACACTCACCCTTTCCAACCACAGGCTCAAATGCAGAATCTCAGTCCAGAGACACTACTGGGTCAGCTCTCCCCACTATTTAGACAAGGAAACAGGCTTAGAGAGCTTAGTCCCCTCCTGGGCAGAGTTTTTGGAAGTCAAGTTCCTGCCAAATCTGTGTGACTGACTGCAGAGCTTTCTTGACAGGGCTTAGCATGGACTAGAAATTTCTGCATGGGCACGTGGGGCTTTGACACATTACACAGAGAAGTAATGTTGCCAGAAAAATTTCACCTCACAGATGCTGTTACCATTGCAGCATCAGCCAGGGTCTGGGAAGTCCCATGAATATTTGGGACACACTGGGGTGTGACTGGGACCAGCATTTCTCCCTACAGGGGTTTGGTCAGTGAATCTCCTACTTCTTGTGGAAATCTCCCCAGAGTCCTCATAGCCTCTCAGCATTGACTCCCCAAGTTCAGTGGGATGTGCACTGGGAAGGCCCTCCCCCAAAGTTAGGCTCCATGGTGATCACCAAGGGAAATAAATTTGGAACCACCTAGGATGAGGAACAAGGGTGGGTTGGACAGAGATAGAGAATGTTCTGGGGTGTTTGCAGTTGCCAATAAGGGTGTAGTGGGGAGTCACTGGGCATGTGCCGGAGTGCCAAATGTATGAACAAGAGAAGCCCCATATGTGGGGTGGGAGACATAGGCATGCCTGAGTAACCAGACTCCAGATTTCCTGTTATTGAAAGAGGAGAGAGTTGGTGAGGAAAAGGTGGAGGGATTTGGTCTGGGTTTAGAGGAACCCATTTGCCCTAAGTTCTGCCCTCTGGAGGACCTGAATGCTGTGGATATCTGAGAGTATCTGGGTGGTTCAGGGTGTGATAGTGGGGAGCAGCCCTTGGAATATCCCAGCTCACCATCATCCTCTACTTACCCCTGGAGAGTTGTGGGGGACACAGAGGTGAGTGTCTGGGCGCCCCAGTCTCTGTTCACCTGTGTGGGTGCAGGCAGCTGACAGAGATCTTTGGGGACAGTGATGGAGCAGTGCAACTTGCATTACCAGTCCCGGAGACCATGCATTCCCGACGTGCCCAAGCTGGATAAAAAGTACTGTCTACGCTTCCGGTGCTGCTGGGACCCGAAAGCACCCAGCAACGCTCAGAGCTGCTTCCTGCCTCGCAATGAGAACGACGAGTCTCTAATCAGAGCTCATCCCGGTGGGTCCAGTAGGAGTGGCCTTAGCTCCGAATCTTTCAGGGTTTCCTGGGCTCGGGGCAGGAGGTGGCCAAGGTAGTCAGTGACTTTGCCATCCGCAGGGATTGGGGCCACATTAAGAGAAGATGTGAGTTCCAGCTGGTTCACAAGAAATCTTTGTCTTAGGCAGTGGGGAGAGATCAGACCAGTGCCCGTCACCCTCAGGAATGGATGCCACTCTCTAGAATGCTCAGCACAGAGGCTGCCCTGCCCTGATACAGTGGTGAAGGAGAAGAATGGGGTACCCCAAGAGCAAAACAAAGTATATATACTATACTCCACATCTGAGCAAGCCTGCAGGGAGAGATCAAGATCACTGTAAGACAGAGGGCAGTTACCATTCACGGATGGCCCTACCTTGCAGCTAAGTCTCTGCATCAAGGCAACAGGGATTTCATGCCAGAGTCCCCATAGTCATGTGTATCTCCCTTCTTGGTGGTGAAGACTCAACATTTCCCCAGTCTAGATGGGGGAAGTGGAGTGCAGGTTTGAGCTTGAAGGTTGACTTGACCTTGGGAGAGGTGACACCCTCTAACAGGCTACACATTTGTTTCCAGCATTGAGAGGGAAAGACAACTAACTCTATGTGATGCTCTGATCAAGAAGATGAACTTGGACACTTGTCACCACAGCAGCCAACCTCCACCCTGCCCTTCTCTCTGGGAGTGATGTCTGAACCCCTGTGAATAATAAATTCTCCTGCTCTGCCCAGCACTGCTCTGTTCTTCTTTCCCGAGGTGCCCTGTGTCCTTCCTTGTTGAATTACTGGTCTCACCCTAATCAATATTCATACTCCACCCTATGGAGTGATCTGGTGATGTGATTATTGGATTATTCCCTATTTGGTATTTCTCTCCCACCCTAGAGTGTGGCCTGGTTCTTGTCAATAAAAGCAGGGGTCTGAGGAAGGCAGATGCTCATTCTTCAGTCTTCCTCCACTAAGCTGCTTTCCTTCTTAGGAGCAAAAAGCTTGGGTGTTGAATTTCTTGCTTGAGTGCTGAATTTCCTGAACCCATTCTTGTATCTCTTCACTGTGTGGATTATTTATTTCCTGCATCAACGTTTGCTTCCAGACCCACAGCTCACCAGATCCTCATTTTGGAACATGGAACTCTGGTTATAGTTCCTGCCCTGTTTTCTCCCTCTTCTCAGTGGAAACAAGAGGGATAATGTCCACAAAGGTATCCTCTAAGAGCACCCCAAAGCAGCTGACCCCAGTATGTCCTTTAATCTCAGCTCCTGGCTGACTCCCAATGGGTGAAACTTGCTTGGAATCACTACTTGCTTGGAGACAGATTTCTGGGCTTGGTTCTCCTCCATCCATCCATCAGTCGCACCATTCCACTGACAGCTGGCCAGGACCCTCCCACAGGGTCCCCCTTCCTCTAGCTAGGGTGGACAGGAATATTTCTTGTAGCATATTTTTTTAGAAAGGAGATAATGACCTTGAGGCCCTGATAATGGTCTCGGTCCCTTGATGTCCAAGTTGTGAATCCAGACTCCATCATCACAACTGGGCAGCTCAGCACCTTTTGTCTGGAGGAAAGCGGGTAGGAGTATGAGACCCTGGAGAGGTAACACAGACCCTCATGCCCAGGCTCCATCGGGCTGGGGAGTAGGTCTGAAGTCTGATGCTCCTTCCCCAGAATGACCTTCCCCTCTGCAGACAAGCTGATGCTCCAAGTTAGCTTTTTCTCTGGAACCTGGGGGAATTTGTCCCCTCTCAGATCAGCTTCCTGTTACAAATCACTGTGTATTGTTCATTCTAATAAAGATAGTTGGGCAGCAGTGGTGCCAGGTAATGGCATGCTCAAAATTGTGCTCAGCCCTAGAGCTTTCTGGAAACATTTCCATGACTGTGGCTGGCACAACCACTCTAGCCTGTTGGGCCCTCTAGTGTCTGAATTCAAGACCAACCTTTTCTTTACATTCTCATCGGGTTCTGAAGAATGAATTTACTACAAATATAGAATGCATAGATATTAGAAATAAGTTTTGATGAAGTAGTTGAAAGAAAGGAATTTGGACATTTTCAGATTCACTGGAGAAATGATGATTCTCAGGTGGAAACCATTGATCAGACTAGATTGTGTGCACTGAGCAGCTGACTGTGGAACTGATTCCCAGGGCTGGATTCTACCAGGCTCTCTACTTTCCTTTGGATCAGGCTGAGGATGACAAAAAGCCCATATCCCCCCTCTGGAATGTGCTCTCTCAGTGAAGAACATAGGGGTTCAGAGTCTCTGGTTCTTTCTGGTCTTGTGCCCGGGAGAAGCCAGTCCAAGAGCCCAATCGTAGTGTCCAATCCTAGACCCTTTGAGTCATTGGATCGACTCCTAGAGCCAAGAAACCTAAGTATAAATGGGTCCCTTTGACTAAGTTCCCAGAGCTCACTATGAGGACAAGGTTGCTAATGGCAGAAAAGGAACATCAAACTTCAGGGATAGGACAGGAGAGCTCTCTGAATATGAGGAACCTGGCAGACCTATTGCAGTTGCCCATTCCCTGCCAGGGTATGTGCATCTAGGTCTGGATTCATTGTTTTCCAGACACAGAAACTGGGCCTCAGAGAGAGCTAACAGCTGACCCAAGAACCTTAAAGGCCACTGTGGAAACCTGAATCCAAACTAGGGCTGCCTGTCTGACTGCAGAGCATTTCCAATTGTACTGGTCTCCTTGCTAGAAAGTTCTGCAAAATGACTTGGGGGTTTATTTTGGTATTTGCACTTTCATGGAGAACTCAATTTTAGGAATCCCATGTAGGATAGAGTCTTAATGGTCAAGATCCTTATAGGGTTAGGGTTAGGTTTTGATTCTCAAGAGCTCTTGCAGAAACATGAAGTACCTGGGACATCTCTCTGTAGGTATAACTGCAGCATCTGTGTTCATGGTTCCAAATGATGGCGTAGACTTAGCATTACTTCCAATCCAGTTTTATATCAGCACATGAAAAATCCTCAATAGGAGAAACAATGTTTTTCAATATTTCTTAATGATATTTTTTTCACTGACACCCCTTAGACTGGTAAAAAAAAAAAAATACAAGAAACTCCTCTGACTGGAAAAAATATGGACTTAGCTCTAATCTGACAAAGGGATAATATCCAAAACATATAGAGCAACTGTAAAATTTATCAACCAAAATAACTCAAATAACCTCATCTAAAAAATGGGGACAAATGATAGTCCAACGCTTCCTTACAGAGCACATGGCAATGGCCAACAAGTATACCAAAACATGCTTATCACTATCACCATGGAAATGAATGTCAAAGTAACAATGAGATATACCCTTGCACCTGCCAGATTCACATGCATAAAAATGAATTAAAGCAATCAGTTTTGTCTGACTGTGGAGGGAAAGAACCCACGTCCATTGGAGTTGGGTATGTTCATTGAGTCAACCTCTTTGGAAAATTATATGAGAAATTATTTTTAAAAAGCTAAATATTGGGGCCAGAGAGATAGCACGGTGGTGTTTGCCTTGCAAGCAGCCGACCCAGGACCTAAGGTGGTTGGTTCAAATCCCAGCATCCCATAGGGTCCCCTGTGCCTGCCAGGAGCTATTTCTGAGCAGATAGCCAGGAGAAACCCCTGAGTGCTGCCAGGTGTGACCCAAAAACCAAAAAAAAAGAAAAAAAGCTAAATATTGAATTTCCATACAAGTTTTCAAGTCATTCCACTTCTTTGCATCAACCCCCAAACTCCCAAAATACTATTTGGAAAAAAAAAACCACATGTGCTCCTATGTTGATTTCAACAATCTTCACAATAGTCAAGATCTGAAAACAGCATGAGTATCCAAAATTAGATGACGAAATACAGTGGCAAATAAGCATCATGGAATACCCCTCAGCTATAAGGAAAGAAGAAATCATACAATTTGATGCTACGTGAATAAAACTGGAGGGCAACATGCTAAGTCAGCCAGAAGGAGAGGGACAGAAACAGAATTCTCTCTCTCATCAGTGGGCTATATCGAAAGCTAATCACGGAGCAATGAATGATCAACCAATTTCGAGACTCTGAATATGGAAATGAGCTTCCCAGGGGGAGAGGAGTTGGGGATTCCCTGGAACATTGGTAGAGAGAAACAGACACTGGTGATAAGTGTGAGGTTGAAGTGATGAATGCACTGTAAGTCACAGCATATTATTTTAAATAGGGGGGAGTAAATCTCTGTAACTAAATACAAGGGACATCAAGGAAGCAAGGAACGATAGCAATTTTTTTTCATTTTTATTTTGACCAAAGTGGATTACAAATCTTTCACAGTAATTTTTTTTTTTTTTGGTTTTTGGGCCACACCCAGCGATGCTCAGGGGTTGCTCCTGGCTGTCTGCTCAGAAATAGCTCCTGGCAGGCACGGGGGACCATATGGGACAACGGGATTCGAACCAACCACCTTTGGTCCTGAATCAGCTGCTTGCAAGGCAAACGCCGCTGTGCTATCTCTCCGGGCCCAGTAATTTTTAAGGTACATAGTGACATTGAATCTGGGGCGTTCCCACCACCAATGTTGTCCTCCCTCCATCCCTATTCCCAGCATGCATCCCATATCCCCCTCCTCTACCCTCTGGGTTGCTAGTATAAGTGGTCCCCTTGTGTCTTGCTTGTTGTAGATTGGGTATGAATGCTGTCGTCATTGGCTTTGGATTTGGTGTTTAAGTCTGATTTTTTTTTATTTCTACTTAATGTTCATACGACTGTCTGGTCTTGGTACCCTAGTATTGAGAAAAATTAAGCAAAAAAAAAAGAGAGAAAAATTAAGCAGATAAAATAATCAAGTAGGCAGCATCTTAAACAATAGAAATACTAGTAATTAATCCCTCCTAGGGGCCTGCCTCTGTGACACTGCTCTGGCATGGTGAAAGGCTCTTTTCTTCACATCCTGAGAAATGCAAATCACGTGTCAATGATATCTGCCTATAATAGATATTACAGATGATGTTCCATCTGCCTGTCCCCGCAATCCTCTCTCGACTTTTGTTTTCTCACAAAAACATTTCCATTGGCTCACTCCCTTCCCCCATGGTCATTCTATTTCCTATTTTAAGACTGTGAGTGAATCGAACAACATGGATGGGTTCTCAATAGAGCTAACAGGCTATCAACAAAACAAGAAATACCTTTTTTGTTTGTTTTTGCTTCTAATAATCCTACTCAATGTACACTACAAGCACAGACCACACATGTTTTCTCTACAGCATTCCGAAGAAAATTACATTCCTTTTTTAAGGTTTAAAACTTTATTGAGACACCATGTTTCAATAGTGTTGTTTCAAACATATACCAAGTTTCAAATGAAGGTGTTTATAATACAATTGTTTCAGGCATTCAGTGTTCTATCGCCAATCCCCCATCGCTGTGACTTTCCCTCAACCAATGGCCCTATGGTCCAAAACAGATTTTAAGCCTGCCCCCTTAGCATGCACAAAAGTTTACCTTATATTTCCTGATACAATAACATGACGAATGAAAATTTTAAATAATAGTTCAGTAAAAGAAGTTTTGTGAAAATTGTTATGTCTCATAATGGTGTGGCTAAAGTCACTGTCTGAGGATTTACTGGGCCGGTTGGTGCTGGTTGAACCTTCTATACTACTTCTTTTGTTCATTGAGCTCAGTGGGCTTCTTCTACACATGTTCCCATCAAATTTCTGTGTTCCAAATTTTGAGGTGTTGCATGGCCACATATGCGGTACATACGTCAGGAGCTGTAGAATGGGACTATTCCAATTTCTTTTTTTTTTTTTTTTTTTTTTTTGGTTTTTGGGCCACACCCTGTGACGCTCAGGGGTTACTCCTGGCTATGCGCTCAGAAGTTGCTCCTGGCTTCTTGGGGGACCATATGGGACGCCGGGGGATCGAACCGCGGTCCGTCCTAGGCTAGCGCAGGCAAGGCAAAGGCACCTTACCTCCAGAGCCACCGCCCGGCCCCGGACTATTCCAATTTCAATATCAGTTGTGGATGTTGAAGTATGTCAGATGGGGGGTGCTGGGCCTTTCATAAGGATGTGAAATTGACCCTCCCCATTTCAAAAGGCCCCAAGTTCTCAGCCCCAAGACCAAGCTCTTGGTGTGCCTTCAAAATTAGTTGTGGAGTTGAGTCATGTAAATGCTGTATGATGTACAAGAGATTACATTTCTGGACACCCACAAAGAACAATATATTTGAGTACTAGGTTTGCCAGTACTGACATCCCTTAGAATGGGAAAAAAAAATTACAAGACACTCCTTTGACTGGAAGAAAAATATTGACTCAGCACTCATCTGACAAAGAGATAATATCCAAAATATATAGAGCAAATGTAAAATTTATCAAGCAAAAAATCCCAAATAACCCCATCCAAAAAATGGGGAGAGATAATAGTCAAACACTTCCCCCCTGACCTATATCCATAGTTCTTCAGATCCTGGTCATGTTCTTAGACTTGCTGATATAGTTTACATCCAAGTTTCTTGACAATAACAATAATTTATCTTCCTTAAGAGATTGAGTTTGTTATAAAGATTACACTATCCATGATATGGTCTTGCTATTAATGGTCAAAGTCAGTCTTCACAAACATTAAATTTTATGCAATTGCCCAATTCTGCCTTCTGTGGAAAACCATAACTACAGACCAGTCTACTAAAAGGTGTCAAACTCCTTGAATTCTCTCTTACTCTCAACTACAGCCAGTCATCTTATCTACTCCAAGGGTACATGTTGATATGACAAATCCTACTCATCTCTGATCATAGAACCCCAAGAAAGACATCAATTCAAGATGTATGACAATACCAGTTGGTATTGTCCATCATTCTTGTTGACAATTTGTATTTTCTTGTACAGACCCAGTCTCCTATCCAGCTGTGAATATTGGACCACCACGTTTTCTTTTCATCTAATGATAGGGTGGCTCACAGCATCACTGTGACTCTTATTGTTCCTGGTCATCTCATGTTCTCTTATGCAACTGACCCTCAAAGGCTACCTGCATCCTGCACCAGCTCAACTGGTGTCTCTGGCAGCACTTGCTGCCAGGTATGACACCCAGAGAGGCAAAGAATGCAAACCACCATCAAAAAGGCAACTCTTGGGCCTGGAGAGATAGCACAGTGGTGTTTGCCTTGCAAGCAGCCGATCCAGGACCTAAGGTGGTTGGTTCAAATCCCGGTGTCCCATATGGTCCCCCGTGCCTGCCAGGAGCTATTTCTGAGCAGACAGCCAGGAGTAACTCCTGAGCACCGCTGGGTGTGGTCCAAAAAAACCCCAAAAAAACAAAAACAAAAACAAAAAGGCAACTCTTCATTTTCCTTGCAGACACTCTTAAGCAGGACCCAATATCTGAGTGTTACCACGAATCAAATGAAACATCTGATCTTGATTCCTTTCAACAAACTCTTAGCATCCATTTTCCTACTGCTATACCTCCTCTCAGTTTCCTAAAGCACCGTGTCTCTTTTATCATGAAGTTAGTCAATACACAATTCCACACAGCTATCAAGAGATGTGGCTGGAATTTCATTCTAGACAGGCCCCTTTCACTACCTCTGATCTAGGGTCATCTCTGTGTAATCAGGAAATAGATACAGAAGCGGGCCACCACATGATTTCTAAGATTATTTACAGAAGAGAATGATGGACTGGAGAGATAGCATGGAGGTAGAGCGTTTGCCTTGCATGCAGAAGGACGGTGGTTCAAATCCTGGCATCCCATATGGTCTCCCAAGCCTGCCAGGGGCGATTTCTGAGTGTAGAGCCAGAAGTAACCCCCGAGCTCTGCCGGGTGTGACTCAAAAACCAAAAATCAAAACAAAACAAAACAGAAAAAAAAAAGAGAGAGAGAGAATGGCATCAAGCTAAGAAATTTATGGAATTAAGGTCTTAAATTCCAACTAGAAGGAACATGTGTAATTAAATCCCCAACATAATTTACAGAAACATTGAAGAACAAAGCTGTAAAAGGACACCCAGCTATCAACTCCAAACAAAGGTGTGCCCCATCTTTCTCTTTCCCATAAATCTCTCTTTGAATATGTAAAAGCTCACTGGATTACTTGATCATCCCCTTCTGGTACTGTCAATTGGTTTTAATAAAGAAGGAGGAAGTTCTGACTTTTTGGCTCAGGCAGAGAGCATGAGGCAAAAGGCTATGGATGCCACAATCATCCTTTCCTGACTGGCTTGGTTGATTATTTCTTTGCTGCAACCCTGCTTCTTCAGACATAGCTGTGCGAGGTTTAGACATACAGTGCCTGGGGTGATACTACAGTTCGAGTATTTTTACTTTACATAAACTCCCTTTACTTATAACTCAACTATTAGTGCTCACACTTGCAAAGGATGTTGCCAAGTTAGTCATATTTCTGTGTGGCTAAAGGGAGCAGTACCAAAAAAGATTGACAAAAGAAAATGACTCTGTTCATAAATTTCCTGATTCACTATAAGCTGATATCTAAGGCACTCAGCATAAAATGATCTTGCTGGGGCCAGAACAAGAGCACAGACAGGAGGGCATTTGCCTTGCATGTGGCTAACCCAGGTTTGATCCCCAGCATCCCATAGAGTCCCCCAAACTTGCCAGGAGTAATTCTTGAGCCAGAGCCAGGTGTAACCCTGAGCACTTCTGGGTGTGGCCCAAAAACCCAAAATTAAAATCTTGCTGTCCCTTTCATATGGACAATCTCCTATGATCTTTAATACTTTGTGTTCCTAAAACAATAATCAATGTTACTGTATCACACACTGTTTCCATAAAAATGTTTTGTATTTGTCTACTATATTTGATCTATTAATAATGACAATTCTTTATCTATTCCGTCAGCCATTACATTCAGAACATTTAGAACAAACAGATTAATTATCATTTATCCTTTTGTGTTGGAAGAACGGGATGTGAATGGCTGCGCCCCACATTTGGAGACATAAAGGTGTGTATTTAAGCAGATCATCTGCCCAACGATGCTGGAGGCAGTGCCCGCCCTCCCCCTCCTGACTGGAAGACTCCCCACAGAGCTTCCAGTCACTCTGTGCAACTCCACTAGAATACAAGTAAGGCTCCTCCTATGACCACAATGTGGTTCTATCTGGAGAGCGCTGGGGACAGAATGAGGAGTCAAGACTGAATCAGGAAGTGCCTGAATAAGAAAAGATGACAGGGACTAGAATAGTAGCACAGCGACTATGGCATTTATTTGCCTTGCATGTGGCCAACCCTGGTTCAGTCCTTGGCATCCCATATGGTCCCGAGAGCCTGTTGGGAATAATTTGGGAGCACAGAGCCAAGGACAACCCCTGAGGGCTGCC
Organism: Suncus etruscus; assembly: GCF_024139225.1. NCBI lineage: Eukaryota > Metazoa > Chordata > Mammalia > Eulipotyphla > Soricidae > Suncus > Suncus etruscus. The sequence continues at coordinate 97,709,961 of NC_064860.1, read as the reverse complement.
AGGTGTGGCCCCAAATAAAAACAAAACAGAGAGGAGGACAGGCCACCAAAGGAGTGTGTGAACAGAGTTTTAGGTAATTCTTTTTTTTTTTTTTTTTTTTTTTTTTTGGTTTTTGGGCCACACCCGTTTGACGCTCAGGGGTTACTCCTGGCTATGCACTCAGAAATCGCCCCTGGCTTGGGGTGACCATGTGGGACGCCGGGGGATCGAACCGTGGTCCGTCCTACGCTAGCGCTTGCAAGGCAGACACCTTACCTCTAGCGCCACCTTCCCGGCCCGAGTTTTAGGTAATTCAATGAAGATAAGGCCAGGATGGAGTGAGGGGAGAGAATGATGATGGACACAGTTATGAGGTTCCTGAAAGGGACCATGAAGACGAAGGATTCGGGAAGCATTGAGGAGCACCATCATTTGGGGTGGAAGATGCAGAAACAGCATGACATTTAGAGGCCAGGCACACCTGGGTCCTCTTCATTTTTTCACTTATGAGAGTGACCCAGCTCTCCTGCCCTGAGTCCATTGAGAAACTTCCAGAACATTGCCCTGGGATGACTCTGCGTGGGAGGCTGATGTGGCAGAACATCCAGAGTCTATGTGCCCACATTCACCAGAGGCCGCTGGCATTGCCCTGTGCTGAGAGCATGTGCCAATCACCATGCTCATCATCTTGAGATAGTCACAACAAGGCCTTAAGCAAATGGCCAAGCTCAAGGCCACACCAATAGATCCTACCATGTCGAGACCCCATTGGAACCCACGGTGAAGGAGCTTCTCCTGCCCTGGTGTGAATCACAGGGTACCTGAAGTGTGGGACCAGCCAGATTCATCCCCCAGAGGGGACAAGCAGAGGTCAGCACCTGGGTCCAAGAGGTGAGGGCTGCATAGGTGTCACCTCATTAGGACATAGCATGTCAGGATACCCTCATGGGCAATGACTCTGAGGCTGAATAGACTTTTAGCATTTGTTTCGGAGTGTGTGTGTTTTGGGAGGCATGTCAGAGAGTGTCCACACAGGGCCATGCCCACTATCCCAGCCTCTGCCCTCACTCAGATGAGTGTGGCACTCAGGTACCATCTGACTTTTCCCTGGCACCTCACATACATTAGGAGTTGGGCCATGGGACAGGCTAGAAACTGAGGCAGAATGAGAAAGTCTTCTGTGATCCACACACCTCAGAATGGGCATGTGTTTTCCTATTAACCTGGTTTCCCCTGAGAGCATCTTAGATGTAGGATTTAGTCACTTGGGTCCTTCCTCAGTTCAACCCAGCTCAGTAGTAATGGCCAGTAGAACTGGAGTATGGTCTGAGGGCTGGGTTATGATCTAGTCTTGGCCTCCTACCCTTACCTGGAGGGGATTCCAGCACCCACAAACCAGTCAGCTAGCTGAATCTTGGGGAAGTACCATGTACAGGCAGGCATAGGGATGGCTGAATTTCCACATCATCCTACAGACCATCCTGGGGTCTGAGACATGCACAGGACAGCATGTTGGGGTCATGCTTGCTCTTGGGAGCAGAGGATCCTTCAGGGAGGCAAGGCTGGGCCTACCCCCTGGACAAAATTAGGAGACTCATGATGGTCAGCTTATGTCTTCAGTCTATGTAGAGACTTGGGTCTACACAGGCTTGGGTCTGTGTAGATAGGGATGGGGACATTGATTCTCTGCCCTGGATGTGGGGCCCAGCCTGGCTGTGGGCGTCTTCTGGAACACTCTCTTTCCTTTCCTCAGCTCTGTGTGCCACTGAGATGAAACAAAACAAAACAAAACAAAACCAAAAAGCCAAGAACAGTTCTTGATGACCCATTGGGTCCCATCACTGCCCAGAAAGACACAAAGAACCAGTCCAAGAGGAAAACAGACCCCCAACACCGGTGAGTGTTTGGACCTCAGACTCCTCCTCCCGTTAGCTCAGGCCTTCTGGGACAAGGTCCATTCCCCAATGCAGTCACTAATGTTCTGAGTCTCAGTTTCCCCTCTGGAACAAGGGGGCCATAGTTTCCTCTCAGTGAGACCCACTGTTTTTTCTCAGTATCCGTTGACTTATCCAAGGGAAGCAAGGCAGGGAATGCTGGATGGCAGTCTTTTACATGTCCAGAACTTTCTGGAAATATTCCCAAGGTCCTCTTCATTATGAGTCCTCTTGACAGGGGGGTCCTTTACATGGTCTGAATGTAAACCCATCTGAGTAAGTGTACTTCAGACATTCAGGAGATGGAGCTGTTCATCCAAATATACCTCATACAGAAGGGGGGAAAAAGGAAAGAACTGTGTTTCTGCTAGCAGCATGGGCTGAGAAATGGCTGTTGTGGATTCCAGGCCTACCTCAGCTATGACAGGGCCCCAGTGGCTCTTGGAGGCTGGGAGCTTGTGAGTGGGGAGTCATTTGTGCAGATTATTTCAGAGTCATTCTTGCTGAGACACAGGTTGATGAGGACCAGTCTTCCAACACTAAACTGCCCCAGGCTCCATCCAGCTCAGCCTTCAGAAGGTGTTGGGAAGCCGCTCTCTTAGGAGCTCAGCTCTGCAGTGTCTGAGCCTGTGTGAGCCTGTGAGGGAGTTATGGGCTGGCCCAGAGGCATGGCCCCACCCTTCCCAGAGCCTGTCATTATAAATGGGCCCCAGGAATCGGTGCCCTGAGTCCGCTGTGACCATGGAGAACAGAGTCCTGGTGGTGCTGGGCCTGGTTGTGGCCTTGGTGCTCCCCAGCTCAACCTCGAGTGAGAAGAAAGCTAAACGTAAGTCTCCATCTTTTGTTCTCTTAGGCAGGTCAGGGAGGGCTGTGACCACCTCTGGAACAGGAAAAGGGGAGATGCAGAACTCCAGGCTCAAGACTTCCTATTGACTCAGGATCGGGACCAGAATGCTGCCCCCTGGAACTCCAATTGCACAATTCCAATCCAGAGCCTGACCACTGTGTCAGCCATCTTCACTTTCCAGACAAGGAAACTGAGGCTCAGAAAGCTGAGAGGCGACTAAAGTTCCCTTTTGATTAAAGCTTCCGGAACGGAAATCAACTTCTTAGCCAAGTCTTCGTGACTGACTGCAGAGACTTCCCCATAGTGCTTATCATGTTCTAGAAGGTTCTACATAATGACTTGGGCCTTTCAAGGAGTCTGGCACACTACACAGAGAAGTGATGTTGCCAGACATTTTCACCTCACAGATGCCTGTACTCATGTGAGACTGGGATGTTCCACACACGTGGGGCGACACTGGGTTTCTGTTGCATTGATGAAGTCTTTATTATTTGTTCTCTCACCAGTAAATGTCTCTGATCCTCGTCGCCTTCCTCTTAGACCCAATGCTTCCAAAGCATATATCTTCTCAGGACACAGCTCTATTTCAGGGTCTTGGCTAACACACCGTTCGGGCAGATTAAAACTCCCCGGTTTAGAAGGAGGTGAGTAAAGTTTGGAACTCCGCGGGATAAGGAGCAAGAATGGGAAGAGCAGAAATTGATGAAATGCTGGTATTTTCCAGAATTGCTCAGGAAATCCTCGATAGAGGTGGGGTGAGTTAGAGATTTCTATAGGGACAGCTCCTCATAACCCGTAAGATGAAACCCAGCTGCCAACCCCAAACAAATGTATTTCCCCAACTTCCTCCTTTCTAAAGCCTCTTTTTTTGATATGTTAAAGCTCACTGGATAGTATTTTTACCTAGTACTAGTGCTCTCTGCCTGAGCCCAAAGCCAGAACTCCTATTTATTAAAACCAGCTCCCAGGGGCCGAAGCGATGGAGCAAGTGGTAGAGCATTTGCGTTGCGAGTGCTAACCTAGGACAGACCATGGTGTGGTCCCCCTGTGTCCCATATGGTCCCCCAAGCCAGGAGTTATTTCTGAGCGCATAGTCAGGAGTAACCCCTGAGTGTCACCGGGTGTGCCCCCCCAAATAAATAAAACAAAACAAAAAATAATAACCCAACTCCCAATGCCAGGAGGGAGGGCAGGTCGAACTTTTACATACCAAAAGAAGAGATTTTAGGAAGGAGAAAACTGGAGGAACACCTCTGTTTGGGGTACAGCCCATGAGCTGTTATTTTACAATAACCTTCATCGTAGATCCTTCTCAGAATACAGGTCTTTTATGGGGTCTTGGATAACACGCTATTCAGGCAGATTAAAACTTCCCGGTTTAGAAGGCGGTGAGTAAAGTTCCGAACTCCATGGGATGAGGAGCGAGAGTGGGAAGAGGAAGGAAATTCTGGTATTTTCCAGTTCCTAAGGGAACCCCAGATAGAGGTGGGGTGAGATGGGACAATCTGCACAGGGACATGCTCATGGCCGGTGAAGCCATTTGAGGGGAAAGGGGGATGTGAGATGCAGAAGAGGAATAAGGAGGATTTTCCATCCTTGAAAGAAGAGAGAGTCGGGGATAAATGTTAAGGGGTGTTGACTATGTTTGGGGGAGTAAAATTCCCCCTGAGCCATGTCCACTATGAGCCTGGGAGTATCTAGACGTTTGGGAGTCCATCCCCTGAAGTTACCACACTCACTAGCCTCCCTTCCTTAGCTTTCTCCTAAAAAGTTGTGGGTAACAACTCTGGGGCACGTGAATGGGTGTGAAAGTGGTCACAGGACAGCCCCAGCCTCCCTCCACTTGTGTGGGTACAGGCAACTGACTGGGATATTTTTGAACAGAGAATGAGAAATATGACTTCAAGATACCATTACGAAAAATACAGAGAAAACCTGAGAGGTTTTGTGGAACATTCACGTGCTGCACAGACTCCAAATCGTCACACAAAACATTGAGTTGCCTTCAGAGTCACGTATAAAGATGTGAGTCTCTATCCTGACCCCATCCTAGCGGTCCCACCAGGAGCTGCCTTAGGTTTGGAGCAGTCTGGGAAGGGTACCCTGGGGTTGGGTCCCATCCACTGCTGCCATGGCTGTGTTCTCCCCGGGGGTTCGTACCACACAGAAGAGCCATCTTCTCAAAAGTCTGAAGCCGGGGCCCGGAGAGATAGCACAGCGGTGTTTGCCTTGCAAGCAGCCAATCCAGGACCTAAGGTGGTTGGTTCGAATCCCGGTGTCCCATATGGTCTCCCGTGCCTGCCAGGAGCTATTTCTGAGCAGATAGCCAGGAGTAACCCCTGAGCACTGCTGGGTGTGGCCCAAAAACAAAAACAAAAACAAAAACAAAAAAGTCTGAAGCCTTAGGCAGAGGGGAAGGATCAAACTGGTGCCCACGACCTGCAGGAGTTGGCACCGCCTCCTATAACCCATAGCACAAAGGTTGCCCTGGCCTGGTTGCACGTCAGATGAGGAGGAGGAGGAATCTGAGATCAGGACCCACCTTATCTGTTCCCTTCTAGAAAACCTGCAATGAGGGACAAGAAGCCTGTGGGACAGGAAAATCCCCACCCAGGAGTGTCTCCACGTTTCAAGGATATCCCTGAATTCTGGCAACAGGGACATGGTGCCAAGACACTCGATAATCATCGCCATAACCCCTGGTTTCTAGAGTGTCTTTGACCATCCTTCTGAGGGTGGAGTTTCAAACTGGCCCAGTCTGAGGGTACCAGGGCACAGGGGTAAACTTGAAGGCTGACTTGATTTTGGGTGGGAGGGTATAGCATGTACCTCGTTTGTTTCTAGTTGATAATAGAGGGACTCAGTATGCCGTGCCAGGACTTCTGGATGAGAAGCTCTACTTGTGACATCTGTCCCACAACAGTCACCTGCCACCCTGCCCTTCCCCTGGAAAGCTGATGTCCAGCCCCTCCCCATGATAATAAAAAAAAAATCTCAGAACAAAACTGCTATGTGATTCCTTCCTGGGCTGCATCCCATGTCATTTCTGCTCTGTCCCCGCAGACATTACAGCAGAAGTAGTAAGCATAACATCTAGAGGGGTCTCTTCCAAGAGGCCACCTTCAGGGGGAGGTGTCTCTGGGGAGGACACAGAGACCCTCATGCCCAGGCTCCATCAGGCTGCCCAGACAGTCAAGCCACAAGGAACAGATTTGAAACCTGGGTTCTCCTTCCCAGGAATGAGCGTCCCCTCTGCAGGCAGCTAATGTTCTATGTTTGTTTTTCCTCTGGGGTACTTGATCTCTCTCAGATCAGAGTTCTGTTATAAATCTCTGCCTACTGATCACTTGAATAAAAATAGTTGGGCAACATGTGAGCATCAGATTTATGTTCAGACCTAGAATGTTCTGGAAATATTTCCATGACAGCAGTAAGCATCCCTCCATTGTCTAAATATAACCTTTTTATTACATTCTAATTAGGATGCAGTTAATGAATTTACTACAAATGAAATTATTACAAAGCGTAGCTTTTCCAGAGACCCGCCTCCACTAAACAGGCCTGAAGCAGGGGCACCGTGAGGATTAAGAAAACAAGGGGGGGGCCGGAGAGATAGCGTGGAGGTAAAGCGTTTGCCTTTCATGCAGGAGGTCATCGGTTCGAATCCCGGAGTCCCATATGGTCCCCCGTGCCTGCCAGGAGCAATTTCTGAGCCTGGAGCCAGGAATAACCCCTGAGCACTGCCTGGTGTGACCCAAAAAAAAAAAAAAAAAAAGAAAACAAGGGGGGGCCGGGAAGGTGGCGCTAGAGATAAGGTGTCTGCCTTGTAAGCGCTAGCCAAGGAACGGACCTCGGTTCGATCCCCCGGCGTCCCATATGGTCCCCCCAAGCCAGGGGCAATTTCTGAGCACTTAGCCAGGAGTAACCCCTGAGTGTCAAATGGGTGTGGCCCAAAAACCAAAAAAAAAAAAAAAAAAAAGAAAAAAAAAGAAAACAAGGGGCCCAGAGAGATAGCACAGCGGTGTTTGCCTTTCAAGCAGCCGATCCAAGACCAAAGGTGGTTGGTTCGAATTCCGGTGTCCCATATGGTCCCCCGTGCCTGCCAGGAGCTATTTGTGAGCAGACAGCCAGGAGTAACTCCTGAGCACCACCGGGTGTGGCCCAAAAAGCAAAAAAAGAAAAAGAAAAGAAAAGAAAAGAAAACAAGACAAGGGGCCGGAGAGATAGCATGGAAGTAAGGCATTTGCCTTTCATGCAGAAGGTCATTGGTTTGAATCCCTGCATCCCATATGGACCCCCGAGCCTGCCAGGAGCGATTTCTGAGCGTGAAGCCAGGAGTAGCCCCTGAGCACTGCCGGGTGTGACCCAAAATCAAAAAAATAAAAAGAAAGAAAGAAAACAAGACAAAAATCATTGACATAGAGGTGGGCATAGGGAGAAGGAGAAGACTGCAGGGAAACTGAGGACATTGGTGAAAGGAAATGTGTACTGGTGAAAGAATGGGTGTTGGACGTTGTATAATTGAAACTCAATCATGAACAAATTTGTAATTGTGTATCTAGTAGTGATTTTATTAAATTTTATTAATTAAAATATAAAAGAATAAGAAAAGTAAGATTGATATAAGAAAGAAAAGGTGAGCTCTTGAAGGATCTCTTTCCTTCTTGGGAGCCGGGAGTGTTTGCCAGCATTTGGGATGGCAGCACAAGAGTACAGTAGGTGCTGGCTTCAAGAAAGCATAGGCGCCTTTCCTTCCTACCCCTGCTCACTCTAAAACCACACTGGGGCCCTAGCCCCCGCATGAAAAATACAGACAATAATTTGGATACCAGTGCGTTTCACCTGTTTGTCATATACAGAATGTCTGTGTTGTATACTTTCCTTCCCTCCTTAGCTCACTACCCAAAAGCTCATTTTTAGTCCTCTACTCCCTCACTCCCACTGCCTATTACCCCACATTTAACCATTTTTACCCCCAGTTCTTGGCTCCCCATGAAGCACATTATTATCCCCATCCAAGCTAGCTGCCAATCAGCTACCAAAGTGGAAAAATAGACTCTCAGGCTGAAAGGAAACCAGTTCTCTGTTCCTACTTATCTACTCTCAGCAGCCGCCTGTCTTCCACCTTCCTTCATTGTGTAACTGTGGTTGCTTCCATACTAGGTTCCTGATTAGTTCCCACGCAAAGGCATTTTCCGATATGGAACTGCTAGGAGTCATTTTGCAGATTCCAGAAGGCCAAATCACAGGCCAAAGTGGTATCCAGGATTCAGCACTCTCCTCCCGACTATTTCTAATGACAAAAGGGACATGCATTTATGAATATCCTAAATGTATTCCCTTAACCGCTATAACTCTTAGTGAATATTCCCTCATGCAGTGAAATTGTGCCCACTGTTTCTTGTTTGTTTTTCTTTCTGATCTGTTTAACAAGGAATTATGGTAGAAGAGTCTTTCGCTTTAGAATTCATGTTAGAACCAAGTTAAGGGGATTGTTGGACTTGTTCCCTCGGCTCCCCAGAGGTACCAATAATACATTGTGGCATTGTTCCTTTTTTGCATAGGCACGTTAAAATGGGAAAATACTACATATGCAAACAAATTATTATCTAACAGAGATAGGAACACAAATTTTGCAATGCAGTTAGGCCCTATATCCTGAACACTGGCATAATTACTTGGTTCAGGCTTCCGAAGAATGGGCATTGTCCATACACCCCTGAACCATTGACCATCACCAGAAACAACCACAATTGTCTACAGCATCACCAGGAGACAAACCTCTACCAGGGGAGATTCTGCTGCTACCCTGGCAGTGACTTTATTCCAAGAAGTGTTCCCTTGGCACCCAGATGACTCAGCAACAGCAGCAACTTGCTTGCAGGGCAGGATGTTCGCATCTGATGGTGAGATGAAACTGGAGGATGCTCCACATCCTGACTTCAATGAAACACAGAAACCAGAATCTTTAACTACATAAACTGGACAACAACAACAGCTAGTGTGTGAAAAAATTTCGCCGTGACCACAGAGAATGAATCAGGGGTTTGACAACCTAGGATTCCTGGAGCTCAGAATCAGTCTTATGCCAGAGAACTTTAGGGATAAGGTCTCTTTGTATTTAGGACAAGGTTGTTTTTTTTTTTTTTTCTTCCATTTTACCCATATTTTGCTGGGTCTATGCAAACAACAACACTTGCCACTCTCACACCGTTAGTGCTGTATTTTTTTTTAACTCTTATCCTATTAAAAAAAAAAAAGAGCTTACTAAAGTTTCTGTTGATGCTTCAATGAATTCATTATGAGCCAATAGTTTTCAAAAATATTCTTTCCTTTCTCTTCCATCTCTTTAGTTTTTCTTTCAACTTTCTATTTTTTTAAAAAAAAGTGTTGCTTTTGGTCTTCCTAAAAATATATTGTTATCAGATATGTCAATTATGTAATGTATTTTCTTTAATTAAATTTAAAAAAATAAAAATATATAAAACATAAATAACAAGAATGTGGAAAAAACTTTTGCAAATAAATTTAAAATGTCTATTAAAAAAAGAAAAAAAAAGGCATGTATATAGGGGCTCACAGCCTCATGGTCTAAGAGCCCTGATTGTCCTTCAAGCTCAGTATTAATATTTAGGACCAGGGATCATCAGAAAAAAATAATAACATTCTTTGGTCAAGTGCTAACTATCTTAATCTTTCCAGGCTAATATTTTTACATATCAAAAGGTACAAATCAAAAGTATAATTAATGCAAAAGTCCCTGAAATGTCTTCTTCTGGGAGAGGTGTCAAATACAAGTGTGAATACAGGACCCCAAAAGGCCTTCCCAAGTGGTGCCAGCATTCCAGTAATTAGTAATTAAATGTCCAAAAATAAAGTCCACCTTTCCACCCTCAATGCAGAACCCAATGTTAGGAAACCCAGGAAGAACTTGACCCAGAAAGGCCAAGACCTGTGTAGACCAGAGCCTGTGGGTTTGATTCCCAAGAGCTCTTGAGAAAACATGAAGCACCCTGGAACATCTCTGTAGATAGAACCACAACATCTGTGCTCATACCTCCACATGTCTGTGCAGATGTCATAGTATTTCTGCTCAGGTTTATGTGAACACACAAAAAGGCCTGCCTAGGAGAAACAATGTGCCTTTAAATAGTTCTTAAAGATACTCTTTCACCCTGGCAGCTGATCTAGACAGCCCCCTGTACATATAAACCAACTTTGCCTTCCCTAGGACCAGAGAATTTCCCTTGATCTCTGCTGCTTTCTGTCCCTCTGACCAAGAATCTTCCACTTAGATCTCATTGTCTCCAAACTATTCTTCAACATTGACCCAGCTGATCTCACATCCAATCTTCACATCGTGAAGAAATACTAATCGTGGCAATGTTTCCTCCCAAAGCCCAGGAAATTCAACTTTGAGTAAATCCACAGGTGAGCTGGAGACTCCTTCACCTCTCCTCTGGAGCTCTTTCACTGAAAGGTAGAACCCTTCATCGAAGGGTGAAGAGTCCGAGCAGGCAGCTCGACTGAATCACACCACAGAGATTTCCCAGCATTCTGGCCCCTTCATTCATTGCAACCTACCTTTATTCCATTGTTCTCAGACAAGAACAATAATGTTCATGTCCTCCCCTCAAAAAGATGGACATATGCACTAAATGGCCCTTACATACCACAGAGTCCAGGTTGCTATCATGACTGCAACTGTCATTGCACAGATAAACTCTATCACCAAACTTTTAAAACAATGTTATCTACTCACTTATCTTGAGACCAAGTTGGAACAAATGACCAGGCCAACTCAATCTGCAAGACAAGGCATTCTATTATTCTATATATAAAGTCTGCAGCTTCTCTCCCAATTCCTGAACCATGCTGGAGTCCATTGGAAGCCACTCGATCCTCTGCTCTTCTGTTCAGAGACCTTGTGGTCCAAGCATGCCCCTGCTCAGTATCTCAAGTCACACTGTCCCAATGCTGAGGCTAACAGGACCTGGTCAGGTTCTGTTGAAGCTGAGAGTTGTTGGAGGTGGACCACAGACTTCGGGTGATCAGGGAGCATCAAAAGATGCTAGATCATGGGCCCGGAGAGATAGCACAGCGGCGTTTGCCTTGCAAGCAGCCGATCCAGGACCAAAGGTGGTTGGTTCGAATCCCGGTGTCCCATAGGGTCCCCCGTGCCTGCCAGGAGCTATTTCTGAGCAGACAGCCAGGAGTAACCCCTGGGCACTGCCGGGTGTGGCCCAAAAACCAAAAACCAAAAAAAAAAAAAAAAACCAAAAAAAAAAAACAACAAAAGATGCTAGATCCCTGACACCTACTAGATCAGAGTCTCCACGAGTGAACACCAAGGAAATCCTCACAGTGTGGGGGTACGGCATCTCTGCCCAAGTCTCTTGTGACTTGAGAACACAGTTCATTTTCAGGGTTACTGGCAGCCATGGTCCCAGGTTGCTATCATGACTGCAACTGTCATTGCACAGATAAACTCTATCACCAAACTTTTAAAACAATGTTTTAAACCCCATATCTGCTGCCCCAACGAGGTCCACATGGAAGGTTTTATCACTGATCTCCTCCTCTGTAAATGAGCGATCATCTGAAGGACACTCGCACTCCTTGTAGATCCAGGGTACTGGTTCCTTATCCTCAAGCTGGTTATTCACCTCCATGTCATGGGATTGATTTCTCAAGTCTCCACTGGACACCGCACTGTCATTCTCATTCACTGTCATGTTCATTTTTAGAATCCCCCATGTCCATGTGGAATATAACTTGACACACATCATCATGGCCTAAGGAATTTCCTTAATGAAATACAAGGAACCCCACACCCCCTTCACCTCCATACAGGCTGCCCGTCCTCCAGCCTTATCCCATGGGCCCCCAAACTTCACTCACATAGGATAGGGGTCACCTGTTGTGACTTAAACTCCCACAAGAGATAATTTGGAGATTTTGTAAGGTGGCCCAGAAGACCTTTGAAGGCTTCACATTGTTGGTTTTCAATGGCAGCAGGAGGGCTCTGGAAACTCATAACCACCTGCTCCAGTCCCGTGGGCAACAGGACATGGGAGGGGTCACACCAATGTGTTCCAAGCTCCATGGGAAGTTTAAGGAGAGAAGTATCAGTTTGCTGAAACTGCCCTAGACATGTTGGTGGTGGAACAGATGAGCTTCGTCAAGATGGACAGATTAGATATGACTTTATAGGTGTCAACACTCGAGAATAACATGAAGACCAATTGGGAAGGTAAAGTTTACTTCTGCGGACACACAGAGAACAACAAGAGATCGTAAAGATTCTTTGGCCTCTAGTAAATGGAAAAATGGGCTTATGTCCCCAGAAGAAGCTCCCGGTTTGTTCCTATAAAACAAATATCATTGTTCAGAAATATTATGAATGAATTTTTTCTAGCCATGCTCTTATTCTATGACTGGCAGAGATCCAGGGCAGAACAGTTGCTAATTCTGAAAAATTATCTAGGACTGTGGAGCAAACGGGCCAATTTCTGTGCAGGGTGTTCAACAAATGCTTTGGTCCCAAATATTTCTGCAAGAGTACCTGTAAATCTCACTCACCAGGCTACATCTAGATGGATCTTAGCACTTCAGACTCTAAGTACTAAAGACACCCTAATTGTAAGGTATCCCTTCCCCCAACTTCCGTTTTCCCTAACTTTTTCTTTTGAGATGTCAATCCCACCTGGATGACCAGACACACCCTCACCTGGGATGAGGCAAGCTGTTCTAAATAAAGAATAAAAGAATCTGGCTGGGAGAGAGGAGGAAGAAGCAGCAGCAAAAGGCAGGAAGCCAGAAGAGAAGCAGCAGGAAGCTTCTTGGGAAAGAAAGCAGATAGCAGAAAGACTCATGGCAGAGAAAATGTCATAGAATAAAGCCATCTGACTCCGATGAAACTTTGCATGTGAATTATTTCTCCACCGCTACTACCCTTCTTCATCAGGCCCATCCATCTGAGGATTTAAAAACACGGTGCCTGGGGTGGCCTCACCCAACATGTAGACATTATACTTTATATTTTATTCTACACCTAACATTTCCTCCTCTTCCTTTTGTGGAGAACCTTGTGTATGTGAAGGCGTTTGAGTTTCTATACTATGTCCTGCTAATGCCACAGCCACAGAGATGATCAGAGATTAGAGCCGGCACAAGGCCCATCTCTGGGATGGAGTCAGTGTATCTGGGTTCAGGAGCAGGAGTGTCTTCTGAACTCTCTGCAATCGAAAGCAATGAGGAATCTTAGCAAGCAGGGACCAAACCTGGCAAGAGGAAGTCCGAGAAGTATCTGAAAAGGAACCAGCCTTTTAAACCTACTCCAGATGTTTCCATCCTGCTTTAGAGAACCTGAATAGACAGAGGGGACTGTCTTGTGTCCTTCTGACAGGAATTGCTATGGAACAGGTTGGTGAGGATGGTGGCTGCCTTTGGGATCAGGTAAGTTTAAGTTTAAGAAGGGTGAGATATTGTGTCACTACCCTGAAGCAGTGAGTAGCATTGTGGCTGTTGGGTTGAAAGAAAAAGTTGTACACAAGGTCATCATTGTCTGCTAATGGGTGTTGGAGAAAAAGAAACAAGCGTGCTGGACTGGAGATAGGACAAAGGGAAGATGCTTTAAGCACACGCTGCCCCTGATTCCATCCTGACATCCCACATGGTCCTCAGAGCACTGCCAGGAGTGTTCCTATAGCAACAGGCCTGATGAGCCAGATTCTCATGGACTCTTGCAGAAATAGTTGGGACTACGGCATCTCTTAAACACCCCTGCACAGAAACTCTGTCATTTGCCCCACAGTCCTCAATAATTTTTCAAAATGAGTAGCATTTCTGCCCCGTATGTCTGCCAATCACAGAACAAGAACAACCATAAAAAAGAATACATGTATTTCTAATATTTCTGAACAATGATGTTTGTTTTATAGGAACAAACTGGGAACTCCCTCTGGGTACATAAATCTATTTTTCTGTTTACTAGAGGCTAAAGAATCTTTACAACCTCTTGTTCTTCTCTGTGTCTCTGTAGAAGTAAACTTTACCTTCCCAATCAATTTTCATGTTATTCTCGAGTGTTGACATATGTAATATCAGATCTGATCTGTCAGTCGCAATGAAGCTCATCTGCCCCCACCAGCAACATATCTAGGACAGTTTCAACAAACTGATGCTTCTCTCTTTAATCTTTCTATGGAACTTGGAACACATCGATGTGTACACTCCCAGGTCCTGTCACCCATGGGATTGGAGCCTGGAACCCTCCTGTTGTCATTGAAAATCAACAATGTACATCCTTCAAGACCCTCTAGCCCACCTTCCTAAACCTCCAAAATGTTTCTTGTGGGATTTTAAGTCACAGTGGGTGACCCTCATGTGAGTGAAGTGTGGGAGCCCCTGGGATAAGGCTGGAGGATGGGCAGCCTGTGTGGAGGTAAAGGGGTGTGGGGTTCCTGGTACTTTTCTAAGGAAATTCCTTAGGCCATGATGGCATGTGTCAAGTTATACTCTACATGGACATGAGGGACCCTGAAAATGAACACGACTGTGAAGTGTCCAGGGGAGACTTGAAAAATGCCATGATGTGATGGTAGGAGATAAACACTAGTTTGAGGATAAGGGACCAGTCCCCCAGGTTTGTCCTGAAGCAGGGGTGTCTTTCAGAAGTTCACTCAGGGCTTGAGCAATATCACAACTGGGAGGGCTTTTTTCCTTGCCTATGATAAACCTGATTCTATCTCCAGCATCCGATAGAGTTTACCAAGCCTGCTAGGAATCAATCTTAAGCTCAGAGCCAAAAAATAATCACTGAGCATTGCCAGGTGTGGCTCCAAAACAAACAAACCCCAGACCATCACTCATTATGGAGGGAAGGTCAGAGGGAGCCTTTAATGCCAACTGGGCATGGGTGCAGCTGATCCAGGATCCCCAGAACCCCTGCTGCTCTGCCCTATGCACCTTGGGGGGTCCTGAGGACTGAGGACGTGTCACCCTCACCAATCTAAGCCCCTTCTCTCTACGTCTAGAACCAACAGGGCTGAGTCCAGAAGAAGTGCTCTAAGACACTCAGAGGGTCCTTATGTCTTGGGGTCTCCTGGCTAAGTCTTCACTATGGTCCCCTCATCCCCCCTCAGCTCCATCTTCCTCCCTTCAAGGTCTCCAGCCTGGATTTAGAATGCTCCATGCTTGGCCTGCTGTAGCATCTGCTCCCCAATCCTATGTAGCCCCCTCTAAGGATGGGCAAAAGATTGAGAGAACAGGGTCAAGAGCCCAGCAATGCCCAAACACAGAGGAGAGACTCAGAATGGCCCTGCCCTCTGCTTCATGCCAGGCACCTGGGTTCTTCTGGGTCCAAGAGGCAAGGCGGCATCTTCAGTGAAGAGGGTAGTGGGACACCCCAGTACATCTGCCCCTGAGCTGCTTGTCCTCCCAGATGTCCAGGGGCCAGTCCAAGAGGGAAGGAACCAGCCAGACACTCCCTGGTGCAGAGCCAGCTGCCCGCATATCCAGCTGGAGCAGACGCAGACACCCCTCTCCTGAGGGCATTTTGTGGGTGACTCTGCCTCCCGTCTCTGGAGGGTCCACTCTGGAGGTGGCCGGCTTTGGCTCAGAACCACCCCTGAAACTCTTCTCACTTCCTGTGTACCCCCAAACCTGGACAAGACCCAGGATCCAGCCACTATCCACAGGGGAAGGCTAGTGTCCCGTCTGGGTGAGAATCCAGACCCTAGAATCTGTGAGCTTTGAGACCCCAGACTCTGGCCCCCTCTGGCTCAGTGCTGAGGGGCTAAAGTCCACCCTTCTGCAGGCTTCTCCTCTGGAAAACCCCTCTTGAACCCACTGCCCCAAATCAGTGTCTGTGACTTCATCCTGACAGAGAAAACGAAGTGGGCAAAGGTGAGGGCTCCGATCTAGAACATTCTAGAAAAATATCCAGGAACCCTGTGACCACGAGTAATTCCTCCAAAAGTTGGTAAGTCACAAGCCAGCCTGTGTGACCTGTTCTCATGCAGATGAGGAAGGCAAGTTTAGCTAAAACCTTTCTGAAAATGGAACCAATAGCACACATAGAAAAAAAGTCATATTTGAGGGGGTCAGAAAGAGAGCAAAATGGGGAGGGCATTTGCATTACAGTCAGAGGGCCCAGAAGTGATTCACTCTTACCATAGGATCCCCCACACCTGCCAGGAGTCTTTTCTTTTCTCTTCTTTCTTTCTTTTCTTTCTTTCTCTCTCTCTTTCTCTCTTTCTCTTTCTTTCTTTCTTTCTCTCTTTCTTTCTTTCTTTCTCTCTCTCTCTTTCTTTCTTTCCTCTCTCTTTCTTTCTCTCTTTCTCTCTTTCTTTCTTTCTTTCTCTCTCTCTTTCTTTCTTTCCTCTCTCTTTCTTTCTTTCTTTCTTTTTCTTTTCTTCTTTCTTTCTTTTCTTTCTTTCTCTCTCTCTTTCTCTCTTTCTCTTTCTTTCTTTCTTTCTCTCTTTCTTTCTTTCTCTCTTTCTTTTTCTTTCTCTCTCTCTCTTTTTCTTTCTCTCTCTTTCTTTCTTTCTCTTTCTTTCTCTTTCTTTCTCTCTCTTTCTTTCTTTCTTTCTTCCTTCTTCCTTCCTTCCTTCCCTCCTTCCTTCCTTCCTTCCTTCCTTCCTTTCTTTCTTTCTTTCTTTCTTTCTTTCTTTCTTTCTTTCTTTCTTTCTTTCTTTCTTTCTTTCTCTTTTTTTGCCACACTTGGTGACTCTCAGGTTACTCCTGGCTATTCGCTCAGAAATCACTCCTGGCTTGGGAGACCATATGGGACTCCGGGAGATCGACTGAGGTCCATCCTAGCTCAGCCGTATGCAAGACAAACACCCTACCGCTGTGCCACCTTTCCAGCCCTGCCAGGAGTAATTTCTGAGTGCAGAACCAGGAGTAACCCAGGAGCTCTACTGGATGTGACCCAAACATAAAACAAAAACAACCCAAATTTTAAAAGGTGCCCGTTGTGATGGCAAGCTAGGGTGGTGGTAGCATGGGTGGTGAAATTGGTACTGAAACATTGTAGGAATAACTTTGTAACTCACAGAGCTTTCCATTTCTTAATTCATTAATTAATTAAAAAAATTTAAAGGGCCAAGAGGATATTTCGACTCTGCAGAATTGAGTTAGTGCAACCTCTGACGAGCTCGGTGACAGCGGCCTGTCTCTGATGGCTCGGTGGAGAAAATCCTGCAGATGCAGAAGTGAAATCCCTTGATGCCCAAGAGCCTGTCACAGCTGGCAGGAAGGAGTTGGGATCTGGCCACTCCTGGGAAGTCTCTGGGCCTGTTTGAGGAGGCAGAACCAGAAGGCAGAGCCAGTATAAAAGGGGTCCCAGGCCCGGCCCAGAGCTCACTCGGCAGCCATGCAGGCTAGAATTCTGTGCGTGCTGGGCTGCACCCTGGCCTTGGTGCTCTCCAGCTCAGCCTTGTTTTTCCAGGACAGGAACCCCGGTGAGTATCTAGTCCTTCCCCCGAGAAGGAAGAAGGGGCTGGGGCCACCTGTGGGTCCAGGACAAGTGGTGGGACATGGACACTCAGGCTCAGGCCCCCAGAGGTTGAAGTCAGAGACCAGAACCTCCAATCTCTGCACCCGGTTGGTTACCCATTTGCAGTTTTCTCCCAGTCACCAACAAGCTCAGCTGGCCTCACATTCCATAGGAAGAAACTGAGTCTCAAAAGAACTCACAGCTGCTCAAGTTCCCTCCAGGATCCCAATCTGCTCACCCCAGCCGGCTGCAGAACTTGTTCTGCTTTGCCAAGTCATTTGCTAGAAAGTTCCCCAAGAGAACTTGTGTCTTATCTGGGGACCTGCCTGACACATTTGCCAAAGAAGATGCCACTTTCTTCACCCGCAGCTCAGGGCACGGACTGTCTTTGCTCACGCTGGGGACATACTGGGGCGTGGCTGGGACCAGCTTTGGTCCCACAGGGTTTTGGACAGCGACCCCTTCCTGCTGCCCTTGGGAATCTCCCCAGCACCCTCACAGCCCCTCAGCTGACACTCCCTGAGTTCACCAGGATGTCTGCACTGGGAAGGACCCCTAGAGTCCAGGCTCCCTGGCAACCCCATGGTAGAGACATTTGGGATCTCCTGGAATGAGGATCTAGGATGCAGAGGTGGGGGAGGTAGGGAGTGTTTTGGGCTGCTAAAGAACCCCAGGTAGGGGTGCGGTGAGGCAGGCAGCACTGGAACATGAGAATACTGAATGTGTCCTGGGTGTGCAGGGGAAGGGGGATCAACATGTGGATGGGAGACACAGACACGCATGTGGAGGAGAGCCCAGAGCCCAGGTTTCCTGTCACTGAAAGAGGAGGGAGTAGGGTGGGTGTGTCTGACAGTGAGGGGCCACCCCCCTTCACCGGCTCCTCAGTCTTCACCCCAGCACACATCGGTCCTGGGGTGTCCCAGACCCTAGAGCCCAGATGTGGAGTACAGAGCTCCCCTAGATCTTCTGGGGTCCTGGCGCTGTCTGGGCTCTGCGGGCTGCCATGCAGGGCTGTGTCACGTGTCATTCAGTCCAGGAAGATCTGCTTCAAATTGTGGGTGCGGAAGATGTAGCAATTCTGCTGGACCCGCAGCTGCTGCTGGGACCCCTACACACTGCCCAAGGCAGTGAAGTGCCACCAGACTTACGGTGAAATAAGTGAGTGCCCCTGGGCCCTGCTGGCAATGCCCTAGGGACCCCACAGGCCCAAGACCAAGGGTGGGGCATCCAGATCCTATGGGCCCCCGGCCACCGAAGTCAGCTACTGTACCCTTGCCAGCGTATGTGGTAAGCGTAACCACAATCATCAGCAGTAGATAGAGACCAAAACTATCCTAAGAACTGGGGTGGGGTCTGGAACATGCCCAGAGGGGATCACCCAAAAAGTGAGGTAAGACTAGGAGACCCGAGGTAAACCCCTCTTGGCAGACCTGTGTCACAGAAGCTAGGAGACAGGGGATCTCCCACATCCTGGGTATCAGGGACCTATGGGATGCCAGGGATCAAACCCCGGTCAGCTGCATGCAGTAAAAGTGCCCTCCCCGCTGTGCTCTTGCTACAGCCTCTTTTTCTTTTTTAATTAAAAAAATGTTATTGTTTTTTGGGGGGGCCTCATTTAGTGGCGCTCAGGGTTTACTCCTGGCTCTGCACTCAGAAATCATTCTTGGTAGGTTCGGGGGACCATATGGGATGCCAGGGATTGAGCCTGGGACCATCCCAGGTCAGCTGCTTGCAAAGCAAATGCCCTACTGCTCTGCTATAGTTCCGGCCCCTAATTTAAAATTTTTTGATCAAATTAAAGAACCATGATTTTGATTTCCAAATGTATTGAGCGTTAAGTTTTCAGGTGTATACTTATACAGCCCTGATCCCAACACCAGTGTCCGTCCACCCCCAAATGTTAGGGTTTGGAGTCCAAGAACAAGACCACATAATTAAAATAAAGCAAAGCAAAACTTTATTTGTCTACCAACATGCTACAAACTGGCCTACCAGGGTCACCTCCCAAGGAGATGACCCCTCCCTGGGGTTGCAAGCCAGGTTCTATAGGGCTAGAAACAGGAAGTCTAGGCTGTTGGCCTAGACTGGTTGGCCATTATCAGGGGTTTTCTAGGGTGTTTCATCTTGTCCTTTCATGGCTAGATGTCTAGGGTGGCATATTATAGTTTATAGGGCCTTGGGGTCTGCGTCATTATTGTCGAGATAGAAATTTAGCCCTTCGAGAGAAACTCAGCATTTGGGTGGACAAAATGGAGTCTCTTTTGCTCTAGGCGTCACACCTACATCCGTTTCCGGTGTTCTGCAACATTAGAAGGTAGATGGTTGCCGCCTAACCCTCATGTTGTCTGTGTTGCTGAGTCTGTGCCCTAGATGTAGATCTGGACCCCTCCCCCAGCTTCCCACATCTCCCCAATAGAACCAAAACCCTGACCCATGGACCCCATTATTTTGCTTCCTCTTCTTCTTCCTCCCCACCCAGGTTTCTTTCCTTCCCTGGGGACTTTGATGAATACTAAATGCCACAGCTTAGGGTGACACCATCTTCTGGTTTCTAGGGTGCATTGTTCATTCTTCACAGGGTGGAGACTCAAGCCTTCCCCAATCTAGGGGGAGTGGGGTACAAAAGGGTGACCATGGGAGTCAGGCATTGGGGCAAAGTTGCTGGTCGCCATAATCCTCACACACTTCTTTCTAGTTAATAAAGCTTGAGTTGGCTATTTTGGTCCCAGGTCTGACCCTGGCACAGTTTGGTCACTGAGCCCACATCTCTTTCCACACCTGTATTTCAGGCTGAGCCCCAGAACCCCCATAATGAACCCAGATCCTCAAGAGGAAAAAGACTTGAGGTTCATTCTGGATTCCTGCAATGCATCACGTCTCCCTCTCGACCTTCCCTGCAGGGACAGGCGGAAGAAATTCCCGAGGGGCACACTTTGTGAGGGGCTCCACCTTGAGCCCATCACTAATCCTCCCAGAGAGTAGTATAACTGCTTTGGGGTCATAATCTGGGGGTGGAGATCAGATGCTGGTAACCCTCCTGGGGGGGTCTTGTCCCCTTAATTTCAGCAGAGAGGAATCCCACACCTGGGGGTCTCTTGTACCTGATTCCCCAGAATACAAAGCTAGAAGATCTCGATCCCTTAACGCCTTCATCAGTGACCCCCCAAGTCCGTGGTCTGCGCAGTCCTGAAAACAAAGGAGCACCCCCAAAGAAGTCAACCTGGAAAAAGAACCCCAAGAAGTGGGGGAAAGCCTCGCCAGGGTCTCCTCTGCCCTCTAGTGCCCGCCTGGTGCATTAACACCACCGTGTGATTCCTCAGGTCTCCTGGGCTATCTGAAGGGTGTTTCTTCCCCTCGCTGAGCTGTTTTTGTTTCCTGAGAATAAACTATGAAGCATTTGTAAGCATGAACCCGCCTTCCCCATGCCTGGCACCCTAGAAGGTGCTTCCAGCTCTCTGTTTCTGGGCAAGGAAACTTGGTTTTTCTGACTCCTTTGTCTCCAGGCCGCACTCTGACACCTACGCTGCGGGGCTCAGTTGAGCTTCCGACCCTCGATTCTCGGGGTTCCCTGGGACAGAGACAAGCTCCCTCCCACCTGTCCTCTTGGAAACCCCAGACCACATGCCCCCTGCCTGTTCCAGTGAGTGTCATCAGCTCAGCTGAGGGGTCACCCATTCAGGGACAGGCACTCAGCCCTGTGCCAGGTCCCCCAATTCCTTTGAATGACTGACAGGTGCCTGCCATGTGGGATCAGCCTGACAGAATTCCCAGTATCGCTGATCCTCAGGGTGTGGGGATGAGCTTTGGGCTCCCTCTCAGATGCCCCCAAAGATGGGGGGGGGGGGGACCTGGAATGGTCCAGGGTAAGGAGGGCTAAGTTGAGGACGGAATGAAGAAGCAAAGTGGGCTTGGGGTCTGTGGTCTCTGCACCCAGGGACCCCTGGAGATATTACTTAATCTTATTTATTGATTTGATTTGGGGGGGCACACCAGTGATGCTGAGGGGTTACTCCGGGCTCTGCACTCAGAAATCACTCCTGGCAGTGCTGGGGGGGGGGGGGAGGCCTATGGGCTGCTGGGGATCAAACCTGGGTTGGCTGCTTGCAAGCAAACGCCCTCCCAGATAAGTCACTTTAGAAACATTTGCCACTATCCTTGGGGCAGAGGCCCTGTACATAGTCTGCAGACACTCAGGCCTTAAACCAGCACCACTGGGCGACTGTCTGCTGAGCACTGCACCCCGAGTGTGCCTCTGGGGTTCCCAGACCCCAGGCATGGTTTGACTTTGCTTTGAGGTTGAGCTCTGAGGTGCCGGGCTCTATCTGCTCCAGCCTAGACCCAGGGTGCTAGAGGTACTTGTTGCCTCTCTAGAGGCACCTGTATTCAACCCTGCTGCCATGAACCCTGGCAGCAGCCCTTCAGGGTGTTTTGGGGTGCCAAAGAGCCCCCTCTGGTTCCCTTCCCCGAAGTTCTCAATGTGCAGTTTGCAGACGTGGCCACTAGGTGGAGTGCTTAGCCTTTGAGTCCACACTTGGTCCGCTTTTAAGCCCAGGTGTGTATGAGGCGCCCCCTAGTGCTGCCCTTGGAAATGACAGCAGATTGAGCAGAGGTGAAACTTGGGGTCTCCCAGGGGCCTCAGTCCAGGACATCACTGTTCCTGCTACTGAGTGGGGCTGTGTTGGGGCTCAGGTGTTGGGGAGCCCTGAGGAAGAGGTGATGGGAAGTTGGGGAGGGTCCCTGGACTGAGGTCCCATGTGTCCCCATGTCCCCTCCTGTCATCCCTCCTCTCTGTGGCTGTCAGAAGGATACCCCAGCCTGTCTGCCAGCTCCACTGGCCCCCAAGAACTGGGCAGCCCGTCTTGGGGCACTGTCCTTGAGAGCAGAGTAAGGGCAGGTGTGAGACCACAGGCAAGGGGGGGGGCACTGAGTGGGGAGCCCCTCATCTGTCCTGTCCCCACTGCACGCTGAGCACCCAGTGACCTGGTCTCCAGCAGGTTGGCCCCAGAGGGAGGGTGTGATGCCGGCACCAGCCCCCCAGTGAAGGGCCTGCTGGATCCCGGGGCCCCATAATGGTCACGACAAGCAGGAAGAAAAGTCATCAGATCCCCCCCTGCTTTGATGCCCCCAAATCCTCTGACACCCGCTGCAGGGACTAGACAAAGAATGGCACAGCCCCCCACAGGAAAGAGTTGATGTGGTCACAGCTTATTTATATAGCACAGTGGTAGGGCATTTGCCTTGCATGCAGACAACCCAGTATAGACCTGTGTTCGATCCCCAGCATCCCATATGGTCCCCCGAGCCTGCCATGAGTAATTTCTGAGCACAGAGCCAGGAATAACCCCTGAGCACTGTTGTATGTGACCCAAACCCCTCAACCCCTAAAGCCCCCAAACCAGCTCATTTAATAACAAGAAAGGGTGGGCCGGAGAGACAGCATACAGTGGGGAAGCCGTTTGCCTTGCACATAGTCCATCCGGATCTGGGTTTGATCCCTGGTATCCCATAGGGGTCTCCACCACCACCACCACCACCACCACCACCACCTGCCTGCCAGGAGTGATTCCTAAGCGCAGGGCCCAGGAATAGCCCCTGAATGCCTCTGGGTGTTCCCCCTCACCAAAAAAAGAAGAAACAGAAGTCAAAATAACAGTGCTTTATTTGATTGATGTCACATCTTATAAATGGCATCTAGTTTCTCAAAACAAAGGTTAAGTCTGCAAAAAAATGCAGGTACAAATATGAAAGAGAGAGAGAAGAGAGGAGAGAGAGAGAGAGAGAGAGAGAGAGAGAGAGAGAGAGAGAGAGAGAGAGAGAGAGAGAGAGAGAGAGAGAGAGAGAGAGAGGAACGCTCTACAGAAAATGAGAAAGCGGGTTGGGGGAGTCAGTAAGGGGCAATAGCGGCCCCCTCACGTCTGCCGGGTACACACAAGGTTCACCCCACCCCTCAAACCTTCCTCCCCAGTCGGGGTCTCTGCGCCAGCAGCACCCCATGTGGCAGTGTGCCCAGCATGGGGAGTGGTCCAGGCAGACGCGCCCGCTAAGAAGTTTTTTGCATTGACGTTTGCTTTGGAAGGAACAAGGGGGCAGGTTGCAGATTGCAGGTTCCAGGTGCCTCCCTCCCGGCCTGAACTCCAGCGTGGGCTGTTCCACCAACACCTTTGACTCCAGGGGAAACCAGGCGCTTGGGGATGCAGCCTCGAGATACACTGGCAGCAGAAAGTCCAGTGTAGGGAAAGAAATCCAGCTCCGCTCACCCCCTCCTCCCACCCTCAGCAGCAGCTTGGGGGCCCCCAAGAGTTTCCTTCCTAGCTGCTCAGATGAGTCTCTGGGTGGGTGCAGCCTGCCAGGGGACACACTGATGGTGGAGCCGGCCCCCTGCGTGCAGAAAGGGCCTGTGGGTCCTGCTGAGCTGGCGGGGCTTCCAGCACGCCTGCAAGCCCCCAGGGAGGACCCTCAGGCCTGGTCACCCCCAATTTCCAGGAGCCCGGAAAAGACAGGCACATTTGCAAACTCTACCCAAACGCTCTGACTGGTTCGGTGGCAGCGGCCTCCCCGAGAATGAGGAACTCACAGGCTATGGCAGAACGTGGGGCCCACGGTAGCTGCACTGCATCAAGGGATTTGGGGTCCCCTCTACTTGTTAGAGCCAGTTTCCCCTGAAAAAGCAACAGCCGATAGCCCCGGGGTGCCCACTCTTGTCAAAGGCTCAAATCCCATGGGGTATCCAGGCCCCTCTGACTCCTTCCTCCAAGATGAGGAAAGGAAGACGGGGTGCAGAGGACCCCTGACCATAGTATTGGGCAGTGAGACAGATGCACCCATCCCCTCTCAGGTCCCCAGAACTCTTTAGGGGCGAGGCTACACAGTGGGGCCACACACTTCGGGTACCCCACTTATGCAGGTTCCTCTCTCCCACTCATTTGGGGGCAGGGTGAGAAGAGGGACCCCGAGTCCCCACAAATCCTGAGGTGCAGCTCTGGGGGGCGGGCTCACCCTCACCGGCTCACAGCAGAAGCTTATGGGGCCCATGAAACTTTCCATAATGTTTCTGATCTGGGGCCTTTGAACACTGGCCATGAGAACAGAAGGTTCCGTCAAACAAGTGAGTTACTGGCTAGGGGTCTGCAAAGCGTTAAAGGGGTGAGACACACTGTGCCCCACCCCAAGCCCACCTAGTTTCCCTTTCTGGAATGTTCTACAAGTTAGGGTCTGATGGAGTGGCTAGGTTTCTCTTTCTGGAATGTTCTAGAAATTGGGTTTGCTGGACCCTTGCAGGGTGTGAAACAGGTTTTCTTTCCTTCTCAGAATAAAGCAGAGTTGGGATGCAAATTTCACTCACTCACCCCAGTTAGGGGGGCGAGAGCCTGAAGGAGGAGGGAGGCCGTGGGCACTGCCCGGCGGGAACCTCGGCAGCCTGTCTCCCCGGGCACCGAGCGGGGTGGCACCCCACTACATTCACACATAGACTTAGCCGACGCCCACAGTCCCGTTCGGGGAGGTAGTTCAGGAGGCAGGAGGGAGGAGAACTATCACCTGTGCTAATCCGAACCCTCTGAGGCAAAATGAAGGTGCTCGGGAAATTAAGAAGCAAAAATATATATCTATATAATAAATCTCTGCGCTATAGATCTGCTCCGGCAGGAGGGGCAGGAACAGCCGTGAGGCCAGCGAGCGCCGTGGGGAGGCTGAAGGGCTTTTGCAAACAGCTCCAAGCCCTGAGCCCCTGCTTGCCCCAGGATCCTGCAGCACCCGCCAGGTCGGTCTGTCCGTCTGTCCGCCACGGCCCCACGGTCTTATCTTGGGGGCCCCACGGTCTTATCTTGGGGCACACCCGGGTCCGGCTGACATATCCTGCAGGCGGAGTGCAGGGGCAAATCTCCCCCGTCCAAAATGTCCCTTATTGAACGAGACGCTCAGTGGCCAGAAGACAAAAAGGGCCAGTGGGTCTGGGACCAGCCCCAGGACTGACCCAGTGACAACATGGCTGGGCCTCTCCCAGGCATCCATCTGGTCCACAGCTGGACAAGGCGCCTGGACCCAGCGGCTCTGAGCGTGACTTGTCCCCTGTGCTGTTCCCCAGGTAGAGGAAACCTCCTTTCTCAGTGCGTCTTCCCAGGAAAATCAGGATACGAGGAGGAGCCCCCAGGCCCGCCACAGAGCCACAAAAAGGCCGCGTGGAAGTGCGGCTGCTGTCAGAGTCAGGCAGGGGCCGGGCACAGGCCAGCCACCGGGATTCCAGAAACTTTCATCACGGCCCCCCGGGCCACTTAGTCCTTCTCTGCACCGGGCGGCGCCTCTACCTCTCGGCTCGGATCTTGTAGCGCAGCACGAAGTAGGCAATGAGGCGCAGGGACACGAAGAAGACCCCAAGCACGAGGAAGTCCAGGTAGAGCTTGGCGTTCTCCACGTCCAGCTCCCGCAGGATGTCCGCCGACTTCTGGAAGTGGCAGGTGTCGGCGATGTCGCAATGCAGGTCCTCGCGGTCCAGCCCGTAGATGGACAGGATGACGCCCTCGAACCCATACCTGCGGGGAGAGGACCGGTGAGGGGTACCCAGGACTGCCCGCCTGAGAGCCTGCCCTGAAATTGGGGCCCATCTGGGGCCTCCCCTCACTACCCCCATCCTTGCCAACCTCCTCCCCGAAGAGCCAGGTGGAAGAAAGCCAGGAGCTAGTCTGGGGGTCACCGCAGTCTGGCTCTTGTTCTGGGTGCTATCCTGGCCCCCTTCCCATTCCCTGTCTTGTCTGTCCTGTCCCCTGTCCCGTGCCCTTGCTTGGCCCCTCCCAGGCTGCAGAAACCAGTGGAGCAGTAAAGCCCCAGGTCTTATAGACGCGCTCTATTCCCGCATGCACCCCAATCTCTGCGGGCACTAGATGGGGCTCAGGCATGCCCAGGGCCTCACGGACACACAGACAGAGACAAACACACAAGCACACATAAAGAAATATGGATACGGGGCCGGGAAGGTGGCGCTAGAGGTAAGGTGTCTGCCTTACAAGCGCTAGCCAAGGAACGGACCGCGGTTCGATCCCCCGGCGTCCCATATGGTCCCCCCAAGCCAGGGGTGATTTCTGAGCACATAGCTAGGAGTAACCCCTGAGCGTCAAACGGGTGTGGCCCAAAAACCAAAAAAAAAAAAAAAAAAAAAGAAAAAAAAAAAAAGAAATATGGATACATACACAGACACACTTCTACACAGATATGGATGTACACACAAACACAGACACATGGATATGCACACATAGACACATGCATACTTGAACACAGAGACACATACACAGATAGAGACACATACATAGGCACATATGTACACAAACAGACCACACAGACACACACATATAGAGAAAACATACAGGCACACACATAACACAGACACACACATTAGACACACACAGACATGCAAAAACACAGAGCCTGACTTCCCACGAGGGCTCTCACATCCCCTGTGTGTCCTTTCCATTTCCTGTCATTGTGTCCCTGTTCCCCTGCCCCTCCTCGTGTCCCTGGCCCTGGCCCCCAACCCCAAGGCCCGCACCTGACATAGGAGATGTAGGACATCCACTGCAGGTAGGTGGGGATGGTGTCGAAGCTGACGAAGAAGCCGGAGAACAGCAGCACTGGGATGGCCGTCACGGGGCCCACGAAGGTGGCCACCTGGAACCAGACACACTCTGAGGCCCACCCAGGACCAGGGAAGCCAAGGGTGCTGGCTGGGGGCAGGGAGCCTAACCTCACCGGGAGGGGCTGGCAAGTTCAAGGGAGGGGTAGATGCCAAAGGCATCAGGCCCAGCGAGACATGATGGGCCCTTCCTGGGCCATCGATGGAACTACAACTTTCTGTGGATGTGGTCGAGCACTAGGCTATTCCCACAGGGCAGATGAGGGGGTGCAGCCTGAGTCTTGGGGGTCCACCTATTGGGAACAAGCTGCCCCCAGGGTCCTGAGCATCAGAGCCAATGCAACATTTGCAGCCCTTATACTCTTCAGAAGTTGGATCACAAAACAGGGAGACCGGCCATAGCAGGGGGCTGGTGGGCTGGGAACCTCAGAAGGCACAGGGCCTTGGGAGACCTGAGACTGTGATGGGGTCTCAGGGGGTCCCACAGAGCTTCAGACACAACCAAGTCACCTGCCTCTCTGCTTTTAGACAGGGGACACCACCACTGACTTCGTGGGGTGTACTTTGGACGGGTGTTGCTGGAGATGTATCAGAGGCACTCGGAGGTTTATTTTGTTGGTTTGTTTTTGGTTTGGGGGCCACACTTGGAAGCGCTCAGAGGTCACTCCTGGCAGGCTTGGGGGACCCTCTGGAATGCCAGGATTGAATCTGGTTTGGCCACATGCTTAGCTATTGCTCCGGGACCCCAGGAGAGGCATTTTGGGGCATAAGCATGAAAGTATTAAGTGTTACCACATCCCCCATTCTTCCTGTGTAACCTTACCTACAAGAAAGACCTGCCCATTTCTGGGCGGGATCTTTGGTGGGTTAAAAAAGGTTTGCCTGAGGGAGCATCCACCATCCAAGCCCATCCAAAGGGCTTATGCAACAACGGGTACATGGACCCCCAAAGGAACAGGGACCCACCCCCTCGGCCATGGGCGGGACTGTACCCCAGGAATAGGAAAACACTAGAGCTAGGCAGCCCCCATCCGGCCCACATTGCCAGAGTGGCGTTCCCAGGGCACCGCGGGGCTTCAGCGGCGTCTGCCCGGCCCATACCTGCAGGGACGTGGATGCCGCCCCGATGAGCAGCCCCAGGGACTGCGCCACCAGCGATGTCATGGTGCCCAGTGCGGCGAACAGCACGAAGCGCACCGCGTCCGAGGGCTGCGCCGTCATCCAGTACACGATGCTGCAGTAGGCCACGGGGAACATGACCTGAAGGGATGGAAGTGTGCCAGGGCCGAGTGAGCACTGGGGTCCCAGGCCCACACCCCAACAGCCCTCCAGGAACTCCCCGGAGGACCTACCTGGAAGGGCACATCCGCCATGGTCTTGGCCAGGTAGTATGCCTTGAGGCTGTACCAGTAATTCAGGTGCTCCCGGAGAAACACGCCCATCTCCAGGGGAACTGGAGGAAGCAATGGGACCTGTGAGCCTGCAGGACCCCAACCTGTGTCTCCCACCCACCCACTGCAAAACGGACAGGCGCCACCCAGAGAAGCCCCAGCCTTGGGGGAGCGTCTGGGGGAGCTGAACCTGGCCAGAGAGGTTTGCTACCAGCCAGTGCTGAAGCTGGAGCTCCTGAGTACCACATTGGGCACACGGATGCTCATGGAATATGTACCAGGCTGCACATGCCCTACCAGGTATGGGACACCCAGACACAGGATGCCCCAACTCGGTCATCCTACTTTCCACCTTTGAAGGAGCACCTCCATCTGTCTGTCTGTCTTTGTCTTTCTGTATGTCTCTCTCCTTCCTCAATACCTCCAAATAAAACCTGTTTTATTTTATTGCTTTGGGGGCCACACCGGTGGGCCTCAGGAATCACTCCTGTGCTCAGGAATCATTTCCCGGCAGTGCTCGGGAGACCCTCTGGGATGCCAGGAATGGAACCTGGGTCAACCACATGCAAGGCAAACAGATGTGCTATCGCTTGGGGGGGTCCCCAAGTCTGTCTTTACTTAAAATAAATAAATAAATGCACCACAGCTGGGACCCTCAGCCAAGGATCCCAGGTTGCTGACTCAGGAGGGTACTGGAGTTGTGGCATCTATACCCGCAGCCCCAGTGACCCGGGACTGTCTGGCCAGCTCCCCAGGAAGGGCTGCAGGATCTTGGAGAATATGGGCACATTCCCCCCCTCCCACCCTGGGAAGAGCTTCCTGCGGGGTCACCTAGAGGCTCGGGGCAGACCACAGAGGCCCTTGGAGGAGCTCCTGATTGGAGAAGCTTCTAGAAGACCCTCCCACAGGTGCCTTGCTCCCTGGGCTGGGACACGTTTTCTCCCCAGACACCCGGCGTGACACAGGAAACCAGGGGCCTCAGGCAGGAGGGGAGCACTCACAGGTGAGCACGGTGGGCATGAGCGCGGCGAACATGAGGAAGAGCATGGAGAAGAAGAGGAAGCCCGAGTTGCTCAGCACCTTCTTGGCCTCGTTGCCGATGCCCAGGTAGAGCAGCCCGATGAGCAGCCCTATGCCGATGTGCGACGTGATGCGCAGGTGGGTCAGGACCTGGGCGAGGGTGAGATCAAGAGTCAAGGTCAAGGTCAGGTCAAGGGTCAGGGCCAGGTAAAGGTCATGGCGAGGGTCAGGGTGAGGGAGAGGGGGCAGCAGAGTCAACTCCACACCAGATAGCACACAACCTGTAACACTGCACACCACACACCAGACACCACGCCTGCCTTGGCGTCTGGGAAGCAAGGCCCAGACCCAAACTTACTCACACACACACACACACACACACAGAGGCATGTATATGGACACATATGCACATGCAAGCACACATCTGTATGCCCATCTGCACATGAACATATTACACGTCTATGTATATGTACCTGTGGCATG
This sequence comes from Suncus etruscus, assembly GCF_024139225.1. Classification (NCBI taxonomy): domain Eukaryota; kingdom Metazoa; phylum Chordata; class Mammalia; order Eulipotyphla; family Soricidae; genus Suncus; species Suncus etruscus. The sequence continues at coordinate 97,680,182 of NC_064860.1, read as the reverse complement.
TACACATATACCCACATGCTCATGTCTGCACAGCCCCAGAAGGATTTGTTTGGGGTCACACCAGCAGTGCTCAGGGGTTACTCCTGACTGCACTCAGGAATGTCCCCTGGCAGACTCGGGGGACGCTATGGGATTGAACCCGGGTCAGCAAGGCAAACACCCTCCCCACCGTGCCATCGCTCTGGCCCCACCCAGAGCATTTTCTGCTGTTTATCTCCCGTGCTGGGGGTGTGTCGAGGTAAGACACCCAGGAGCGGCCCCTGAGCAGACACAGCACCCTGCGATTCCAACTCAGCTACTGGGACTCCCAAAAGCACTCAAGCCTCCCGAACCCTCCCCGCCAGCTGCACACAGCCCACTCCAAAAAATCGGGGCTGTTCTCAGCTCACGGTGCTCCGGGGCGTGCACCCCACCCCACCCCCAGCCTCGGCACCCTGAATCTGCTCCCACTCCAGCAGGCGAGCCCAGGGGCCTGTTCTGAGCCAGGCATTCTTGGGGTGCACAGAGGGGACACGGGCAGTGACCCGAGGGGGCCTCACCGAGTCCCGCATGATGCTGAGGAAGGTTCTCTTGAAGAGGATGCAGAACTGCGTGAGGCAGCTGGCCGAGAAGCTGTGGCAGCTCTCCATGGACGCGGCGTCCTGGGCAGCAGGGGGCAGCGGTGATGAGCCACCGGCACCGAGTTCAGCACAGCCCCCCGCCGTTCTGGAGCCCTTTAGCGGGGCCTCCCGCCTCACCTCATCCGAGGGCCGGTGCCAGAGAAAGGGGTTCACGTCAGCATCGCCTGTGAGGTCCCTCTTGTAGTCCGAGTCGCACAGGCCATCGCGGACAGCGCGCACCAGCCGCGTGCTCTGGTCGCCGTATTCTCCCGAGGCCACCTCCATGACTGCGGGAATGGGTGCCGAGTCAGCTGGGCAGGCCCCAAAGAGGGGACCCCTGCATCGGCCCCCTCAGGCCTCGTCAGCATCCAACTCAAGCAGATGCGTGAGGATTGGGGGGGTCCCGGGTGCTGCTTCCAGCAACACCCCCGGGTGTTGGGGTCCCCAGTGGACTGCTCGCCTGTGCCCCATGATCACAGAGCAGGGCAGAGAGGCCCCAGGCGCTGTGTGTGGCATTCGGGGGACATTGAGAATGGGGCCACTGGACCTGGACCTCCAGGGTTTCTTGTAGAGACGCCCCCAGGCCCCACACCCCAGATCATTTGTGCTGCCTCTTCCCCGCAGGATTGACAACCCAGTGACTCCAGGCTGGGAACTGCTCCAAGAAGCTGGGGGCAGTGCAGAGGCTGGACCCCAGGCACAGAGATGAATGGGAGGGGAGCGGGGTGCCAGCACCCAGTGCTCTGGTGTCCCTCAGACTCGGAGCAAAGGGAGGAGGCATGAGACGTGTAGTCAACCCGTGCTTGGAGGATGGGGTGAAGAAGACTGAGAGGTTGGAAGGGTGGGAGGAGGTTCTGGAACCCCTGGCGTGGAACAGCTGTGGGTCTGCTGACAGTCGATACTGATACCCAAGGAAGGTGGGCAGAGGAGGGGCAGAGCTGCCAGAGCAAAGGCATCAGGGCAGTGGCTAAGTGATATGAGTGAAATGAAGCAGAGGGAGAGAGAAAGACAGAGAATGGTCATACTAGCTGTGGGATATATATAAAATAAGATCCAGCAGAGTAATAATATCCAGAGAAGAGGGCCAGGAGGACCCGTCTATGGGGAGGAAGCTTGTACAAAGAGCGGGGATGCAGTGAGGGCAGAGAAGGGAGCACTGTGAGAGTTGGGAATGATCACTCTGGACAAGAATTAGGTACTGGAAACAGATGCATGATACCCCTCAGGAAAAATATTACAAACCACAGTACCTAAAAGGACAGAGACAGAGACAGACAGGAGAGAGAAGAGGACAGAAGTAGGGTTATCTATACTCCATAGGGGAGACAAATGAGCTCACAGGCCCAGACTCCAGCAGGGGGCGCTGAGCACAAGAAAAACTTCACAGGGGGAAATTTCTGGACTCAGCCAGAAAAGACGTCCCAGGCCCGGTCAGCGTGTCTCAAAGACCATCATGCCCAGGCCCAGCATTTAAGCATATCATTGACACAAAGCAATTTTCTTCTTCCCTTCACTTCCCTCCCCTTCCCCTCCCCTTCCCTTCCCTTCCCGGGGCAATTCCCTTCTAGAAATCCCCTCTCAACCTCAGAGGGACCTGTCAGTTAGGAAACTGCTCCCAGGAGACCTTGGCTGAGCTCTTGGAGATTCCAGAGGGAAACTGCCCTCAAACCTGCCGCAGGGTGCCAGGGTGCACGATGGAGCTCCTGGGATCCCCAGAGTGGGTGGACCCTTCCTCCCTTCCCTGGAGCTGGTCAGAGAGCTACTTACCAAAGTCAGCAGGGTTGTGGTACGTCGGGCAGCTCAGACCTAACTCTCTCAAGTACGGTACAAGGTTGGAGACTTTCCCCCGGTAAACACATTGTCCTTGGCTGAGGACATAAAGCTGGAAGAGCAGAAAGGAGTGACTCAACTTCGGCTGCCTTGGTAAACATTCAGCACCCACCCACAAGTTCAGGATCTCCCCACACGCCCTCCCATCTAGCCTCTGTCCATCCTCCATCCATCCTTATACCATCATCCATCCCTTCATCCATCCATCCTCCATCCACCTTCCCATCCATCATCCATCTGTCCATCCTCCCATATACCTTCATTTATCCATCCTTCTATCCATCCATCCACCTATTCATTCATTCCCTCATCTACCCATTCTTCCCTCTAACCTCCTATGCAACTACTTTTTGATCATTCATTCACACATCTATTCAACTGTTGTCCTTTCTTTCATCGAATCACCCAACTTTCCATCCACCACCTGCCTTTCTATCCACCCATCTGTTCATCTATCCATTCACCCATCCATCTATCTCTCCATCCATTCACACACATCTACCCATCTATTCAGTTGTCCATCACTCACCCATCTGCCCATGTATTCATCCACTTATTGTCAAGCCAGTGATTCATTGTCCATCCATCCACCCATCATCCATTCACACATCTGTTTATCCATTCCCCAAGTCTCTATCCTCCCAAACCATTCCCCATTCATTTGTCCTTCCACCCACCCTCCTATCCATTCATTCATTCTTTTCCTGACCATCCATCCTCAAATCCATCCATCCATATCACCCATACATTTGTCCATCATCTATTCATTTACCCATTCTCCCATCAATCCCCCATCCTCAAACCCATTCATCCACCAGCCTGTTCATCCATCCACCCAATTTTCAACCGATATGCCTGCAAATCCCTCTATTCATCTATCAACCCATTTATCCATCCATCCACCATCTACCCATCCATCTACCCATCCATCTACCACTCACGCATCCATCCATCTTCCACCTTCCCATCCACTCTCCCATCCATACATTCACTCACCCACCTGTTCATTCTTTCACTCATCCATCAATCCACCCTTCCATCCACATTCCCCCTCATCTATCCTCTCTTTCTCTCTCACATGTTATCTCCCCAAATACACAGCAAAAACACAAGGAAGGACCCCTAGTCCAAGAAGACTGAGAATATCATATGCCCAGCATCATTTTATTATCTCATTCTCCTGACCTACTCATCAGTCAGGACACATTCTGATGTGACTCCCCTTCACCCCCTTAAAACTATCAGGGGGGAGAAATGGGCCCCTATCATCCCCAAAATCTTAAACCATGCCAGAGTCATCACTTGGCACTATATTCTGGGAGGCAGAATTCTGGGGGTGCAGAATTCAGTGGGAAGGGTTTGAATAACCCAGGATACTGTGGCCAGTCTGCAGAACCAGAAAGAGGCTGCTGGTCACCAGTCCTTCCCTCCTACACCCGAGTCCTGTCTGGGGATGATGGCCCGAGTTCACAATAGATTGTAAGCCCCGGGATGGCGCCCCAACCTGGCCACACACTGCCCGTGGGTCCTACCTGGTCGAAGAGCTCGAAGAGTTTGGCGCTGGGCTGGTGGATGGTACAGATGATGGAGCGGCCGCCCTGTGCCAGCCCCTTCATCAGCGACACCACCTGGAAGCAGGAGGCGCTGTCCAGGCCGCTGGAAGACAAGGGGCACCGTGAACCCCCAAACCAGTCCCTAGCCACCGGCCTGCGATTGGGGATCGTACATGTGAGTGTGTCTGGGTCTCGGACAAGTAGAGGGGAGCGAGTAGACCATTTCTCTGAGGAGGAAGCAGGGGCGGGGGAGAGGGGGCAGAGGGCTCACAGGGTCCTGGGGTGCAGCCCTCATTACCTGGTGGGCTCATCAAAGAACATGACCGGAGGATTGTTCACCAGCTCCAGAGCGATGGCCAGGCGCTTCCGCTGTCCACCCGACAGGCTGCCTGTCCGCGTGTGGGCACAGGCCAGCAAGCCCAGCGCTGTCAGAATCTCCTTGACCTAGTGGGGGACAGCGGGAACCAAAGGGACTTTCAGGGACCATCCCAACACCAGGTACCTCAAAGTCACAAGCTCCCTGCCTCCCACCTGCATTTCCATGGAGCAGGCCAAGAGCTGAGGGTTGGCCTGGGGTCCAACTCATGTCCTGTCTCCGGCAGGTGGCACATGGGACCCTGGAGCCGATGGAGGCAGGAGGGAGCCCAGGGGAGCACTGAGTGGCCAGAAGTCTGTGTGTAGCTGGGCAAATGCCAGTTGTTACATTCACCCACAGCTGAGCTCACATAGCCACTGCAGCACCCAGACCTCCATTTCTACCCCATCCAGGTCAGGAGAGAAGGACAAGGGTCTCCTTCAGCAGTGAGTATTTCCGACAAGCTGGGACCTCTGGGGTCTGAATGGGCCTGGTTCTCCAGGAGCAACAGGAAGTCTGCTGCTTTTATATGCACAAGTGGCGCTGTCCCCTCACCCACTGCTAGAACATTCCATTCCATTGTTTCCCCGAAGCCTCAGCCCCAGGACTGAGGAAGGGGAAGGGGAAGGGCTCAGCATGCTCAAGGCTTCCGGTGATGTCCCTGTGCTGACGGGGCTCACAGGGCTCTTGTGGGTCCTCAGAGCACCTCAAGGCTGGCGCAGCTATGCTGCCTTGCCCCCACTTTTCAGTGCTCCCCCAGAGCAGCGTGGCACAGAAACAGCTGGAGCTGTCGCTCTTTCAAGGCCCCACAGCCTCATTTCTGCTGGGGGCCAGGAGCAATGCACAGAGACCAGGAGCATTGCACAGGGGCTCTCTTCCAGGGCAGTTCCTAGGATCCCTCTGGGAGTATGGGCAGGAAGGACATGGCTCCCCAAACCTCTGAATCCTTTTTTTTGTTTGTTTGTTTTTGGGTCACATCCGGCAGCACTCAAGGATTACTCCCAGCTCTACGCTCAGAAATCGCTCCTGGCAGGCTCGGGGGACCATATGGGGTGCTGGGATTCGAACCATCAACCTTCTGAATGCAAGGCAAATGCCTTACCTCCAAGATATCTCTCCGGCCCCAAACCTCTGAATCTTGTGTGTGCAGGTATTAGGCATGTGTGTAAAAATGTGTCTGTGTGTGGTATATGCGTGAGCATCTGCAGATTGTGCATAGATGAGGTTTGTGTGCACAAGTGTGGGCATGTGGGAACATGTCTTTCTGTGTGTGCCTTTGGGAGTATGTGTGTACAGGCTTGTGGTGTGAACCTGTACATGCATTCAGGGTCTGGGTCTGTGTGCATCTGTGCACGGGTTCAAGTGCTGCGTGAGTGCAGCTATGAGCCTTCTGTGCCCCATTCTTGGCTGAGGTCCAGCAGCAGTGGAAAGTTGGGGTCAGACCAGGCACCTCTCCCTGCAGCTGCATTTAGAGACACAAGTTGGCCTCACATCCCCCATCCCAGGGCCTCCCTCACTCAGAGTGGCCTCCAAATAGTCCCCAGGCCACTGGGGCAGCAAGGACTAGCATTTTCCTGATGGAAGGACCCCCCCATCTCATCTGGGGTGAGAAATACAGGGACGGGGGGCCCTTGAGGTCTCCCATCATGAAGTTCCAGCCTCTAACAGGGATTCTGTGCAGTGGGAGAACAGTAGTCCTGCTGGGCTCCTGCTTTCTGGGTCTCCCAGCCAGGACCCCTGCTCAGCTCCTGCTCTGAATCCCATGAAGCAACCCAGGTCACCAATCTCTGCAAGTCAGGCCTCGACTGAGCCCCACATCTGACCTGCCACCTTACCTCCCTTACCCCCTTGCCCACGGAGGAGCCAGAGGAGAAGGAAATAGGCCGGGGGAATGGACCGTCCGGGAAAATGGCTTGTTGGTGGAATTGGGACTGGCTGTTCGCCCGCAACAGCCACATGCTGCTGGAGTGTGGGTGGGGCCGGTTATTTTTAAATGTGTGACGAACCATCGTCACTGTTTATAAAAACACCTCGTGGAACTGGGGCACGTGATGGGCAGAGGCTGGAGGCCCCGATGTGGTGTCTGGCCCCTGAGCATTCAGGCACAAAGGTGTGTGTAGATGTGTTTGTGTGTGTAGATGTGTCCCTGCCGTGTGTGTCAGCCTGAGCTTGGACACACATGGCTGCCATGTCCACCATGTCCTATTAGCCCTATGATACCTATGCATCTCCTAACCCCCTCCCAAATACTCACCATCTCCTTCCTGCCTTCGTCCTTCTCCTGCAGTTTCAGATGTGCTGACACCTGTGGGCACAGGATGTGGCATTAGAACGCAGTGACTGCTGGCATCAGAAGCCATGCCAGAGCCTGAGCCCAGCAGCGACACGGGGTGGAGGGACAAAGACAATGGCCTCTAAGTGCACAGAGTCTGTTCCTCCTTGACGGCCCCACATTGTGGAAACCGGGGAAGTTGGCAGACCCAAATGCCAGGGCCAGAGACCACCAGATTATGCAAGGGTGCCCGAATCACCTGCTAGACCACAGTTAGTGCACAGCCCCTGGACACAGAGCAAGTGGTGTGAGGAAGGACCCCATCACGACATAACCTGACTCTGACTTTGACAGTCAGGGGCCTGAATTGCTAGGGATGCTTCCAGTGAAGCTGTCTAAACAGCCTGCCTGGATCAGATTTCCACTGAAGGAGGGGGCAACCATTGTTGGGATACAGTAGGATGCAGAGGGAGAAGGTAGTCTGAAATCAGGGGCATGAGATCTGGCCTCACCATCAGATGGCCTCCTACAGCAAAAGAATATAAAGTTTCACCTCACTACCATGGCCTCCTACAGTGAGGGTATGGAATCTGACATCATCATGGCCTCCTATAGTAAGGGGGAATGGGGACTGACTTTCAGTATGTATGTGGTATGTGTCTGGGGGTGGGGGGCTGGGTCTAACTTTATCATAATGGTCTTCTGCGATGAGGAGGATCAGGTTACCATTATGGACTCCTACAGTGAGGGGGGGGGGGGGAAAGAGGGTATTACATCACCATCATGGCCTCCTACAGTGACAGGATTGGTTCTGACCGCACCATCATGGCCTCCTACATGGGAGGTGGAGGGCCTGACCTCACCATCATGGCCTCCAACTGCAAGAAGAGATTGGTTCTGACCTCACCATCACGGCTTCCAACTGTGAGAGGGGCTAGATTCTGACCTCACCATGGCTCCCTTCAGTGAGGGGTAATGGGGTCTGGCCTCACCATCATGGCCTCCTGCACAGTGAGGTGCGGCAGCAGCATGTCATCCTGCATGATGTAGCAGGACACCTTCCGGAAGCAGCGCAGGTCCCGGGGCTGACCGTTTATGAGCACGGTGCCCTTCATGCCCGTCTCCCTGCAGAGTGAGGAGCACAGTTTTCAGTTCCCAACTCCAGCACCCCCAACCCTCGCCTGGCTGGGAAGGGGACCCAGACCTCTGCCTGGTGAAAGAGGCCTGGGCAGGATGAGCTCACCTGTATCCAGCCAGAATGTTCATGAGCGTGGACTTGCCCGCCCCCGAGGGGCCCATGATAGCCACCAACTCCCCACTGTTGAATTTGCCGGAGATGCCCTTCAGAAGCGTCTTGTAGCCTGCGGGGATGAAGAATATCCATGTGGCCACTGCCTCGGACACGGCTTCTGCACCTCCACCCCATATGCACACATTGGACACCGCTCCTAGCGGGCACCCAGGTGAGAGCAGGTCCCAGCCCACAGTAACAGAGCCCAAGAGTGTATCTGTGTTCCTCAGAGCACCCCGGGGGTGCCACTGTAGAGGGTCCTCATGCCCAAAGCACATTCACACTCAGAACCCCACTAACGTACCAGTTTCTGCAGGCCCCAAAACTAGTAGTAGAAGGGCCAGAGTGGTGGCGCATGCAGTAGGGTGTTTGCCTTGCACGTGCTAACCTAGGGTGGACCAGGTTCGATTCCCCAGCATCTCATATGCGATTTCTGAGCACATAGCGAGGAGTGGCCCCTGAGCGTCACCGGATGTGGCCCAAACAAAATAAAAGCAAAAAATAAAATAAAATAAAAACTAGTAGTAGAGGGGCCGGGCGGTGGCGCTGGAGGTAAGGTGCCTGCCTTGCCTGCGCTAGCCTAGGACGGACCGCGGTTCGATCCCCCGGCGTCCCATATGGTCCCCCAAGAAGCCAGGAGCGACTTCTGAGCGCATAGCCAGGAGTAACCCCTGAGCGTCACAGGGTGTGGCCCAAAAACCAAAAAAAAAATAAATAAATAAAAACTAGTAGTAGAGCTCCTCCTGGCACAGCCACGCTGCATGGCACCTGCCCTTGTTGGTGTCTGATTCACTGCCTCCTGCTCTCCTCTGGTGATTCCTTGGGACACTTAAATCAAAGCCAGAATGTTGATTCAAAAGCCACTACCTCCTCCTCAAGTAAGGGCCATCGCTTGCATGGCAGCCAGCCCTCACCTCACCACCCAGCACTTAGTCCAGGCCCAGGTGGGACTGTCCCCCAATTTCTCCACACAGTCAGATGTTGACCAGGACAGAATAACTGGAGTCCCACGAAGAAGCCCGACCAGCGGCAGGTCTGGGGCTCCCAGAAACATCTGAGACCCTCTCCAAGGATCCCAGGCATCGTGTCCTCCCCCGTGTGCCCACATCAGGGCATCCAGGACTCCAGAAGCTGCAGGCTGGTACACCCAGCATCCGTCATTCCCTCGTCTTTCCAGGACAGACACCTGAGACGCCTCTTGGCCCAGCTGCCAGGTAGTTGGACAGGGCGTCCCCGGGGCCGGCTTAATGAGACAGCAGGAAGCTTGCAGCCCTGTCATCGGGCTCATTACGAAGTGAGCGGCCTCGGGAGGGCTGACACCTGCCTCAGAGGGACCTTCAGAGGGACAGACTGGGGGCGGGGCAGCCCCGCTGCAAGGGCACCACCCGAGATTCTGATGCAAGGAGTGTGCAGGGTCCTGGAAGGAAGGAGCTGGGGGGGCCGGAGGACAAAGGCCGAATTCACAGTTATCAGAGCAGAGACCCCCTTACCCACCCCTTGCTTGCCCCAGACCAGCACCAGACTAGAACCCAGATGAGGCCTGAGCAATAGCACAGTCGTAGAGCATTTGTCTTGCACGTGGCCAACACAGGACGAACCCCAGTTCAATTCCTGGCATTCCATATGGTCCCCCGAGCCTGCCAGGAGTGACTTCTGAATGCAGAATCAGGAGGAACCCCTGAGCTCTGCTGGATGTGGCCACCCCCCAAAAAAGAACCCAGATGGATCCAGACCAGAACCAGACCAAAGAACATGAAGAGGAGAAGAGCCCTGATCCTGCTGACACACAGCCACCTGCCCGCCCCCATCACCCACCCAGAAGTGCCATCTGCACCTGTCACAGCAGTCCCATACCCACGGGCAGCAGTGGGCGTAGGGGGCCAGGCCAGTGCCCCAGGACGACCTTCCAGTCTGACAGGTTTCCCGGCCCGGCCAGGCCATCATGTCCTAAACCAATTGGAGTCACCGTGGCTTCATGGTCCCTTGCGTGAGGCATGAGCACGGATTGGAGCATGGACCAGGCCAACCCGGGCTATGTGTGCGGTTCAAGGGAGCACAATGTCTCCTTCAGAGGTTGGACTTTGCCCCAGACACTGGACACGGGACACACCATGCACCATGGTTCATGATTAGCGGTTCAATCCCTGGCACTATATAAGATCCCCAGAGCACAACCAAGAGAGATTCCTGAGCACAGAGCCAGGAGTCAACCCCAAATCAAACACAAAAGAAAATCAAAGGCAGAGGCTGGAGTGGTAGCACAGCGGTAGGGTGTTTGCCTTGCACTTGGCTGGCCCAGGACGAACTTGGGTTCAATCCCCAGCATCCCATATGGTCCCCCAGCCAGGAGCAATTTCTGAGTGTGGAGCCAGGAGTAACCTCTGAGTGCCACTGGGTAACCCCCGCCCCCCCCAAAAGAAAAAAAATCAAAAGCAGTTCTTTGAGTAGCACAGAGGAAAGAAGCTGGGATGGCGGGAAAGGGCCTCAAAAAGTTAACAACAGGAAAACAGGAAGCTGACACTCATATCCCAAGGCAGTGTGTCACACAGGAAGAACAGAACAAAGGCCTGGAGCAATAGCACTTCAGAGAGGGCGCTTGCCTTCCATGAGGCAGACCTGGGTTTGAGTCCCAGAATCTCATATATGGTCCCCAGAACACCACCAGGAGTGATCCCTGAATGCAGAGGCAGAACTAAGCCCTGAGCACCTCTGGGTCTGGCCCCAAAACCAAACCAAAACTAAGAAGCATAGAACATAGTCCAACCAGGCTCAGACAGACTGGCACAGGGTCTTCGCCGTGCACAACAGAGGAACCCCAGAGCTGCCTCGGCACATCTTTCTGGGGACAAGGGTGAAACTGAGAATGTGTGTCAGGCACCCACTTCTCCTTCTGATTCTGCACATGTACACAGTGGGGTCTGCGGCTGAAAGCAGAGCTCAGCTACAAAAAGGCAGCCTTCCTCCCCACCCTCCTCTGGGAAATGGTCTGCCCTTCTCACCCCTCCAGAATACCCTCAGGGATTCACACCCTGCACCCCACAGCTTTCCACATACTGGCCCTGAACCTGGCCAAGACTCAGATTCAGTTTCACAAGTTTCTTTCTTTCTTTTTTTTTTTTTTTTTTTTTTTTTTGGTTTTTGGGCCACACCCAGCGGTGCTCAGGGGTTACTCCTGGCTGTCTGCTCAGAAATAGCTCCTGGCAGGCACGGGGGACCCTATGGGACACCGGGATTCGAACCAACCACCTTTGGTCCTGGATCGGCTGCTTGCAAGGCAAGGCAAACGCCACTGTGCTATCTCTTCAGTTTTCACAATTTTCAACACACACAAGAACCATGCCAGGGGGACTGAAGCGCTGGCACAGCAGGGAGGGCATGTGCCTTGCTCAGAACCAACCCAGGTTCGATCCCCGGCATCCCACTGGGTCCTCGGAGCCTACAAGGAGTGATTTATGAGCACAGAGCCAGGAGGAACCCCTGAGCGCTGCCGGGTGTGGCCCCAAAGCCAAAACAAAACCAACAGAAAGGAACCGTGGTGCTCGGCAGTGGGAGACCCAAAATTCAGCCCAAAGGAGGCCCAAGGGAGGTCTGGTGGGCACTGGGGGCCAGAGCACCAAGTGGGCCGAGGAAGCAGGTGGGTGGGATGGACGAGAGGTGGCAGGGACAGAGACAGGGCGGTGTCACCACAGGCTGGGAGCTGTCTGGGAAATTCCTGGCTCCCACAGCCACCCTCCCCGTGAAGCGATGCGACAGATGTGCTGATGCCATGTTTACTCCTGGCCCAGGCACCTCTTGTCTCCCGCCCATAAGGCAGCAAAGGCAGCAGGGGGCCGGGACCCGGGTTGGGGGAGAGGCTGGCCTTGCATGCTATGCGGCCCACCGGTTCGAGCCCACCCAGTCATGAGAGCATGGCCGGGGAGGCCCCCAAGAAACCTGGCCAGAAGGTTTGGCAAACCAGCCCTGAGCACGGAGCCAGGAGCCAGGCCTGAGTGCTGTCAGAGATGGCAGAGGAGGAGAGGGGGGATCTTGAAGGCCTGACCCCCCTAAAGCAAGGCCAGCCCCCCTCAAACTCAGGTGCCACCTAGACCAGGCTCCTCATTCTCCCCCTTCTGTGTCCATAAACCCCCAAAAACATAATTGGGGGACATTAAAACAAATTCCCCCCAAAAAAGCTAAAAATGCCGCTGCTGGAAGGCTCTCGCCCATGGGGGGCACAATGCCGGTGGGACCCCCCCACAGAGGCGAGGGGAACCCCAGGGCCCGCCCCCCACGGCACCCCACCCGAGCACCCGGCCTGGCCTCCGGCTTAGCAACAAACAGCGCAGGCCCCAGCGCCAATCCGGCCGCACGAGGTTACTCGCGTGCATTGACCGCTAGTAACCCCGGCGGGCGGGCGGGCGGGCGGCGGCGCCGGCTGCTCTCCAGGCGCACTCTGCGCACGCGCGGGGGAGAGGCGGGCCGGCGGAGGCCACGCCCACGAGGAAGCCACGCCCGCACCCTGCGCCCCTGGCCTGGGTCTGGCCTAGCGCTGGCAGCTGGCCGCCCCAGCACCCAGACACCCCGAGAGCCGAGGGTTGGGGTGGGGGGTCCCTTGACCACCCAGCAAGGATGTCAGGGCCGGCCCCCTCCACCTGTCTGTCAGTCTGTCCTTGAAACCCTACAAAAGCCTGGAGTTGACTTATTTCGGTTGATGGTTTCATTCCCAGGACTTCTCCTCCAGCAGCCCCCCAACTCCAGAAATATAGAATTATTAGGGGTGGCCATAGTGGGCAGGGGAATCCCCACAATCAACCCCTCCGTCCACCCTCAAGGGATAGCTGAGATCCCCTGGGGTAGAAAGGAGTGCCCCCCATACACCAAGCCTGCCTCTGCCCCCCAGAAGCCAATGGAGGACCCCCTTTTCCATCCCCCATGAAGCGGGTTGGTTAGGAGGCCATCTCAGCTGCTCCCCCAGTCTGCGTTTGACTGTCCCAGGCACAGAAGACCCACTGATCACTTAATGGGGGGCCTTGGGAAGTCACAGAGGGAAAAGAGGGCTCTGGCGGGTTTCCGAGAGGCAGGTGGTCAGGTCCAGGATGGACATACACACACACACACACACACACACACACACACACACACACACACACACACACACACACAACATCTTGGTACAAAGGCTCATGCCAGTAGCATTTGCTGGGCCACACTCGTTTTCACGGAAAGTAATTGTAAAACGTCCAGAAAGAAAGGCAGCTCCTGGGGCTCAGGCTTTGTCCCAGCCAGCTGCTCCTCCTGGTCTCTAACCAGACACCCTGACACACAGCTGATGCAGCAGGAGCTCAGACCCGGGTACCCAGTTTCTGTTCTTACTCATGGGGGGACTTCCTCTCCCTACCGGGAACGCGTCTCAGCACCAAGATCACACTCGACACAGCAGCATCAACAGCAAGAACCCAGGGCGGGCTTCTGAGAACCAGACCACGTTTCTCAACCAAAAAATAAAATAAGAAGAAGAAGTAGGGCCCGGAGAGATAGCACAGCGGCATTTGCCTTGCAAGCAGCCGATCCAGGACCAAAGGTGGTTGGTTCGAATCCCGGTGTCCCATATGGTCCCCTGTGCCTGCCAGGAGCTATTTCTGAGCAGACAGCCAGGAGTAACCCCTGAGCACCGCTGGGTGTGGCCCAAAAACCAAAAAAAAAAAGAAGAAGAAGAAGTAATATAGTCTTATTTGTACAATACAGTATATTGAGGAAACACAGTAGACTACTTTAATAGCAAGGTTCTCCTGTCTCAGAGTCCCCAAAAAGCAGAACTTAAGACGGTTAATTCCATGAGCAAGGAACAAAGGTTGCTCAAATGCAGTAGTGGCACAGACAGAGACCTTTGCCAAGACTTGTGCAAACTGGGAGCTGGCCGCCCCCCCCCGCCCCCAGCCAGGCCCCAGCAGCTGGGACTTCACAGGCCACCTTCAGTGATGGAGCCAGGACTGCTGAGCGGGCCCAGGGAGGCCGAGCAGCCTGGCTGGGAGGCCCTCGGGGCGCCAAGATCCGGGGAATTTAAATATAGGTCTCAGCTGGACGTGATCATGGGGTTCAGGCTGGACACAGCCTGGGGGCAGCAGAGGGAGAAGTGAATTGACCAGGCGTGAGCCATGAAATGAAGCTAACGGGATGGGATGAGCCAAAGTCTGGACCCGAATTTCCCCCAGTCTCGGAGCAGAAACACCCTTGTCAGTTAGGGGGATCCCCTCAGCGGGGCCTGGCTGAGTTTAAGCCCTCTCTCTCAAGCTCCTCCCTAAATAGACCCCTACAGCCCACCACACCACGCCCCACTCCACATGGGGCCTTTGTCCCCCAAACAAGATCATCTGTTGCCTGTGACCGAGCAAAGGGAGCAGGTGCGGGCACCACTTGCCTGGCCGCCAGCTGGAAACAAAAGCCAAGGGCGGCCGCAACAGAAGGTCACCGGGGCTCGGTGCCCGGTGACAGAGATGCAGGCACCGTGCTGCTGGGACAGTGAACCGGTCCAGAGACGCACGGGTGGGAGGGGTTCGAGCACTCGGTCAGGGGGTGAGTGTGTCAAAGGTGTCCAGGAGCAAGAAGTGTTCCTCTCACAGCACAGACACACACGTGTGCGCACAGCTCAAACACAAGGACACACATCCAGGACGGACAGACATAACAGGCACAGCACAGACACACAGACAGACACACACACCACAGACACAGACACATCACAGATACCACAAATACACACACCACACGCCATAGCATACACTGCAGACACAAGCCATGGACACACATAGAGATCATGTCACCACACCCCGCAGATATGCCCATAGCATGAAGACCCTGAGAAATGCACATTCCTCTGGTTCTCTTCCCTCTGGGGCTTGTGGAGGGAAAACTACAGATGCAGAGAAGAATCCAGAGGGGAGGAAGCACACACCAGGCTCGCAGCCCAGCACCGCATCCACACGCATCTTGAGGGTCCGCCCTTCCCAGGCCCCCCAATATCAGAGGTGGATCCAGAGAGTGGAATGAGGATGGAAAGAAAGTACTAGAAGCGGGACCTGAGTGACAGCACAGCGGTAGGGCACTTGCCTTGCACGAGGCTGACCTGGGTTAGATCCCTGGCATCCCATTGGGTCCCCCCAAGACTGCCAGGAAGGATTTCTGAGCACAGAGCCAGGAGGAACCCCTGAGTGCAGCCGGGTAGGGCCCAAAAACAAAAACAAAAAAAGTTCTAGAAGCCCAGGACCAACAGTCTCTTTTCAGCCTGGGCTCCTTACTGCAGTTTCTGGCTTTTCTGTCCCGTCCTGATGGCAGGACAGGAGGGTTAGTGCTGTTCAGAGGTCTAGAAACTTAGTTGGGGTCCTTTAGTTTGGGTCCAGGGCAGCTGACACCAAGCAGGGGCACTCTTTAGGAAGTTCCCGAGATGAGGGAACTGAGGGCTGATCCCAGCGGGGAGGGCAGGCTGTTTGCCTTGCACACAACCCACCCAGGTTCAATTCCCAGCATCCCATAGCCCCCCCCCCCCAACCCACCAGGAGTGATTCCTAAGCACAGAGCTGTTAGGTGTGCCCCCCAAAACAAACAAACCAAAAGAGCAAGGGGCAGCAGGAAGGGGTCCAGGGAGAGTCGAGTCTGACAGCAACCCCCTAAATCCACTGCCCAGTTAAGTCCACCTCCCGGGGACCAAAAGTGCCCCAGAAGGCCACAACTCCATGTGAGTGTCAGGGCGGAAGACTCCAGCAGGTCCCCGGACTCCACAGAGGCTGTGACGGCACCACCGACCCACGCACGCAGGCTCTGCGCACCGCTGCCCCACGGGGGTGTCATTACTGAATCTAAAGCGGGTGCCATGGCCCGTGGGGCTCAAGATGGGCCCGCGGAGAGCCGTTCTCATGTCTACCAGGAATCTATTACATGATGGCGTTTTTCCTCCAAGGTCTCATTAATCACACGTGGAGACAGACACTACAATTGAAAATATGCGGTGTGTGTCGAGCACTTCTCTTGGAGCCCGGCGAGTGACCAGCTGTGGAGAAGCGACACAGACACCGGGCTTCTCTGGCTTCCAGCGACACAAAACTTCCATGTGGGTTCTGCGCTCTTGGAGACACACGTCACGGACGTGCGTGCTTATATTTAACACTGGGCTGGGGCCACGGAACCACATTCGAGGGCCCAAGGGCAAAGAGGATGTCCCGGAAAACATGGGCGGCCCCGAGTCTTTGAGATGGGGGAAAATCTAGACCCAGCCTCAGTTCTGATGCCCTATCTCCGTTTCCTTCTTGTGGGCCCCAAAGTTCCTTTAGCTGCGACACCTAGCCTTAGGAGGATTCATATAAATATGAATATTTCATGTTTCAAAATTAGAAGCAGGCCTATGGATGATTCTGCCTGTGTGTCAAGCAAGAGGCCTCGAGTTGGACCCCCAGTGGCGCCCACGTGTATAGAGTGAGGTCCCGGAGGCTGTGAGTGGGAGAAACCGCTACTTTCTGGTATTGCAACAGATTGACTGCTGGTGTGGGCCAGCACCCCAAGAAAGAGTGCAGCTCCCCCCCAATTCACCATATCCACACCACAGGAGGGAAGGAGAAAATTAAAAATGGGAAATAAGGCAAGGACCCAGATCTGATCCTAGCACTCTGTGTGGTTCCTTGAGCCCTGCCAGAAATGATTCTTGAGCACAGAATCAGGAGTAACCCAAGTGTCACCAGATATGGACCAAAACACCACCACCACCACCAACAACAACACCACCAAAATATATTCCTTGGGCTGGAGCAACAGCACAGCAAGGAGGGCCTTTGCCTTGTATGTGACCAACCCGGGTTCGATCCCCAGCATCCTATAGGGTCCCCTGAGTCTGCAGAGCCGGGAGGAACCCCTGAGCACTGCTGGGTATGGCCCAAAAACACTACATTTTTTCAAATAAAAAATAGATCCTCAGAGAGCAGGGCCACAAGCCCATTGGGAGGGTCCCACAGGTCTGATCTTGTCCCCCCTTGTCCTGAGCCACACCCACTGCTCTGGAGGGCAGATGGTGCCTGGACCCAGCCCAGGGCCCTACAGGGCGCACATGCTTCTAGTATGCAGAGGCGATGTGCACATGCTCGATTCTGAACATGCCTGGTTAGAACCCCATCAACCCCGAGTGGGTGCTGAGCACGAAACCCTGAACACGGAATCATCTGGCCTTTGAGACTGTCCCCAATGCTCTCTGAACACTGTCTGGACACCCCACCTTACCTCACCACCACCCCCAAAAAAAAAACCACTAGCAAGAAAAGGAAATGGTGGAGCCCCGAGTGCCTTCCTGACCTCACACTGCTGGGGGCCCACAGACAGCGTGGGAGGAACCGAGTGGAAAAGGCCAGCGTGGGTCCGAGGAGGGTGGAGGAGCAGCAGTGAAGCCATAGGTGAAGGGGCCTCCCAGAGGGAGGAAGGACATTTCATCACTTTGTCCCCTTCCTTGGGGAAGTCAAGGCCCTTCCTCCAGTGTCTGGAGGGGAGGAAGGGACCCCCTCAGGACCTCATCCACCAGTAGGAGACTTCAGAGTCCTCTGGGGAGGGGCTTTCGGCTGGCCCCCAGGTATGACGCTTCCTTCAACCCCACCATCCTGTCCCCCAGACAGGCTCCGGATGAAGGCAGACAGAGAGAGAGAGAGAGAGTGTGTGTGTGTATGTGTGTGTGTGTGTGAGTGTGTGTGTGTGTGTAGGGGGGAGATCTGGGACAAAGGGCAGGGTGGAGAGGTGATTTCATTGGGAAACCAGGCAGGGCTCCCCACACCAGGCTCCAGGCTCCCCAGCCTTTCTCTGACTCAGCTCAGCTCCCTGGGGCCACTTCCTCCTCCGCCCCTCTCCACCCAGGGGTTACTACAGGGCAAGTGTGTAACTGGGGCTCTGGGGATGGCCCCGCTGGGTCCACTTTGTGGGGAGCAGGAGAGGGGGCTTCCTGAGGGGTTCTAAGACCCTTGGTTCTTCTCCTCCAGGTCAGGTAAGGCCCCCCCAGCCAGCCTTAGGCCACTGCAGCTAATGGCAGGGTCTGTGAATGCCCCAGATTCCTTTACCACAGGGACTGGCTCCCCCCCAGAACCTCAGCATCAGAGGTGACACTTCGAAGACTCACATACTTGCCCTGATCTGGCAAACAAAGCCAGAACTTGGGCTGCTCAAGGTAATTTTCCAGTAAAATCACTTTGCACATGGGAGTGGGAAGGTGGCCCCAAGGTAAAGCACGTGCTTTGAACAGACAAGACCCCATGTTCCATCATCCCCGGCACTCCCAGGGACCCCCAACTCAGCCAGATCTAGCCTAGTAGTCCTGGGCTGAGTTATCACAGGGGCAAACCCCAGCCCCAAACCCCACAAGAACCTCCCTGACCAGAACAAGAGGCCTTCGCTTATGCCAAAATAAAAGGCTCCAGCAAACGGGCCTTGCTTCCTTTCCTGAAGGACTGAGGCGGGCCCTGAAGGAGAAACAGTAACGGCCACCAGGGGACAACGGCAGCCCAGGGGACAGTGATGGCCACCAGCAGCTGGAGACCCATCTGAAAGCTTCTAACTCGTGATTCCAAGGTCCTGCATGTGCCCGGATGATGGCCACAGCCAGTCTCAGAAGAGAGAATAAAGGGAACTAGGCGGTAGGAGGAGAGAAAATGAAAGACTCGAAGGAAAGAAGAACTGGACCGAGGCTGAACTGGACAGTTGAGAAACCAGAACCAGGGGTCGGAGAGACAGCACAGCGGAAGGGCATTTGCCTTGCATGTGACCGACCCAGGTTCGATCTCTGGTATTCCATAGGGTCAACCGAGCCTGCCAGGAGCGATTTCTAAGTGCAGAGCAGGAGTAACCCCTGAGCACCGCCAGTTGTGGCCCAATAACCAAAATAAATAAATAAATAAAGAAATAAATGTTTAAAATATTGGGGCCGGAGAGATAGCATGGAGATAAGGCATTTGCCTTTCATGCAGAAGGACCGTGGTTCGAATCCTGACATCCCATATGGTCCCCCGAGCCTGCCAGGGGCAACTTCTGAGCATAGAGCCAGGAGTAACCCCTGAGCGATGCTGGGTGTGACCCAAAAATCAAAATAAATAAATAAAAGAAAATATAATAAAAGAAAGCAAAAAAAAAAAAAAAAAACATAAAGCACCCTAGTCCACTTGGCCCTGCACCCTGACCAGCTGTTCTGAAATGTCCCCAGACCCCTCAACAGCCACCTGGGCAGAGGGGAGGGAAGACACCTGGGCATGAGATCTGGGTGCTCGTGGGATTCTCACGCCCGTCCTACCTTTCTTCCTCCACCAGGGCCCCTCGGGAACTGAGTAGGAGAGATCCTTGAACTCGATGTTGACGGCCGCTCGCCGGGGCAGCGAAGAGAAACGCTGGGCCTCGGGGGGCGCATTCTCCACCTTCTTCAGGTGCCCGTTGAGCAGGTCCGTCTCACCGGGTTCCAGGTTGCCGGACACCACCTCATCCACCGACACGCACACCGACTTGGGCTCCGTCATCTCTGCGGAGTAGCTGCTGGCATTCTGGAAATCACAGAGGGCAGAGGTTAGGGGCAGGGTTAGGCACAGGGTATGGGGGTGTGGGGTCACTCACTAAGTGGGGGGTCCACACAGTGAGGCAGGTGCAACCCCAAGAATCAGCACCGGCTCCTAAACTCACACACGAAGTCGCTCGGATATGAAACCATCGATCAGACAGGCTGACCTGGGCCTCTGGACAGCCTGTTACAGAACCATCGAGAAATGGAGAAACCTGAGGAATGAAACGCTGGCCACAGACGACCATCAGTCCACTGCCCATGGGTGGACAGCACCCAGAGAGATGCCCAGGGCTCCTCAGGAAGGGATATGGGCAAGATGTTATTTCTCACTTATATTCTGGGGTATTTGAGCCACACCTAGAAGTGCTCAGGAGTCACTCCTGGCAGAGCTCGGAGGACCCTATGGGGTCCCAGGGATTGATCCCTGGTCGACTGTGTATGAGACAAACGTCCTTCCCACTGTGCTATCAATCCATCCCTGTCCTGATCTCTGTTTTTTGTTTTTATTTTTGTTTTGGGGCCACACCTGACGGCTTTCAGGAGTTACCCCTGGCTCAGCACTCAGAAATCGTTCCTGGCAGGCTCAGGGGGCCATATGGGATGCTGGGAATCAAGCTCAAGTCTGTCCTGGGTCAGCAGCGTGCAAAAGCAAATACCCTACCACTGTGCTCTCTCTCTGGCCCCTGTCCTGATCTCTTAAGTTTTGCAAACCGAGTACACCTTGACTCCCCAATCTTTATCATGGTCCTCAATCACTCTCCCTACTGTATATGAGGAAAGGAGCACCTTAAGGGACTGCTCCGGGACACCCAAATCAAGGACAGAAACGGGAGGTAATCCAGGATTAGAATTATATTAAGTAAATTAAAATTAAGTAAATTAAAATAAAGAAACTGGAAGCCGGGGCCAGAGAGATAGCAAGGAGGTAAGGCATTTGCCTTTCATGCAGAAGGTCATCGGTTCGAATCCCGGCGTCCCATATGGTTCCCCGTGCCTGCCAGGAGCAATTTCTGAGCATGAAGCCAGGAGTAACCCCTGAGCACTGCCGGGTGTGACCCAAAAACCACAAACACACAAAAAAACTGGGAGCCGGAGAGATAGTACAGTGGGTAGGGCTCTTGCCTAGCACACACATGACTGACCTGGGTTCCATCTCCAGCCCCCACTACAGGGTTCTTGAGCACTGTCAGGAGTGACCCCAGAAAGCTAGCTTTGCTGCAGGAGTTGGGGTTCACATTCCCAAAGAGGGTGGAGGGTGGGTCACTCACACACTGGTCGGACCCCCCACTCAGAAGCTCTTATCTCCAGGGCGGAAGGAAACTGCTACAGGATGCGCCTATGTCTGGCCAGTGTCCGGCTGCTCCACTCCCTGGAACAATGGGGTCCAGGCCCTCCCCTGAAAGTCCTGGGCCAGGGCCAGGCCCAGTTTCCAGCCCCACAATCCAAGCAGGCCCTGGCACATCCCTCGGCACCCTGGCCCTTTACCCACACGTGCCCACTTCGGGAGATGGGCCAGTGCAAAGCACGGCAGGCAGGACCAACACTCAGACTGGCGCTCAGAGTCCCGAAATAATCACCAGCCTGTCCACTGGGCCTGAGAGCTGAGGCCTGGATCCCCAATCCTTGTCCAGTGGGCAGACTTGGCTCCAAGCTGGGGATCCGCCAACGGCTGTACTACCTGGGGACACTTCCAGCCCCAGTGCCAGCTGCCACAGCTGCCCTTTCCCTCCCTGACACCTCCACATGGCCCCACTCTGGGGAATTGACCAGTTTGTATGAAATGCACCCAGACAGGGCCGGAGCAATAACACAGCGGGGAGGGCATTTGCCTTGCACCTGGCCGACCCGGGTTCGATCCCCGGCACCCATAGGGTCCCTGAGCCCGTCAGGAGTGATTTCTGAGCGCAGAGCCAGGTGTGACCCCCACAAAAAGTAAAACAAAACTTATGTTGTATTCCAGTCACTCCTAAGAAGACAAGGACACACCTGGATGCATGTGACTAGCCCCTTCAGGCACCATAACGGGTCAAAAGGAGGCACGGATTGTCTGTGCCTCCTGAGTTCGGTCTTCCTCCCTTAGGCACCAGCAAATGGGGCACTGACCGGACCCAGTGGCTCAGAGGTCTTCTCCTCACACACCCCCCCAGAGTGACCTGTGTCCCCTGCGAGCTTCGTGTCAGATGCCTGGGCCCGGGGCTTCCTGGGCAGGTGAAACCCAATAGGAGATTAGCAAGGTGAGCCGGGGGTGGGACGGGAGGAGGTTCGGGTCTCTGCCAGCTCAGGGAACACCTGGCATTCTCACACACAGGGGCTCCAACCTGGGGTGCAGGGGATGAGGGTTACAGTGGGGCTAGAGAGACCAAGAGTGCACATATGTGTTTCAGGATTGATCCCCTGGTCAGGGGCTCACCCAGCATCAGGAGACCTTTTTCTTTTGGTTTTCTTTTGGTTTTGGGGCCACATCCGGTGATGCTCAGGGGTTACTCCTGGCTCTGTGCTAGAAATTGCTCCGAGCTAGGGTGACCATATGGGATACCAGGGATTAAACCCAGATCTGTCCTGGGTTGGCTTCATACAAGGCCCTTCTGCTGCACCATTGTTCTGGCTCCAGCATCAAGAGACCTTTGGAGCCACTGAGGACACTCAGCCAGGAAGTAAGGGGGACAGACTTGGGTGAGGGGGGGGGACAGGATTAGGCCACAGGGCAGACCTGGATGGCTATGTCCCCAAGATAACTGGACAGACACCCTGGAAGCCCAAACTGCAGGTACAAGGCCTCCTTCTGCCTCTGCTGCTCTGGGGGTGGGGGTGGGGGGCAGCCACTTCACGATCACCCCAAACTTCTCCAAGTCCAGAGAGTCTACCATGCCCATCCAAGGTCAGCCCAGGAGTAGTGACGGGGTCCGGGCTATCGGATTCCCGCACACACTTGAAGGTTCCTGGCTTTCTGCAGGCAAGGAGGAAGTGACCCCAGGCGCTCCCAGCTCTAAAGCTGGCCAGGAAATCTGAGGGGAGGGGGTGGAGGCAGGGAGGCACAGAGACACCCACTCCCAAACAGACTAAGACAGCCACTGCCTTCTCCCAGCTTCCTGCAAATGGGGCACTGGGGCCTCACCCCAGTACATGAATCTAGAAGCTGGGGTGAGCTTTGCGCAGTGCTGCGGGGTCCCTGGGAAACAGACCAGCTCTCCGGAACTCCCCCCAGAGAGCTGCCAGCAATGTAGGTTACAGCCATCCGCCTGGCCCTGAGCCTCCTGAACTCATTAAAAATGAAATAAGACCATCTCTCCCGTCCCATCTCTCCGCTTTCACCGTCCATCTCTCTGTCTCTCTGTCTCTCCCTGGAGCACCGGCCTTCGCCCCCACCCAGTCAATCAATAAAAGAAGGGTGCTCAGGGGTGCAAACACCTGCACCCCCATCTTTGGGCCGCTCCTAATGTCCAGCTGAGGGAACCCGGACTGAAGTTTGCCCAGAAGAGCACCTACTTCTAGGCACATTTTGTATGTGGTCCTGCCTCCCAAGGGGAAGTGGCTGGAGGCCAGAAGAAGGGGGACAGTCTGAGCCCCAACCCTGCACCCCATGGCTAAGGGCAGATCCACTCACCCCTTGTTTCCTGGAGCATGTTCTGGGTCTAGGAATCCACTTAGGGAAAGAGTGAACGTAGGGCAGGGGAGGATCTTCTAAGATTCTCAAATAATCCTCCCCCTCCCCCAGATCAGTGATCCCCAGTGCTGTGCCCCCCTCAAGTTCTTCCTTCTGAGTGGCCCCACCCTCTGCACTGCCAAAACCCCAGAGAGGCAGAACTGGGAGGCTTTCTCCCCCTACCCCATCTGTCTGTCTGTGCCTGTCTGTCTCTCTCATTCTTTGTTAAGGACTTAAGTATCTCTCTGAAACGGAGGGAAACAAAAGAAAAGATGGGATAGTTTTCAAGGGAGAAAAAAATAAAAAGATTCTCAAACAAAACCATGGTTTCCCACCACCACCAGTTATTTCTTTATCCACCTGAGTTTTGGGACTGGATCACCAAAATCTGGAGAGCAAGAGGCAAAACAGCATCCGAAACCCCACTTTTCCCGCCTGTGCAACGGGACACCAAGCAGAAGGATCCGGGCTAGATAAGGTCCGAAAGTTTCTCAACCTGACTGGGCTGTGTGGGTCTCACCCGCGGTTCCCCAGATCAGCCAAAGGGGAAGGAACCCCGAAGCCTGAGCAGTGACAAAAGGGGGTTAAGAAGCCCCGACACTCATGGGGACTGAGGGAGGAAAGCCGGGGTCCCTGGGAGGGGTCCCAACCGATGTCCTTGCTCAGGTTGGGTGCCCAGCTGTCACCCAGTGCCCCGTAACCGGCCTCCTGCGTGCTCTCTCCATCCTCTGGGTCCCCCCTGAACCCCTTACATAAGGCCCTACAGTAACCTGTTTGGAACCTCGGGCTGCAGCTGTCAGAGCCGAGCATGCGCACAGGCCCGGCCCTTTTCTCTTTTTTTTTTCCTCTCTCAGAGGTAACTGTCGGTCAAACGCTGCTGCACTGCTGACTCCCAAAACAGGATGCTAAAAATGAGATCTGGGATGAGGGGGTGCCTGCCCGTGGGAAGGAGGCAAGGGGGGGACCAGGCTAGTAAACACATAGACAGGTGATGCTGGCTCAGAAGGGGGTGATGGTGGTGGGGTGTGGGGCTCCTTTTGGGAGACTTTCTTGGAGGGGGGACCCCTAAAAACGGGTCCTCCTGCATCTAAGTCTGCCCAGAACCCAGAAATAAAACACACAACCCCTCTGCGAGTGGGTGGGTGAGTGGAGATGAGTTTTGTTGTTGTTGTTGTTGTTGTTGTTGTTGCTGGACTGAGGTTCTTATCAAGCAAGCAGGGAGGCCAGACTTGGGGGGGTGGTAATGGTGGCAGGCACTCACTGGCTGTATACTGGGGCTCAGGAATGACCCCACTGTCCCAGTGAACCCCCACCAGAGCCGGGCCTGTCCATGTGGCCAGCAGCCAGGACCCCCATTCACCCCCACCCACTCCTCAAGAGACTCCCAGGAGCAGGACCTGGTGTCGGCCACTCGGTGCCAAAGGGCTGCACCCGCTCCGGCCCTCGGGCACCGTCTCCTTTTTTGTTCCCCAGCTCACCCTACCGGGCCCGGCGCTCGGCGTGGAGGAGGGGGCGCCTCCCTTCTCCCCGGGCCCCCGGGCGGGTCTTTGTGCCAGGGCGGATCTGGCTCTCCGGGAGGGCTGAAGGAGGGATGCCATCGCGGGGCTCATCACTCACCGTGGCGGTGCCGACCGAGAAAGCGGCCATCAGACAGGCCATGCCCCGCGGACGAGGCTTGCGGGCGGCTGTGGGTCGGGTCGGGTCGGGTCGGGTCGAGACGGACGCGGGGACCAGGCTGCCTGCTGCCTGCTGCCTGCTGCCCGCCTGCGCTCGCTCCGGGCTCGCTGCTGGGCTGACAGCCAAGTGGGCCCAGTCGAGCGCAGACTCCGCCCAGAGGCGGGCAGGCCCCGCCCACAGAAGGGCAGGACACGCCCATTTCCCCGCCTCAGTCGCTCACTGCTCCCCGCTTCCTTTACCCGGCTTTGGCCAATCCGCGGCTCAGTCAATCGGGCCGCGCCCAATCGCCTTCCAGCTCAGACTGCCTGGCCCCGCCCACTTCCCGAAGCTCATCCCTCCAGCGGGCGCCCGGCCCGCTTCCCCTCAGTCAGTTTCACCAGCCAGGCCCCGCTCACGCCCTGCCATTGGTCGGCGCTCAAACGGGGCGGGGCTACAGGTGCACTGTTGTTGCTGTGCTGAGCTTGCAAGGAGGCCCTACCAAGGAGATAGGGCGTTTGCCTCGCATGCAGAAGGACGGGGGTTCGAATCCCGGCATCCCATATGGTTTCCCCCCACCCCTAGAACCTGCCAGGAGCGATTTCTGAGCAGAGAGCCAGAAGGAACCCCTGAGCACTGCGGGGTGTGATCCAAAAAAAAAAAAAAAAAAAAGTGAGGGGCCTAGCCTGTTGCCCCAAGGTTCTAGAACTCTCCTGAGCTGGACCCACTCCGGACCCTGTGGGATCCGTGGGAGCACCTCACTCACAGAAAGGAGAAATCTCCTGGCCTAAGTCTGTGGAGAGACAGTGATGGATGCCTCCTCCCTGTTCAGTTCTCAGGCACCTCTCTCTGCAGGGGAAAAGGGGCTCCACTCCAGCACCCCAGTCTCAGCGGGGTGAGCAAGCAGTGGGAGCACTATATAAGCATGTAGACATCTCTGTGTGAATCAGAGCTAAGTGCTAAGGGACCCCCCCCCCCATGCCTTTGTGCACCCCTGCTGCGCCCCAACAGAGGAAGGAGGAGACTGGGCTTGCCAAGCAAGGGGCGTCTCGGTTCTTGCCTGGAGCTGCTGGAACAACTGTGGAGGCCCCAGTTGGAATATCAGGTGGCCGGGCATCTGCCACAAACCCTTATTATATATTATATAGAAGTGGGGCCATTTCCTGGTCACCATGACGACAGGCATTCTTCACCCCACCCGCCCCCCATCCTCTGAGGCCATTGCTCGTGTTCTGTGCTTTGCATGTTGGGGCCACATCTTGGAATGTGTTTCTTCTCACCCCGAGCACACTTGAGTCCCCTCTGCAGGACCCTTCGGGGTAAGCCAAGCCTCTGCCTTTCTCCTCGCCTGGCAAGGAGGCCCCTTTCCCCTGCCAGCAGGTAATTAAACCCACAAAACTTCAGATGACAGCCAAAGTACCCCCCAAAATTGAGGGAGGAGCAAGGCTGTATGGGGTCAGGGAGGCAGCCCTCTCCCTCGAACCCACACATTCACCTCTTTGGGGAGTGAGCAGGAGCCTTTCCCACATCCGGTGCCTTTCCAGAAGCTGGGTTCTGTGCTAGGGGCTCAGGAGACTTGGGGGTATCCCCTAAAGAGAGACAGACCAACTCAGAAGGTTCCAGAAAGAGGATTCCAGTGCACAAACAACCCAGGGAGAGTTGAGGCCAACAGACAGATAGACAGACAGAAGGGCCTCCTTGCCTACAGCCAGACTCTGGGAGAACACAGAGCACCCTGAGTCTACTGTGCCTTGCCCTGTGATTTGGTCAGGACCCCACCCCAGGCGACACTCTGACTCTTGGACCTCTAGAAATGATCCTGGATTTCTCTGCAGCCCCCCAAATCTGGCCCTACCTTCAGCTCTCCGCCAAGTGCTCCTACCAGGGAGCTGCCTGCGCTATGACAAGTGACCCCGGTCAGTGCATGGGGCTGAGGACCGGCCCAGGGAGGCAGAGTGTGAAGCACGTCATTGTGGGTGGGCAGAGAGGAGCTTAGGTGCTGACTTATCTGCTCGGACCCTGCTTTAAAGAGACTCACCTGGGCTAGAGTAAGTGTGCCGAACTAAGCCAGGGAGCGAGAAGGGCCCGAACTACGCTGCCCTCGGCACTCTAGCTTCTTCCAGTCAGTGCTCTGCCTTCTTCCCTTGGCCACCTTCACCTTCACCCCTGGCCAGGTTGGATGTCCACAGCCACAAGGTGGATCTAGGCTGTGTGCCCACAGATGGCCGCTGGCCACAGCACCAGCTGGCCTGGCCCGAGTCACCGGGTCTTGGTGGGGCAGGGCTGAAGAGGGTAATACGGGTCATTCTGGGCTGCTCTGACCAACTCCCAGGATGGTCCAGGCCAGCCCCCAGCACGACAGGCAAACATTTCTGCTGATACTTGGGCCAGGCAAGCCTGGAGAACTTTCTGCAGGAGGCACTTCCTAGCTTAGTGGCTGGCCTGCTTGTTTCTTTCCATTTGTTTGTTTATTTGTGTTTTGGTTTTTGGGTCACACCCCCAGCAATGCTTGGGGCATATTCCTGGCCCTGAACTCAGGGATCACTCCTGGCTGTGCTCAGGGGACCCTATGGGATGGCAGGGATTGAACCTGGGTTGACAGTGTGCAAGGCAAACACCCTCCCCACTGTTCTATTGCTCTGGCCTCCTGCTTCTTTCCTTCTATTTCCTTTCCTTCTTTCTTTCTTTCCTTCTTTCTTTCTTTCTTTCTTTCCTTCTTTCTTTCCTTCCTTCTTTCTTTCTTTCTTTCTTTCTTTTCTTTCTTTCCTTCTTTCCTTCTTTCCTTCTTTCCTTCTTTCCTTCCTTCCTTCCTTCCTTCCTTCCTCCCTCCCTCCCTCCCCCCCTCTCTCTCCTTCCCTCCCTTCCTTCCTCCCTCCTTCCCTCTCTCCCTCCCTCCCTTCCTTCCTTCCTTCCTTCCTTTCTTTTCTTTTTTTCTTCTATTGCTCCACATCCTGTTTCTCTATTGCTCCACTTTGTTTATTGATTTGGGGTCACACCTGGCAGTTCTCAGGGCTTACTCCTGCCCACTAATAGTCTCAGGAATCCCTACTGACAGAGCTCTGGGATCCAATGAGATGCTGGGGATTGAACCCAGGTGGGCCTTGTGCAAGTCACATGTCTTACATGGTGTCCTCTGGCTCAGGCCCCAAACTTATTCACTCTTTGCTGCCCAGACTCTGTGGGTGACCCCCCAAAATGGCGTGGATCTGGTCAGGGATCAGGCGTGGATCTGGAGTGGATCTGCACCCTCAAAGCCTCAGCAGCACCCAGAGCTGATGGAATCTCTGTGCCCCAAAAGTTCAGGGGACACACAGGGCCTTGCACCCCACCAAGGTCAGGATCAGCTCCTACTGTCCAGGCGGGGTGCCTGATGCCTGAACTACCCCATCCTCCCAGCTCAGACTCAGACACGGCCAAGCCCAAGGTGGGGTGCCCAGCACCCAACTCTCCCAGTGGGAGACCTCTGCCTCCAATCCCTCCAAACCCTCCAAATCCCTGGACTTCCTGTGGGGTGTGGACGCTGGGACACGGGGGTAGTCTCTAAGAAAGTGTCCACAATGAAACTGTGGGGCCACAGTGAGGTGAAAACGACGCCAGTGACCTCGCGATACTGTGAGAGACACATGGAGACCCTCGCTGGCCAGGCCAAGGGCCCATTTGTCCTTCAGACAATGGAGCAATGAGTGAGGTTCATACACAAACAGCACCCCAAGTCACACCTCTGGGAAGTGGATCCAAGAGCAGAGTAGACCCAGTCTGTGGCTGAAGAAGACGGGTGGAAATCGCCCCCCAGTGACAACCACCACCCCCTTCCCCAGCCTCCTGGACTGTGCAGAAGAGCGCCTGGGCAAAGGGCAGAGGGTGCACTCTCTGGCGGGACAGCACCCAGGAGGGGTCCCCGGGCCCCCGATGCTTCCAGAAGGAGGCAAGAGACCTAAGTGGGGGTTCCTCCCCCAAACCCTTCTCTGACACACTCGGAGCATCCACAGCAGCTGAGCAAACTTGGTAGGGAACAAACACTTCGGTGACACAGGTGACACAGGTCTCTCTACCTGACACAGCTGGCTCCCGTGTCCTCCCCCGACTGGGCAGATGGCCCACACTCGGGGATTCCTCCCTTGGTACGCGACTCAGCCTGGAAACGGCCAGTGTGGCCCCAAAGGGGAGCAGGACAGGGGCTGGGGGTGACAGAGTGAGTGGAACCCATGGACAGACTCACTGGGAGTAGCCCAGGTGGGGCCTGCTGTGTGCGTCTGTGTTGCTCTCAGGAGGTTTATTTGGAAGGTAGAAAGGGACAGAGGGCATTGAGCAGGCCCAGGGAGTACTCAGGAGCTTTGTTTGTTTTTGTTTTTGTTTTTGGGTCACACCCAGCAGCGCTCAGGGGTTATTCCTGGCTCTACGCTCAGAAATCGATCCTGGCAGGCTTGGGGGACCGTATGGGATGCCGGGATTTGAACCGCCATCCTTCTGCATGCAAGGCAAATGCACTACCTCCATGCTCTCTCTCTGGCCCCAGACTAAGGAGCTTTGTGGGAACACGGTGACCCCAGGATCCTGGGAAAGAGCGGGGCTGCGGGCACAGAGAGTAGGAAGGAGGGAATGATGGTGATAGGTCCTGACCTCTAGCCTGCAGACCTGGGCTGAACCTGAGATTTATCTCAACTCTTGGGGCCACACCTGGCCATGCTCAGGGCTGACTCCTGGCTCTGTGCTCAGACCTTGCTCCTGGCTCTATCCTTGCTCTGGAAACTATATGAGATACTGGGGATGGAACCCGGGTCAGCCACGTTCCAGGTCACTGGGTGATCTTAAATAAGGTTTCTGGAGATTAGAGGGGTGTCAAAGCTTAACCTGGGGCAGAAGGACCTTCAGAGTGTGGGGGCTCTGGAGAGGAACAGAAAACGGGAAGAAGCACAGCACACAAGGCCAGCTGGGACCTGTCCCGAAGCAAATCCGACTCAGGACGTGTGACTATCACCGCTGTGTCAGCTGATGGGGCCTGCTGGTCTGTACCCCACGGAGCTGTGTGCTTGTGTGTATGTATTCATGTCTATATGTACATAGTCATGCATGCACAAATATGTTCATGCTTGCATCTCTTGTACATGCGTGTATGTGGGTGCATTGGGTATTTATGCATCTGTGCAGACGTATATGTCTGTACATACATGTGAGCTCACCTCCCTGCCCCAAATGTCCTCCCTGTGCTCACACCCTCAGGTATCGAGGACCCACCCATCGAACCTACAGGAATTGAAGCTCCTCACCATGCAGAGAACAGGCCGGGCTGGCCCTTGGGGGGAATTCAGGCCTGGTGGACAGCACAGAGCCAAGAGAGCATCCCCTGAGGGTCCCTCTGTGCTGAGCACCCCCTCTCCTGAGATCTAAGGCCCACCACTCTGCAGGGGAGCCAGTGGCAAAATGGGGGATACATGAGCCAAAGGACCCCCCCAAATGGCCCCCAAACACATACACCACTACTGCACTAGGAAGGCACAGTGACTGCATTCTGGGGGCCCAGCTCTAAGTCCAGGGAAGGGGTGCAGGGGGCGATACCAGGCTGTGTCTAAGAGGTGCAGCTTCCAGCCCCCTCCGAACACCTCACACACCCCAAAACAATGTCTTGGGGGTTGACAGAGAACTCGAGGAGACAGTGAGCCCTTACCCACCAGGCAGCCTTCAATCCCCACACGAACTGGTGGCTTGAGACAAGGTGTAA
This sequence comes from Suncus etruscus, assembly GCF_024139225.1. Taxonomy (NCBI): domain Eukaryota; kingdom Metazoa; phylum Chordata; class Mammalia; order Eulipotyphla; family Soricidae; genus Suncus; species Suncus etruscus. Next base: position 97,649,722 of record NC_064860.1, on the reverse strand, counting down.
GACCCACCGTCTCCATCTCCCCATGCCCGCAGGCCAGGGTGGGCACCTGGCTGGGCACTGAGCCCCACTGCTTGCTCCAGTGTTGCCTGGAAGTCACGGGAGAGCAGGTGGCCAGGACCTGCCCGAGGAAAGCGGGCGGTAGCCCTACGGTGACACAACTGGCCGGGCTAGGCCCACACACACCCACCAGCGTGGCCTTCCAGGGACTCCGCGTTGACACATGCCAACGACACTCAAATAGGAGGACAAGAGGCACATGCCGTGATGAAAGGCAGCCAAGGGTCACATTCCCCGCAGGTCCCTCTGGGACAGACAGGGAGACCCTGATGCTCCCGTGAAGCCTGTTGAAGTGCTAAATCCCAGACACACTCACTCCTGACCTCACGCACATGACCTCACACCTCACTCACAACAAGGAGCTCCTTGTTGGGCAAGAAGTGGCTTTGAGCCGCCGACTTACCCCCATGCTCAGGTGCCAGCCCTGCCCAGGGATTCCTCCTGCCACGCTCAGACCTCAGCAGGGAAGAATTGTCTTGACGACCAATTGGGGAAGCAGTTCTGGCCTTTTATGCAGGCCGGAGCCCCATCCTCCCAACACCAGGCGCTTGAACCTCGAGCTCGCAGACACAGGGTCGGTTTCTGTTCTGTGCTGCGGGAGAAAAACTCTCCAACGGGCATGCGGTCGTCCCACGGGGCGGGCATTGCACAATGCTATGGTTGCAGCTTCAAACAGGAAGTGTCAGGCCTGGGGTTACTATCGGGCAGATGGCACCTTCTGCATGACACTCTCTGGGATGGCCCGGCCCTGCCTGCTCACGGGCGGATGGACCGACAGACGGGCACTGACCCTGACTGCTGCTGGGTTTTACCTGTGAGCGCATGAGGAATGTGTTGTTTGTTTTGTTTTGTTCCAAAATGATCCATAATGTTTGGGAGGATGTTTTCTTTGGAAAAGCCACACCTGATAGTGCTCAGGGCTGACTCCTAACTCTCTACCCCAGCAAGGACCGCTCCTGGGACTTTAAGGGGTGCTGGGTATCAAATTGGCAAAGCAAGCGTCCTACCCGCTGTTCTATGGCTTGGGACCCCTAGGCAGTTATTTGTATTTTATTTGTATTTTATTTTATTTTATATTGGTTTGGGGGCCACAACCATTGGCGCTCGGGTGCTCCTCCTGGCTCTGGGCTCAGAAATCACTCCTGGCAGGCTGGGGGGACCATATGGGATGCCGGGGATTGAACCCAGGTCTGTCCCAGGTCTGCTGCGTGCAAGGCAAATGCCCTGTCATTGTGCTATCGCTCCAGTCCCTCACTGCCTACTTCTGAGCACTTTGGGGCACTTCTGCCAGGAGTGGGGCTGCCACAGGGACCCCCTTGGGGAATATACCCCCCAGCACATATCTGGCCTAGGTGTCTCTTCTGTCTCTTCCCAAAGGCCACAGAGAGATAGGGTCAGAGTTGGGGTTTGACCCCCCCCCCCAAAAAAATTTTTTTTTGGTTTTTGGGCCACACCCGTTTGACGCTCAGGGGTTACTCCTGGCTATGTGCTCAGAAATCGCCCCTGGCTTGGGGGGACCATATGGGACGCCGGGGGATCGAACCGTGGTCCATGCGCTTGCAAGGCAGACACCTAACCTGTAGCGCCACCTTCCCGGCCCCATCTTTTTGGTTTTTTGTTTTCGTTTTTTGTTTTGTTTTGTTTTGCTTTTGCGCTATGCCCGGCAGCACTCAGAGGTTTCTCCTGGCTCTGCACTCAGAAATCACTCCTGGCAGGCTCGGGGGACCCCATGGGATGACGGGGATCGAACCCTGGGTGGCCACGTGCAAGGCAAATGCCCTCCCTCTGTGCTCTCCCACCAGCCCCCATAGATATTCTCATTTGGGAGAGTTTGGGGCCACACCAGCCAGTGCTCAGGGACCGCTCATGGCTCAGAACCAAAGGCTTCACCCTCCTAGGTCCTGTGAGGTCATAACGTGCCAGGGGTCACATACAGGCTCCTTCCTGCCTACAAAGCAGATGCTTCATCCGGCCTTTCAACTCTGTCCCTGTCCCGTGATAATTTTTTCTACTTACTTGCATTTGATCTCACTGTGGGTGAGGCACAAGATTCAGTGTCCTGTTCACTCGAGGGTTTCGAACACAGGAATCCTGTCCCTGCCTCTGCTGCCCCCACAGTGACCCCAGCTGTGCTGCCCAGTTCTCACGCTCTGTCCCCTGGGCCCCTCATCATCCCTCCCGTGACTGTTGTCCGCACATTGGGAATGACGGCAGCCAACCCAGAGTCCCCAAGGTCTTTAGAACAAAGTCAATCAAAGTTGCTGCTTCTTCTGGGGCTGGAGCAGTGGCACAGCAGTAGAGCATTTGCTTTGTACATGTTGACCTAGGACGAACCTTGGTTCAATCCCCTGGCTTCCAATGATTCCCCAAGCTAGGAGTGATTTCTGAGAATCACCAGGGTGCTCTCCCCCCAAAACAACAACAACAAAAAGTTGCTGCTTCTGGGCCCTGTTGAGACCCTGAGCAGAAATGCCCCCAGTCTGGCAGACACTTTCTTTTTTTTTTTTTTTGGTGGTTTTTGGGCCACACCCGGCAGTGCTCAGGGGTTATTCCTGGCTCCAGGCTCAGAAATTGCTCCTGGCAGGCACGGGGGACCACGTGGGACACCGGGATTCGAACCGATGACCTCCTGCATGAAAGGCAAACGCCTTACCTCCATGCTATCTCTCTGGCCCCCAGACTTTCTAGTACTTTATGTTTTGTTGTTGTTTGTTGTGTCACACCCGGCAGTGCTCAGGGGTTACTCCTGACTATGCGCTCAGAAATCACTCCTGGCAGGCTCGGGGGACCATATGGGATGCCGGGATTCAAACCACCGTCCTTCTGCATGCAAGGCGAACACGCCGCCTCCATGCTATTTCTCAGCCCCAGTACTTTGTTTTGTTATGTTTATTGTTATGTTTTGTTTATGTTCTTTTCCTTCACCAATGTGACCCATGTCTGTCTCTTAGGCAAGACCCTTGCTTCGCTATCTCTGTCTGATTTTGCCAACATTCCCCCCCCCTGGAGGGGGGAAGGCGGTGTGGGGGCTTCCTGCCTGGGGCCTCTTCTGTCTTGTTGTGTCTGTCCTGCTCACTTTCTTCCATTTCTTTTGGCACAAACGGCTCCTTCTCAGACCCTGACACTTTTCTGGCTCCTCCACCATGGGAGCCTGTCTCCCATGAATCTGGCTTCAGACTTGCCTATCTGGGCTTTCTGGGAGTCCCAGGAGTGTTTAGAGTCTCCCTTAGAGTCCCCTCACTTCAAACTCTACTCTTTATTATTATTTTGTTTGTTTGTTTGTTTGTGAGTGAGGCTCAGGGGTCACTCCTGGCTCTGCACTCAGAAGTCGCTCCTGACAGACTGGGGGAACCATGTGGGATGTTGGGGATTTAACCCAGGTCCAGCCTGGGTCTGCCGCATGCAAGGTAAATGCCCTACCGTGTGCTATCACTTCAAATTCCACTCTTGAAGCTGGCTGGGTCCCTTAGAGGGATTTTATAGGTCTCAGATGTCTGTTGAAATGCACCATTTGGCTTCAGCTTCCTCTGGCTCTATTTTTTGTTTGTTTTCTTTTGTTTTGTTTTGTTTTGTTTTGTTTGGGGCGGCACACCCTGCCCCAGTGCTTAGGGGTTACTCCTGTCTCTGCACTCAGGAATCACTCCTGATAGGCACAGGGGACCCCATGAGATGCTGGGGATTGAACTTGGGTGGGCTACATGCCAGGCAAACACCTTCCCTGTTGTGCTGTCGTTCCAGCCTCTCTGGTTCTTTTCTGAATGCTCTGCCCAGGGCACTTCTAAAGTTGCCTCCGGCGGACTCTGCTCTTTGAAGTAGGGCTGCGAAACAGGCGGGTCTCTGTCACCAAGTCCTGTTTTGCAGCTTCCGTGGTGCTATCACCTCTCACCCAGTGCCCAAAAGCTGAGCCGCTGGGCTTAGCCTGGCTTGTGAGTCCAGGTCCCCGAACGCCCGGGCACTCAGCAGGCCAACGAACGTGGCCACTGTCTTTTTTTTTTTTTTTTTTTTTTGGTTTTTGGGCCACACCCAGCCATGCTCAGGGGTTACTCCTGGCTGTCTGCTCAGAAATAACTCCTGGCAGGCACAGGGGACCATATGGGACACCGGGATTCGAACCAACCACCTTTGGTCCTGGATCGGCTGCTTGCAAGGCAAACGCCACTGTGCTATCTCTCCGGGCCCCACTGTCTTCTTTCAAAACAGCTCATTCCAGCTACAGTGATCACCTCCCTCCTGTCTTCCCCTGCAAAGGGTCCCAGGGCCACCTTGGGGGACACCACGTAGGAGGGAGAGACAGTCTCCAAGTCTTCTCTGAATCGGTCCCTCCATGCTGATGTGTGTCAGCTCGACGGTAACAGAAATGGAATTCGAGTGTGTGGTCTGTGGTGATGGTCACAGATTTTATTCTAGTCAGAACCAAAGGGGACTCCCCTCACCCACAACCCATCACCAGAATACCCAACAGACCTTACCCACTGCTGCCCTCTTTCCATCCGAAAAACAGCCTGGCTCATATCTACCAAGCTCCAAAAGAAAATAAGGGTCCTCGTAGTTCGATCCCCTGGCATCCCATATGGTCCCCCCAAGCCAGGGGTGATTTCTGAGCACTTAGCCAGGAGTAACCCCTGAGCATCAAACGGGTGTGGCCTGAAAAACCAAAATAATAATAATAATAATAGTCCTATTACTGCCCAAGTAGCCCAGTTCTGGCTGATCCCTCTGTGGAATTCTCAGAAATTCTCAGATTCTGGGGCCCGAGTGATAGCACAGTGGTATGGCATTTGCCTTGCACGCAGCTGTCCCAGGACGGACCTTGGTTCAATCCCCGGTGTCTCATATGGTCCTCCAAGTCAGATTTCCGAGTGCAGAGCCAAGAGTAACCCCTGAGCGTCACCGGGTGTGGTCCAAAAACTAAAAGAAAAAAAAAAGAAAAGAAATTATCAGATTCCCCTTTCTGAGAAATGAAGTATAGCAGCCCAGAGCTGCACCCTACACCCCGTGAAAGAAACAGCCGAGCTCCAAGATTGAACCTGACAAAACTGCCAAGCCACCAAATTTGTTTTAGATCTGCAAATCCTAGACTGTGGTGGCCTCACACCTCAGAAGCTTGTAGTACTATCAGCCCAGTAGGATCCCAGGAAATCTGATGGGAAAGTTCTTTAGAAATCGACCCAGTGATAGAAATCTCTGAGCCTGAACATCCACAGGCAGGCTCAGCTAGCACCAAGCACAGGCCTGGAAATCCTCAGGCGCTGACTGAGTAACGCCAGGGAGAGACTGAACAATCCTTTCATTGATTGTTGATCTTAGAGTTGATCATTCCCTTTGCCTTTGTGTTGTAGCAAACACTAGGAAGTCAACTTGTGCCTTCAAGGGGACAGGCTGGGGTGGTGGGTGGGAAGGGAGGGTCCCCATGGTGGTGGGATTGGGGTTGAAACACTGAATGCCTGAAATGAATGTGTGATAAATAATTTAGTCAATCACACTGACCCCCTGATTCACACACACCTTGACTCGCACCCCAAATCCACACTGGTGACCTCCCCCCTGAATGAGTCTTTCAAGGGCCAGGCTGGCTCCCCGGACTTCCTCATCACCCCAGAACTACAAATCAGGGTTTCCTGGGGATGGCTAAGGGAGGACCCCTGGAGCCATTCCTGATAAGAGGAAGTACCTCAGCCCAGGGCCGGGTACCCCAGTGCCCTTTGCCCTGCCTGGAGCACCCACACACACTGTCTTTGGCTCCAGTCCCAGGCTTTGGTTTGGCCAAGTTCACTCCACATTCAAAGGGGGTGCTGGATTTAGGGGCACCAGAACAAGGCAGGGCATCTCTGCCCCCCCCCCCCCACCAACCACAGGAGGAGAAACAAGAAGTCAAGCATCTCCTTGGCCGCTGCTCCGGCCATTCCGCCCTGTGGGGTTTTTTGTTTGTTTTGTTTTTGGGCCACACCAGGCACTGCTCAGGGATTACTCCTGGCTATCTGCTCAGAAATAGCTCCTGGCAGGCACCAGGGACCATATCGGCTGCTTGCAAGGCAAACACCGCTGCACTATCTCTCCGGCCCTCTGTCCTGTGGGTTTTGGGGGTTGGAGAACCCAAGTCCTGCCAAAAAAGAAAGTCAGGGCCAGAGGGTTTGTCTCCAATGCGGAAAGAGGAAGCTTGGCCAAAGACGGGAATGCCAGCTACACAGGGCCCTTGGGTGGGGTAGGGGGACTGGGGATCTTCCCAATTCTTGGGCGCACTGGCCAATCTCATGTCCAGCCAGGAGATGCTGCCACTTGGGGTCAGCATCTGGGGTTCCTCAATCAGTTCTGGGACTCCTCACTCAGAAAGTCCCACTTGGCAGAGACACAGCCGGGTCAGTGCTGAAGGGCCGGGCAGGGCTCACCTGGCAGAGGGTCTGCGGGGCATAGAGAAGAAGTCTGTAACTTCTGGACCGAGAGGGGCCTCGAAGGGTGGGCGAGGACCCCACTGAGCAGGTGGAGGGGTCCCCGGAATACAGGGTCAAAGTCACAAACAGCCTCAGTGGCATCCTTGAGGTTTTGTCTTCCAGCTAAGTGACCCCGTCCATGCTGAAGACTTTGCGTCTGAATCCCCAAGGGACAGGGATCTCCAACCCTTTCCTGCACCCCAGGGTAGTAGATAGAAGGGGTTTCAGGCTCCAGTGGGAATTTCAGACCTGGAACCATGTGTCCAGCCTAGGCAGTACCCACATGGGGCTGTCTCTCTGTCTCTCTGTTTCTCTGACTCTGTCTCTCTCTGTTTCTGTCTGTCTTTCTCTTTTTCTCTCTCTGTCTCTTCCTATCTCTCTTTGTTTCTCCTCTGTCTCTGTCTCTCTGTCTTTATGTCTGTCTGTCTGTCTCTCTATCTCTTTCTCACTCTCTCTCTCTTTCTCATTCAGCACTTCCCAGGCATTTTCCCCCTAGGTGTGGGGCTTTCTTCCCAGGCCCATAAAAAATGCATGTTTTGTTCCCTCACGGCCTCTTTTAAGAGTGCTGAGCTGGAGAACTGCAGAGACTCAATTCCCTGGGGAACATTTATTTGGCAGGAAAGGCCAGCACAGTCTCCTGGGGTATCCACCCAGTGCAGCACGTGACCCCATATTATCTGACCTTTGAACTCTTCCTGCTGTGCTTTCCGTGTTCTAAATTTCATTTGGGGGCTGGAGTGAGGGAGGACATAGCATAGCACAGCACAGCGGGGAGGACACTTGCCTTGCATGCAGTCAACCTGGGTTCAATCCCCAGCATCCCAGAGGGTCCCCCAAACAAGCCTGCCAGGAGTGATTTCTGAGCTCAGAGCCAGGAGTAACTCCTGGGTGCCACTGGGCATGGCTCAAAAAGATCAGGAATTGCTGATATAAAAGAGACTGTGAGGGGCCAGAGCAGCAGCACAACGGGGAGGGCGTTTGCATTGAATTTGGCCTACCCAGGTCTGATGCCTAGCATCTCATAGGATCTCCCCAGCAAGCCTGCCAGGAGTGATTTCTGAGTTCAGTACCAAAAGTAACTCAAGAGTGCTGCCAGTGTGGCCCCCAAACCAAACCAAACCAAAACAAAAAAATATTTTAAGGTTTTAAGGTTTAAGATTGAGACATCCCTGACACCTTTCATAACATGACCCATCAGGGAATTCTGTTCCATAGAATAGAAGACACTGAGATCTTGATGTGGCTCTGAGCAAAGTGGCAGCTTCTGCCACACCCAGGAGTGGACACTGGAAGGCAGAGGTGGGAACATGGTGGCCCAACCTGGCAGCCTGTTATACGGACAAACATAATTTAGCAAAATCATGCCTAGAGGAATGACGGAGCTTTAGCCCTGCACTGACACGTCTGATTCCCAGACAAGTAAGGGCAGATCCTGGGGATCCGAATGGACCTTCCTGCCAGGTTAAAGAATCCAGCCTGCAAGAGGACAGGCCCATCAGAGGCAGCCAGGGCCTCGATCCCTCCTGGGGCTGAGTCTGGACCAATGGACCCTAGAGTTCCAACCCATCAGTGATGTCGGCACAGGCACAAGTCTGTCCCTTCTTGGCACTTCCCTGCCCCCCTTCGGGAAAGCCAGCAGCCACTTTATTTTTAGGATTTTTTTTTTTTTTTTTGGTTTTTGGGTCACACCGGGTCACACACAGGGGTTACTCTTGACTCTGAGCTCAGAAAACTGCTCCAGGCAGGCTGGGGGACCATATGAATGCCAGAATTGAACCACCATCACCTGATTGGCTGCTTGCAAGGCAAATGCCCTACCTCTGTGCTATCTCCCCGGTTCCTTGTTTTGAGGATTCTCCAAATGGTGTGTGTGGATGCCCTGACCCTTTGCAGAAAGCCACAATAGCAGCATTGCTTGCCCAAGGTTCCACTACTGGGCACAGCCCTCCAAAAACACTCTGTGTTGAACTCTGTGTTGCAGCGTGGACTGGAGAGTGGTCCGGCACTGCCATCTTTCCAGGCACCACACCAGTTGGCCAGGAAAGCAGAAATCACTGCCACAGAAAGTTGTTTCTGCCGTTCCAGAAAATGAGGTGGCTGCAGGCATCTTGTAGCCACTGGCTTCACCCCCAACATGCTACTGTTCTCTGACCTCCCTCAGCTGGATGGTTCTTTCCAAGCTGTGGGTGACTGTATTGTGGGCCACATTGATAGATGAAGAGATGGATGGGTGAGTGATGATGTAAACTTGGGAATTGGCTGATAGCCGCCTGTCTCCCCACTGTAGGTCACTAAATGCAGAAATAGGAGATGGAGCTGTTTTCAGACTCTGTGTCTGCAGAAGTGGTAGCCAGCTCATTATCCTGGGAAAATGTGGGTCTCTCCAGTTTAGTGCCAATCGTCAATGATAAATTATCAACCCTTAGAGGGCCTTTAGATCAAGAATTTGTCCCACGGGGGCTGGAGAGATAGCACAGTGGTAGGGCATTTGCCTTGCACACAGCTGATTCAAACTGATGATGGTTCGAATCCCAGCATCCCATATGGTTCCCTGTGCCTGCCAGGAGAGACTTCTGAGCGCAGAGCCAGGAGGAACCCTGAGGAGGAACCTCCCCTCTAGGGCACATGTGAGGGAGAATCTCTAAGGAGCCTGGCACGTACAGTCCAAAGAGAGAAATGCAGGTAGATGGACCAGAGCAACATGAAGCCATTCAGAAGGGGGGCACCAATGTTCTGGTGAAAGGCACAGCTCAATAGGGTCAACACCGTGACTACCCACCAGAGAGTCAAGTCACTCACCATCAGTGGGGTCTTCTGGGTCCTGGTCACTGTTAGGGCACCATTGTAAAATCATCTGACACACCATATCTCCAAGCCCGGATGAATGAGTCTAAAGCAGGATCATCATGCATGAAATAATCCAAACCAGGGTGAGGGTGAAACATGTAGTCTGGCCATCTTCTACCTCATATTAAGAGCAAGCTTCCTGGCAGAACTATGGCTTTTACTGAGTCCAGAGACCACCCCCAGGTAGGGCAGTCAGGACAGAGTAGGGCAGATACTGAGCTATCCTGAGCCAGTCCTACTCGGATTTGCATGTAAGACAATCTGTTTGGGGGTTAAACCAAATTGTAAACAAACATACAAAGGAACCAGAGATGATTCTTGTTTTGGGTGAAACAAGGTATAATCTGACACCTTCTGGCATTTTCTGTCCTCCAGGAAGAACTTGGAATGCTGAGCGGGCTGAGGTCCTTGAACAGAGGGTAGATCCAGACTCAGGACACCATACTGGGAGAGCTGGACTGTGTACAGATAGCTCAGCACGAGGCAGGGCTGTTGGCCTGACAGCATCCCCATGGCAAGGCCCAGCACGGGGAGGAGCATCTGGGCAGGGAGCAGCTTGGCTTGCTTACAGCACTCACCACTCTTCTGACACCCACTGCCACTCTCGTGGCTTCTCAATTTAAAAAGGTACAATTTTATTAGAACAGTCGCAATGCTCAGAAAGAAATGATTGTTTTAAGTAAGTGGATATAAATAGATATTGGGTGAGCAGATGGATGGGTAGACAATAGGTAGAGATCACATGGGAATTGGGGGGTGGATGGATGGGCAAATGGGAGCTAGAGGACAGGCAGGTAACAAGGACAGACAGATGGAGAGATGATTGACAGAGGTGGGTGGGTGGGAGAATGAGTGGGTGAGTGGATGGGTGAGTGGATGGATGGATATATAAATGGGTGATTGGATGGATGAATGGATGAATGGATGGGGGAGTGGATAATTGATGGATGGCTGAATGGGTGGGTGTATGAATGGATGATTGGATAATGGATAGATGGATCAGCGAATGGGTTAGTATGGACAGGTGATGGATTGACAGATTGATCATGGATAGATAGATGGATAGGTGATAGATGGATAGATGAGTGAATGATGGGTAAATGGGTAGGTAGGTGGTAGAAAGATGGATGGATGGATGGATGGATGGATGAATAAATGATAGGTGGGTAGGTAAGTATATGGATGGTGACTGATGGATGGATGGACAGATGAATAAATGCTGGATGGATGGGTGAATGGATGATGGATAGAGGGATCAGTGAATGGCTTAGTGTAGATAGGTGATGGAAATGGGTGGCTGATGGATGGATAGATGGATAGCTGATGGATTCATGGATGAATAAATGAAAGGTGAATGAATGGGTGGGTGGGTGGTGTTGCAAGTCAGCCCTTGATGGGGTTGACTGATGGAGGGATGGAAGATGAGGTCTTTCACTTCCAGCTCGGAGCACACACTGCCACCCTGTTCAGCCAGCAGTTCTGAGGTAAAGCGGCGGGTAAAAGGCTAGCAGACAGTCAGGCTTGTGAAAATACCAACTTTATTCAGAGGACAAAATTGAAGCCCAAAAAGCCTCAGTATCAGTCCCAGCCAAAAAGCCCCCTGCCTTCCACAGACCCTTGCTTTTATCCCCCAGAATCAGGTACCACCCAATGGTGGGATCAGGTACCACCCAATGGTGGGAACAGAATCAGGTACCACCCTAGAATGGGAGCAAAATGCCACGTCACACCCTAGGGTAGGGCACAATCATTGATCAGGGTAGGGCCAGTAACATAATAATCCCATTGAAATGTTTACATACACAACAATTCCCCCATTTGTTTTAGTAAACAAACAATAATATACAAAAGTAAGTAATATTGTCTACAATTATTAAAGTAAAAACTTGTTAATAAGAAAAGAGTGGCTGTTTGCATAAGCGCATCACAGGAAAATGTAAAGAAAAACTTCTAACCTAAACACAGGGTGCCTAAAGCCAGAATCATGTGTCAAGGAATCAACTAAAGCTCCTGAGATGCTAGATCTACGACGTACAAGATGAAGAATTCCAAATAAATTCTTTCTTAGAGAAGCAGATGGAGAATCTGAATTTCATGCATAATACAAACATGGAAAACTCTACTATAATTGTATAACAGTAACTCTGATATTAAATCATAGGCGAGAAGCTCTGTAAAGAAAGTCTACCTAAAATGTATCGTTGTGTCAGCATTATGAATTCATTTTCGTCTTAAACCCTAAATTGAGGGAAATAAAGCAATGATGTTAGAATAAAAAGAGTGAAAGTCGTTAAATGAGTATACCTAAAAAGAAAAACAACATTAATATGATAAGAAATTTTTCTTTCAGGTGAACCTTGACTAAATTAAATTGTAAAATTTCATGATTAGGGGCCGGAGAGATAGCATGGAGGTAAGGCGTTTGCCTTTCATGCAGGAGGTCATCGGTTCGAATCCCGGCGCCCCATATGGTCCCCTGTGCCTGCCAGGAGCAATTTCTGAGCCTGGAGCCAGGAATAACCCCTGAGCACTGCCAGGTGTGACCCAAAAACCAAAAAAAAAAAAAAAAAAAAAAAAAAAAAAATTTCATGATTAACTGAGACCTAGAGCAATAATGAAATTAAGACATAAATCCATCATACAAGGAAACACATTGGGAGTCCATGATTTTCTTTTCTTTCTTTCTTTTTTTTTTTTTTTGGTTTTTGGGCCACACCCATTTGACACTCAGAGGTTACTCCTGGCTATACGCTCAGAAATTGCTCCTGGCTTGGGGAGACCATATGGGACGCCGGGGGATCGAACCGCTGTCCATCCTATGGTAGCGCTTGCAAGGCAGACACCTTACCTCTAGTGCCACCTTCCCGGCCCCGAGTCCATGATTTTCAATCCTATTCATTGATCATGCCTGTGGAAAGAATCCTAGAGCATTAATAGCAACTGATAAGGAAGTGAAATGATTATCTGGTGTTCATTGTAGATCTTTAAGAAGTATAAAACAGGGGGCTGGAGAGATAGCATGGAGGTAAGGCGTTTGCCTTTCATGCAGAAGGTCATCGGTTCGAATCCCGGCGTCCCATATGGTCCCCCGTGCCTGCCAGGAGCAATTTCTGAGCATGGAGCCAGGAGTAACCCCTGAGCATTGCCGGGTGTGACCCAAAAAAAAAAAAAAAAGAAGTATAAAACAGGATGTATGCTGCTGTGGATTTCACCAATGTATTAGGGACCTTTTTGATCTTCTTATAGAAATTGATCCAGTGTTATCTAGCAGCAATTTTACAGTATGAAGTACAATGTCCATAGTAAACTTTACCATAATGGTTTGACACTGATGATAAGTTGTATTTCTTTTCTTTTCTTTTTCTTTTTTTTTTTTTTTGTGGTTTTTGGGTCACACCCGGCAGTGCTCAGGGGTTATTCCTGGTTCCAGGCTCAGAAATTGCTCCTGGCAGGCACAGGGGACTATATGGGATGCTGGAATTCAAACCGATGACCTCCTGCATGAAAGGCAAACGCCTTACCTCCATGCTATCTCTCCGGCCCCAAGTTGTATTTTTTGTCTTTTTTTTGGTTTTTGCACCACACCCGGCATTGCTCAGGGGTTACTCCTGGCTGTCTGCTCAGAAATAGCTCCTGGCAGGCATGGGGGACCATATGGGAAACCGGGATTCGAACCAACCACCTTTGGTCCTGGATTGGCTACTTGCAAGGCAAATGCCACTGTGCTATCTCTCCGGGCCCGCCAAGTTGTATTTCTTAATTTCTTATTTCTTCTTGCTTTTATTCTCTGAAGTGAATTCTACTAAATTGAGGTATTCTAAAGGAAAATCTACATAAGTGTGCAATTTTTTTATTTGTTTGCCATCAAAAACAAAACATTTCAAGTGTATTATTGGTACTGGTGGCAGTTTCCATAAAACGTTTTCTTTGAAAAATCCCCTCTAGTGTTGCAGCTGTTGCACTGAACTTTGTTATCATCCCTTAACTCTTCTTTAAAAAATTCAGAGAGGCATCCCTGTAATGTACATTTATCTGTAGATATAACAGCCAGAGACAAATGAACAAATGTCTCATAAACCTCAGACTTTTGGTAGCATGTGAGACACTGTAGTATATAGATTTGAATTGTCCTTGAAAGAGATCATAAATAATAGATTTGTGAGCCTTTTGGTGTTCTGGACTAAATTGTTCATGATTTTCATTTTCCATAAGAGGGGTAGTTTTATCTGTCATTAGATTTACAGTAAGTAAATCCTGATGTAGTCCCTCTATTAGAAACATCAGTAGTTCGTGTGGATTCTGCTAATTGTGTCCAGCAAACTGGACATTAAGTAAACAAATTGTTACTTTGAAGCTTTCAGGGTTAATATATCTATGAAATCTATTTCCCATAGTTTTGATGAGCCGACTACATTCTTTGGCTAATATACCTTCATGCCCCATTGGATTTTTCCTGTTAATATTCTTTTTATAATGATCTTGATGAAAATACTGAGTCAAGTCTGAAATATTATACAAGCATTGCAATACTGAGTTCAGGTAGCAAGAGTTTCCTATATTTTGGAGCCCAGTTAAGACAGGTTCCTGTCTTTCCTTTTGCATCTCGGAGTGTAAGGGTTTATCACTACCATCAGTCTCACTCATTGTATGGTGTGTGACAGCTAAATCCTTGTTCCCTGCCCCAGAGACCTCAGCAATATTACTGCTGTTAGTGTCTGGAGTATTCTGTTTTTGCTCTGAAGGGGAGTTTATAGTCTGAACCTGATCGTTTGTGCTAGCCCAATTTCTAACAAGGCATAATGGAACCCAAAATTTCTTGGGAGGGTTGTCATTTGTAGAAACATAGGCATAACCCCTTCCTCTCAGGAGAAGATATCCAGCTATCCATTTTTCATTTTATGGGTTGTTTCTTGTCTCTGAATATCTTCTTTAAAATGTCTTTCTGCTGCAGTGTAACTTTCCCCTTGGGGTAAGTTTAAGTTATTTAGTGTGATAAGAGTCAAAGATAGAAAATCCGTTGATGGTAAACCTCTTTTTCTATTTTTTTTATAATTGAGTTTTTAAGGTTCTGTGAGTCCTTTCTACAATGGCCTGTCCCCTACAATTGTAAGGAATTCCTTTGAGATATCTTATCTGCCATTGTTTACAAAAAATTCAAATGTTTTGCTAACATAGGCTGGCCCATTATCAGTTTTTATAGAATATGGAATACCCATCACAGAAAAACATTGTAAAAGAAAACTACAAACAGCCTTAGACTTTTGAGAAGACATAGGAATTGCCCACATAAACCGAGAATAAGTGTCCACCACAACATGAAGATAAGGTTTTCTTGGAAATAAATCTGTTTGAGTTATATCCATTTGCCAGTTTGTTAGACTGTAAGCCTCTTGGGTTTGCTCCTGCTATGTGAGTCTTTTTTTGTTAATGGTGTACATATGTTGCAGTTTTCTACAATTTCTCTAGCTTGCCTCCATAGAATTTGATAATTCACATGTAAACGGCGAGCATTTGTGTGTAGGACTGAATGTTCCTCTACAAGCAATTTAAATATAGGCATTGCTAGCAAGTAAGCAGTTTTATTTCCTTGAGCCATTGGTCCTGGAAGACCTAAGTGGGCTCTAATATGCCTGATGAAGATGGGCTCAGTTCATTTTTGAAGAAGCTGCTGTAATCGTTTAAGTAAATTCTGTATGATTGGGTTATTAGCATTAAGGGAGACAGTGGCTATTACATGACATAAATTTACCACATACAAAGAATCAGAAACGATATTCATGGCTTCAGATACATTTTCTAATAGGTAAATTAACGTTGCTAATTCAACTTTCTGTGCAGATTTATATTTGGTATCTATGGTCATATTAATGTAGTCTCCAGTTCTTCCTCCTTTTCCATTTTGGGATCCATCGGTGTAAAAAACCTTGGCATTGGGAATAGGGGAATCCTGAACAATTGAAGAAATAACAAACTGAGTTTTCTTTAAAAAGTCCCTGGGGCCGGGCGGTGGCGCTAAAGGTAAGGCGCCTGCCTTGCCTGCGCTAGCCTTGGACGGACCGCGGTTCGATCCCCCGGTGTCCCATATGGTCCCCCAAGCCAGGAGCAACTTCTGAGCACATAACCAGGAGTAACCCCTGAGCATTACCGGGTGTGGCCCAAAAATCAAAAAAAAAAAAATAAATAAAATAAAAATAAAATAAAAATAAAATAAAAAGTCCCAAGTTTTTCCTGCTGGATAATGGGAGGATATTTCTCCTGTGAAATCTGAGAGGGCCCTTTGTAGAGATTCATTAAGAGGCAATATTGACTCAATTTCCTTTTTTGGTATTGGCAAAACTATTATATCTGGATCAAAACCTAGTAAAGATATAGATCTGAGTCTTGCCTTGATAATAATCTCTGAAATCAGTTGCATGTAGGGGACAACTGAGCAAGGCTGTTTGTTATGTAAATACACCCATTCCAACGGTCCTGCCTGTTGCAAAAGAAGATATATAAGGGCCAGAGTGATAGCAGAGTAGTAGAGCGTTTGCCTTGTATGCATCCAACCCTGATAGCACCCGGGTTCGATTCCCGGCATTTTATATGGTTCCCTGAGCTTGCTGGGAGCAATTTCTGAGCGCAGAGTCAGAAGTAACCTCTGAGCACCACCAGGTATAGCAAAAAAAAAAAAGGGATATATAAGAATTAACAGGGGCCGGGCGGTGGCGCTAGAGGTAAAAGTGCCTGCCTTGCCTGCTCTAGCCTTGGACGGACCGCGGTTCGATCCCCCGGCATCCCATATGGTCCCCCAAGCCAGGAGAGACTTCTGAGCACATAGCCAGGAGTAACCCCTGAGCGTCACTGGGTGTAGCCCAAAAACCAAAAAAAAAAAAAAAAAAAGAATTAACAGGGACCAGAAAGAGCACAGTGGTAGGGCATTTGACTTGCATGCAGCCGACCTAGAACCAAAGATGGTCCCCCGAGCCTGCCAGGAATGATTTCTGAGCACAGAGCCAGGAGTGACCCTTAAACACTACTGGGTGTCACCCAATAATCAAAATAAAATAAAATAAAATAAAGAATTAACAAAGACTATGTACAAGGGCCGAAATCATAGCACACAGGAAAAGCTATTTGATTGGCACAGGTCAACCTAGGTTCAATTCCCCGGCATTTCATAGGGTCTCCCAAACACTGGCAAGACTGTTGTTTCCTGAGCACAGAGCCAGGAGTAAGCCCTGAGCACCGCTGGGTATGGCCCAAAACAAAACCCCAAACAGACAATCCCTTCCAGATATCTCTTTGAAACAAGCCTCCTGTAAGGAAAGGCTAGGAGTGGCTGAACAGGGTAATATTTGTTATTACATTTATTTTATTTTATTTTATGTTTTTATTTTTTTGGTTTTTGGGCCACACCCAGTGACGCTAAGGGGTTCCTCCTGGCTATGCGCTCAGAAGTTGCTCCTGGCTTGGGGGACCATATGGGACACCGGGGGTTCGAACCGTGGTCCGTCCAAGGCTAGCGCAGGCAAGGCAGGCACCTTACCTTTAGCGCCACCGCCTGGCCCAATTGTTACTACATTTATTAATGTACCAAACTGTGGGAGCATTTTTCTGATTCATAGAGAAAGGCCACTAATGCAGAGTTTGGAGCCATTGATTTGTGCTTGTTCAAGTACTGGGAGGGAATCCATCTACACCCACAGAATTGGGTCTCCTGGGTACTTATAGAATCTACCCTTGGTATCAACAAGAGGCAGCAACCACTCTTCTACCAGACACCCTCTACAGCTCTTTATTTTTTGTTTTTGTTTTTGGGCAACAGAGACTCAGAGCTTACTCCTGGCTATGTGCTCAGAAATCGCTCCTGGCTTGGGGGACCATATGGGATGCCAGGGATCGAACCAAGGTCCATCCTAGGTTAGCACGTGCAAGGCCAATGCCCTACTGCCTGCACCACCACTCCAGACCCTGCCTCATTTTTTGTTTGCTTGTATTTGGCTGGCTCAGCTCCAGAGAAAAGTCTGATTTTGGTCTGCTGTCTCAGTTTCCCCAAGAAAATGGGAAACAGTCAGGTCCGGGGGACACACAGGTTTGGATCCCTTGTGAACTGGCTGGACTGACACTTGATGTGCCCCACATCTGAGGCCCCCAAACACAAGTGTCCCCAGTGGTCACACCCAGTCCCATAGAAGACTCCACTCCCATTCTAAGCTCTCAAGGTCAGTGTGTTCTACACTCACAAACTCTCTCTCTCTCTCTCTCTCTCTCTCTCTCTCTCTCTCCCTGCTGCTCCTCTGGGGTGAGGTGAGAAGGTGCAGGTGCAGGTGGGAAAGGGGAGCAGGCCAGGCAGGCTGGCTTCCCTGCCATCATCCGCCGTCTGTGCTAGAGTTTGTGCTCCGGCGTGTTGGCGTGAGGAAGTCAATGAGTGGGGCTTTTGTTGTTGCTCGTGCCCCCGGTTCCCATCGAGGGTCACACTATGAATGAACATTGTTGGGGCTCTCAAGAAAGCCTTTGTCTCGGGAGGGAGAAAGACAGATAAATCACATCAGCAGAAAGAGTGTGGTAATCGCAGAGCAAACAATAGACCCACAGGGGCCGCTGGGTCAGTTCAACAGTTTGTGCCGATGATATTTGGGGTGGAAAAATGGTTGTTCTTTTTGATATCGAGTGCTCATCTGTGGGACACGTCAAAGCAAACAATCATCTGAGAAGAAGATCCAAGACAACAGAAAGGTGGAGGGGAGTGCAGTGTGGGCAGAGAAGGGAACACTGTGACGATGAGAGTTAGGAGTGATCACTCTGGACAAGAGCTGGGTACTGAAAGTAGGGAGAGTGATAGGCGTGGTACCCCTTCAGGAACAATATTGTAAAGCACAGTGTGAAGAAGAAGAAGAAGAAGAAGAAGAGGAAGAAGAAGAAGAAGAAGAAGAAGAAGAAGAAGAAGACGAAGAAGAAGAAGAAGAAGAGGGCCGGGTAGGTGGCGCTGGAGGTAAGGTGTCTGCCTTGCAAGCGCTAGCCAAGGAATGACCGTGGTTCGATCCCCCGGCGTCCCATATGGTCCCCCCCAAGCCAGGGGCGATTTCTGAGCACATAGCCAGGAGTAACCCCTGAGCGTCAACCGGGTGTGGCCCAAAAACCAAAAAAAAAAAAAAAAAAAAAAAAGTGAAGTAGTAGAAGAAGAATAAGAAGAAGAAGATTAAGAAAAAGAAGAAAAAGAAGAGGAAGAAGAAGGGTAAAAAGAAGAAAAAGAAGAAAAAGAAGAAGAAGAAGAAGAAGAAGAAGAAGAAGAAGAAGAAGAAGAAGAAGAAGAAGAAGAAGAAGAAGAAGAAGAAGAAGAGAAAGAGAAAGAGAAGAAAATTGTCTATCATAGAGGCAGGCTGGGAGTGAAATGACAGGAGGAAAACTAAAGACATTGCTGGCTGGAAATACACACTGATGAAGGACAGGGTGGGTGTGGGACATTGTATGACCAAAACTCAACTATCAATAGCTTTTTTATTTATTTATTTATTTATTTATTTATTTATTTATTTATTTATTTATTTATTTAGGGTCACACTTGGCAGCGCTCAGGGGTTACTCCTGACTCTAAGCTCAGAAATCACCCTCGGCAGGCTCGGGAGACTATGTGGGATGAAGGGATTTGAACCACCATCCTTCTGCATGCGAGGCAAATGCCCTATCTCCATGCTATCTCTCTGGCCTCAATAGCTTTATTGATTCTGCATCTCACAGTGATTTAATAAAAACAAAAATAATTTTTTTTAAATTGGGGCTGGAATGATAGCACAGTGGGGAGGGAGTTTGTCTTGCACACAGCCAACCCAGGTTCGATCCCTGACATCCTGTAAGGTCCCCCAAGCCTGCAAGGAGTGATTCCTGAGCACAGAGCCAGGAGTAGTAACTCCTGAGTAATGGCTGTGCAACAACAACAACAACAAAAAAAAAAAAAAAAAAGGAAAATAAATGTGAGGGCCCATTCAGGACTTTGTAACGGGGCTACTGGCTGGCCTGTCCCATGATGTGTAGTGACTGGCTGTCTTCCCACCCCTGCCCCCCACCTCCCACGCTGGAAGGACCTGAGGCCATCTGGTCTTCAGTGAGCCTGACCCCCCACTCTGTCCCCTTCCCCAAGGGGAGGGTTTACTTTCTTGTTTGAGAAGCCAGGGATTACTCCTGGTTCTGTGCTCAGGGGACCCTGTGTGGTGCCAGGGACCCGGCCATCCTTGAGAAAGGCAAATGCCCTCTGTGCTAATCTGCCCCTCTGGTCTGGAAGAGCCCTCACAGCAGCCTCAAGCATTCTCCTGGGGGTCCTCCGGCGGCTAGAGGGGAGCTCCTGCCTTCTGGGGTGAGCCCCAGAACCACCCACATGCCACAAGCAATTCTGATTCTGACTTGTGGCCCCCAGCATGTCTGCGTTACACCCCATGGGCAGGCCATTGGAGGCCTTTCCTGTGCACGCTTTGGTGGCATCAGGTCAGCGCTAGGGGCCTGGAACCAGTGGCTGAATGAGGCCACCAAGCCTTGGGTTGTGGCGCCACCTAGCGGTATCCAAGGGAAATTCAGGCTTAACTGCCCCCCAAAAACTCACACTGGCCCATCTCTGCATCTTCATCACTCTCTCCATCCACCCGACGACTCTCCACCTCCAGCCTGCGCCCCAGGCTCCACCAGGCCCTCCTGCCAGCCCTCACTGCTGAAAGATCTTCAAAGTCCAGTCCTCTTTCTTTCTTTCTTTCTTTCTTTCTTTCTTTCTTTCTTTCTTTCTTTCTTTCTTTCTTTCTTTCTTTCTTTCTTTCTTTCTTTCTTTCTTTCTTTCTTTCTTTCTTTCTTTCTTTCTTTCTTTCTTTCTTTCTTTCTTTCTTTCTTTCTTTCTTTCTTTCTTTCTTTCTTTCTTTCTTTCTTTCTTTCTTTTTTTGGTTTTTGGGCCACACCCGGCATTGGTCAGGGGTTACTCCTGGCTGTCTGCTCAGAAACAGCTCCTGGCAGGCACGGGGGACCATATGGGACACCGGGATTCGAACCAACCACCTTAGGTCCTGGATCGGCTGCTTGCAAGGCAAACGCCGCAGTGCTATCTCTCCGGGCCCTAGTCCTCTTTCTTTGGTCGCATTTCACACCTACAGCCTCAGTTTCTCTTCTTTGAAATGTGCTCAGCTCGGCTGCGTCCGCGTGTGCCATAGTCCACCACAGAACCAGATCCAGGTTGGGAGATGCAGGGTGTTACAGACACTAGGCTGCTTCTTGGCCAGGCTTCCCAGCACCCCAGAAAAACTTCAGCTCCACCCCCAAAGGCTGCAGGGCAAGACCAAGAAGCAGCCCCAGACCAGGCGTAAAGGGTCCTTGGAGTTCAGTCTCCACCAGAGCTGATGCCTATTGCCTTCTTCTCAAGAACGGTTCATGACAGGTACGAACCAGCATTGGGACAGACAGACCTCAGGACAGCCATGGTCCTGGTCCCTCAGACCAGAATAGTCCCAGAATAGTCCCCTACCTCCACAGAAGGTGCCACAGGTGTGCGGTGGGAACAGACCCCAGTCTGGCCCTCGGTGGCATCACATCAATTCCATTGAAAGGTAAAAGAAATAGGGGCCGGGAAGGTGGCGCTAGAGGTAAGGTGTCTGCCTTGCAAGCGCTAGCATAGGACGGACAGTGGTTCGATCCCCTGGCGTCCCATATGGTCCCCCCAAGCCAGGGGCGATTTCTGAGCACATAGCCAGGAGTAACCCCTGAGCGTCAAATGGGTGTGGCCCAAAAACCAAAAAAAAAAAAAAAAAAAAAAAAAAAAAAAAAAGAAAGGTAAAAGAAATAAAATAATTTTTCTCTGCAGCTTCCCTAGGACTCTTCTTTTTTTTTTTTTTTGTTTTTTGTTTTTTGGGCCACACCCGTTTGACGCTCAGGGGTTACTCCTGGCTATGTGCTCAGAAATCACCCCTGGCTTGGGGGGACCATATGGGACGCCGGGGGATCGAACCGCGGTTCTTCCTTGGCTAGCGCTTGCAAGGCAGACACCTTACCTCCAGCGCCACCTACCCGACTCTTCTTGACCAAAAGATACATTAACTGTTGAGCTTCACAGGACTCCACCCCTTCCTAAATTCCAGGAACTTGCCCTTGACATTTTAACTTTTGCAAACCTGACTTGAGGCTATCTAAGTCTTGCAGAAATGTAACTGAGCAAACGTCAAGTGTCAGTACTCCCTGAAATGGACCACCCTACTGGAAGATATAGAAAGGCTTGTTAGATCTGGTTCCGGGCTCTCTCATCCTCTGGGAGGGCCCCTGCATGCTTGTAAATAAAACCCCTTGCTTTTGCATGGTCTCTGCCTCTTGGAGTCACTAGAGGGGTGCGTGTGGAATTCCCAACCTTATCACCATATACTCCATGGTGCTCACACCGCCCAGCTGGCACTCCCCTCCCAGCATGGCAGGCAGTGCCCGTCTTCTCTGCCCAGGACCAGCACTTTGGGCTGAGCCACCTCGATCAACAGAGCTGGGAGCACACTGCCCATTGAGCCCACCAAAGCCACTGTGTCCACCCGGCTGTTTGCTGCCAGATGTTTCTTGGTCTAAAATAAAAGGAGACGCGTTGTTTCTTTGCAAGATGATTTGAGGGACATTCTAGATAGAATCATTACATTCGTTATAAATAAGAAAATAAAATATTGTATGGTAATAGTATCCAGAGACAGGAGGACCGGTCCACGGGAGGAAGCTTGTCACAAAGAGCAGGGAGTGCGGTGAGGGCAGAGAAGGGAGCATTGTGACAGTGAGAGTTGGGAGTGATCACTCTTGTCAGAAACTGGATGCTGGGAGGAGGGAAAGGGATAGGAATGATACCCCTTCAGAAATAATAATGCAAACCAGAGTGTCTGTCCCACGGGCAGGCAGGAGAGGGAAACTGAACACACTGGTGGCAGGAAATGTGCATTGGACATTGTATGACTGAAACACAATCATTGTTGATTTAATATAAAGTATGATGTCTAGTGTCTGGGTGAGGCCTTTCTTGGCTCGGCACCTTTAGTCCTTTTAGCTGACAGATCTGAAGACACATGGAGCAGTGGCGGAGAATTAATTCAGGAGCAGTCAAAGTTTCATGGAAGTCAGCCAGCTTTATTCCAAGGCCCTATCTGCCATATGCTTTTCCTCACATGGCTTCTATGCTCTTATTCCAAGCAGCTTCTTCTCATCTGCTTCTCCTCTTCCTCTCTGCCTCATTTTACCCACTTACTCAAGCCAGACCCTTTTCTTTATCCTCTGGATCCCCACCCACCAGGGTGGGGGGGGGGTCAGTCCTGTAATCCAGGTGTGATTAGCATTTCAACAGAAAATTTAGGGCATTGGGGGACAGATATTTTACAAACCGTGAGTAACTTTTTTTTTGGGGGGGCCACACCTGTTTGATGCTCAGGGGTTACTCCTGGCTAAGTGCTCAGAAACCACCCCTGGCTTGGGGGGGACCATATGGGACGCCCGGATATTGAACTGCGGTCCTTCCTTGGCTACCGCTTGCAAGGCAGACACCTTACCTCTAGCGCCACCTCACCGGCCCACAGGGGAGGGATATTTTACAAACCGTGAGTAACTTAGGGGCTATTCCTGGCTCTAAACTCAGAAATCACCCCCGGCAGGCTCAGAGGGACCATATGAGATGCCCAGATTCGAACTACCAACCTTCTGTATGCAAGGCAAGCAAGCGCCTTAATGCTGTGCTATCTCTCCGGCCCCCGTGAGTAACTTTTTAACTGTGAAAAATAAAACTGTATTATGAAAAACTTTGTAAGCATAGTATTTAAAGTAATTAAAAACTAAAATAGGAGGCCCAGAGCAATAGCAGAGTAGTAGGGCATTTGCCTTGCAAGCGGCTGACCCAGGACTGACGGTGGTTGGATTCTCTGCATCTCATATGTTCCCCGAGCTTGCCAGGAGCAATTTATGAGCATAGAGACAGAAGTAACCCCTGAGCGCCAATGGATGTGGTCCAAAAACCAAATAAATAAATAAATAAATAAATAAATAAATAAATAAATAAGTAAAAATAAAGTAAAATCGAAATAAAGGAGAATGTTCTTAAATTCTGGGCCCATTCCCTGTTAACTTCTTCTATGTCCTGAGAAAGTTAAGTCTCCATCATCCCCCCTATAATCACTCACATGCTTGTGTATGTCATACATGTCTCTGGTAAAAATAAATTTATAAGTGACTAAGAATGCTTGAAGAAATATCCAGGCGCAATATATGTGTTGGATTTTTGCATGCCAAAAGAGTTTCTTTTGAGTCACTGCTGTGCAAATAATAATTATCCTAGTAATGAAAAAGAAAATGACTAAAATAGCATTAGCAATGTATTTATGGGTATCTAATAAAAAGAATTTCAAGTGTACTAACACGTTTGAAAATAATATTGTGTATTTGATGAGGTCTATGTGGATGAATAGACGAATGGATGATGGATGGATGGATGGATGGATGGATGGATGGATGGATGGATGGATGAATGGGTGGGTGGGTGGAAGGTGGATGGATAGGTGGGTGAATGGATAGAAGGGTAAATTGGTGGATAGGTGGGTGGATAGTTGGATGGAGGGATGGGTGGGTAGGTGGTTGGATAGATGGACGGGTGGGTGGATGAGTGGGTAGATGGATAGATGGAACAATGAATGGATGATGGATGATGACAGATAGATGAATGGGTGGGTGAATGGAAGAATGGATGGAAGGATGAACGATGAATAAATGGGAAAGTGATGGATAGATGTGGATGTAAAAATGAATGGATGGGGGCCGGCACAGTGGCACTAGAGGTAAGGTGTCTGCCTTGCCAGTGCTAGCCTAGGACGGACCGCAGTTTGATCCCCTGGCGTCCCATATGGTCCCCCAAGCCAGGAGCGATTTCTGAATGCATAGCCAGGAGTAACCCCTGAGCATCACCAGGTATGGCCCAAAACTAAAACGAACAAACAAACAAACAAAAATGAATGGATAGATGGATGGATGAATGGGTAGTGGGTATGTAGGTGAATGGATGGATGAATGGGTGAGTGGGTAGGTAGGTGAATGGATGGATAGATAGGTGGGTCGGTGGGTAAATGAATGGGTGGATGGATGGATGGATGGATGGATGGATGGATGGATGGATGGGAGAATTGATGAACAGATGATGAATAATGGTTGGATGGAAGAATAAATGGGTGATGATAGACGAATTAATGGATGAAAGGATGATGGATGCATGGATGGATGAGAAGTAGGTGGGTGGGTGGATGATTGGGTGGTAGGTGATAGAGCCAATGATATGCAAATCAGAAATGCAGGCTGGAGCAATAATACAGCAGGGAGGGTGTTTGCCTTACACACAACCAACCAGGTTTGCTCCCCGGCATCCCATATGGTCCAGTAATTCCAGCCAGGAGTGACCCCTGAGCACCTCCAGTTGAACCTCCCCCAAACCAGAAAGAACAATGGATGAATTTGGGGGTTTTCAGGTTTGGGGATCCTTGGAGGAATTGCACTTCTATGCTTGGTTTAAAGAGCTTGTGTTTAGAGCTGTAGCCAGCACTGGACCTGAGGGCTCCACTCCCCTTAGTGGACACTTCATGCCTGTCAGATCTGGGGGACAGGCAGTGGCTGTGTTTCTTTCTGAGTGTTACAGAGCAGCCCCCCACACACACACACACAAAATACCACCCCTTTGCTTTAGAGACCAGCAGTTTCTGCCCTGAACTCCCAGACACTGTCAAAAGCAAGGACCTGGCCCAGAGTAAGCGGCCACGGAACCCCAGGCAGTGTTGTTGAAGCTTTGACTTGACTTTATTATCATGGGGTGACAGCACAGGGAGGGGTACAAAAAGGGGCGGTAGGGGTGCTGGGCACCCCAGTTCCTTGGCGCCTGTCTACATCCACTGTTCATCCTCCTCCTCCCTTCAGCTTGGAGCCTCTCCGGACCGCCCACACTCAGGAGCAACGCGATGCACCCACAGAGGCTCAGGACCGGCTCAGCCATGAGGCAAAGCTGTGTCCACTGCGTGCAGGACCCAGCAAGATCCGGTTCATCTGGGCTCGGTCCAAACTCTTGGAGCTTCTGTGCAAACAAGGCCCCGGTGGCCAACTCAGGGATCACCCCGACCACAGGGTGAGGGGCGAAGGGGCCTTGGGACATTCTCTTTGGGACTCCGGGACAGCCCTTGAATGTCCCCCATCACGGTGGGGGTGGAGGGTGTCCCCCAATACGAGCAAAAAGCC
The DNA here is from genome assembly GCF_024139225.1 of Suncus etruscus. Classification (NCBI taxonomy): domain Eukaryota; kingdom Metazoa; phylum Chordata; class Mammalia; order Eulipotyphla; family Soricidae; genus Suncus; species Suncus etruscus. Next base: position 97,624,160 of record NC_064860.1, on the reverse strand, counting down.
TGAGGTGCCCGCTTGTTCCTATGGGTGGGACTCACGTTGGCTGAAGCTGGTGGGCAGAGCTTTGAGGTCGTACCTGCCCGTCACTCTGCGGCAGTGCTGGGCGAGGGTCACAGCCACCCCCACCACCGCGGCAAAGGCGGCCACCACTGCCAAGACCAGGGAGCTGGATCCAGGGCCTGCCTGGGGGGCCAAAGTCTCTCCTGCAGGAGAGGAGGGGAGAGAAGAGGGAGGGGCAAGGTGGAAGAGGAGGTCAGGGGAGGAGGCAGACAACAGTCCCTACTGTTGGGGTGTCTGGGAGCCCCCCAGGGCTGCCCGAGCAGATGGTGGTACTCGGCTGGACTATCACCCAACTCACCTTCTGCCCGAACCAGAGGCCCCCAGGAAGCCTGGTGGGTGGCGCTGCCGTCCCAGCTCCTGGGTGCCCGCATGTCATTGCAGTCCTGGGGGGCAGGAGAGCCCCCATTAGCCTCAGTGAGCCCTGAGCGGGCACAGGGCAGAGATAAGGCAGGATGGGGCTCCCACCCCAGCACCCTGCCCCCCTTTCTAATGAGGAAGCTGTGTCCCCACAAACGGGCTGTTGGAAACAGACTCGGTGGAGGGGGGCCTGGGGCAAGCACAGATGCTGGTGGCTTCGGCTCTACCTTCACCCTCCTCGCCCCTGCAGCCTCCACACCCCCAAGTATGTAGTGGGAGCTGCCACCCAGTCCGAGGAGGAAGGAGGGGCCAGGACTGGGTGTCCCAAAAACAGGGAAAGGGGACATGTGTGTGCACCCAGAAACCACCACCGAGGGGGTCAGCTGCTAGCCGATTCTGGACAAGAACTGGACAAGGACGGGGACTCACGGAGCACACGCGCATGCCACATGCGTCGCAGACCACACACACCACACGCCGTACATACATCACACACACGCACCTCCACGTGTGTCACAACCACATGTCACACATCACACATGCACGCACCAAGTCACATGCCACATACACACGCGCACATGCCATACACATCACGCCATACATTCATCACACCAATACACATTTACCCACACTCCCAGCCTCCCTGCACCTACGATCCTGCAGGAGGTCCCGGGCGCATCGAGGCAGACACGCAGGCTGCAGTGCAGGAAGACCAGCGGGTTGTCCACGAAGGCGAAGATCTTGAGGCGGAAGCGGGCCTTGTCCGAGCCCCCGTTCTCCAACAGCTCCGTGTGTGTGTTGGGGACCGCGCAGCTGCCGGGCCGGGGTCAGTGGCCAGGCCGGGGGACGGCAGGATCCCCACCCTGGCCTTCTTGACATGGAACCTAGCATCCCCTGGGGGTCCCAAGGGGGTGAGGACGGGCGGGCAGGGGACTCTGCGAGTGGGCAGCTGGGTGCGACCCTTGGGGCTTGTTGATGAAGCCCACCTGTTGTTGATGAAGCCAAAGGTTCTCGGGTCCCGGGCGTCGTGGCCCGGCGTGGCCCAGCACTGCAGCAGCACCACGCGCAGCTGCGCCTGCCGGGGCCTCAGCCCCACCTGGACACGCACATGTTCACGCGCCGACACGCTGTGGCTGGGTGGGACTGGGGCGTCGCCCACGAACACCTGCATCTCCGTGACGAAGCGCCCCAGGCCGTGCAGGTCCCCCGCCATGGAGAGCTCCCTGGGAGAGGGGGCACAAGGGTCTGCTCCCCAACACCCACATCTCGCATCTCACCCCCCAAAAGAGAAGCTTTGTTTGTTTTTTAAATTTTAGGTCACACCTGGTGACACTCGGGGGTCACTCCTGGCTCTGTGCTCAGGAATCACTCCTGGTGGTGTTCGGGGAACCCGATGGGATGCCAGAGATGGAGCTTGGGTTGGCCAAACATCCTTCCAGCTGAGCCCCCCTCCCTGACCCTCAAGCGTGTTGGAAGCAGGAAGTGGCGCCTCCCACTCACCCCCACTGGGGTGTGTAGCTGGAGGACACCAGGAGATGGTTCTGGAAGGTGCAGTGCACGGGGCAGAGGATGCGCAGGTGGTGGACAACGCCCCCCGGGGACGGCCGGCTTCTCAGTGTCGTCCTCACCTCCGTGCTTGTCAGGTTCTAGCGGCATTGGGATGTCAGCCAGACCCTCGGGCCACAGACACCCAGCGTGGCCCTGGGGCAGCCTGTTCCCATTTTATTTTTGGTTCTCGCATGCCTGAGAGTTGTTTGCTGTTGGGGGGTCCAGCTCTGCCACAACCCAAAACTTCTAATCACCCAGGAGGCCCTTCCAGACCCTAGCCAGGCGGTCCTAGTTCTGGGGTCAGAGTTCACACCACACTGGGCCCCACTGTGCAGCCCGGTCCTGCCCAGTCCCCCATAAGAGAGCTCCAGGTCCTGTGCAACCATATTCTCTTTGGGGGGACTTTCGGGCACTCAGGGGTTCCTCCTGGCTCTGTGCTCAGGAATCACTCCTGGCAGATTCAGGGGACCCTATGGGATGCTGGGAATCGAACCCAGGTTGGCCATGTGCAAGGCAACCGCCCTCCCTGCCATGCTATGGCTCCGGCCTCTGCTCCCACAACCTTACTGGACAGTTTGTCTTTCCCTCCTGGTTCTGGGTGCAGAACCCAGAACTGGGTTGTCTACACCACAGCTCTGCTAGTCCCTCCTACAGTCGGCCTTTCTTGCCCTCCCCAGCCCACCGCCTTACGCTCTGCACCACCGTCCCGCACTCAGTCCAGCCGGCCACCAGGAGCACGTGGGTGCTGTTGCTTTGGCTGACGCCACACGAGGGGTGCCCGAGGTACAAAGAGGACGTGGGCACCGACTCCTGGCGCAGGAAACGCTGCTGGATGGCCACCCCCACCTTCTGGATCCCGCACAGGGGGGTCACGGCCGCCGAGAGGCTCAGCCGTGGGGCCAAGCTGGGCACAGATGAGGCTCTGGGTCCTCCCACAGTGCCCGGTGGGGTCGCGTGGGTCCTGGTGGTGTTGACAGGAGGGGAACCTGTAGGTGGGAGGAGGTATGGGTGGGGGCTGCACTCGGATCCCCGGTTCTGGGGGGCTGCTAAGCTGGACAAGGGGCAGGCGTCCTGGTGTGGGTGCCACATATGGAAAAACGCTCACAAGATGGACATGGGGAGACACAAGACAGAGACACAGGACTCTGGGAGATGCTCGCAGGACAGACGCGGGTCTGCTCGGGCAGCTGGGGCTTGTAGCGGTGCAGGGCAGTGGTGGGGACAGCCGTGGGGGAGGCCTCACCTTCACAGGGCCTTCCGGAATGTTCCACGGGGCCATGGGGGGTGCCGGGCCCGCAGGTGCAGAAGAAGGAGCCCAGAGTGTTGCGGCAGGAGGTGCCCGGCCTGCAGTCGTGGTCCCCCTGTGCACACTCGTCGTAGTCTG